>NC_068291.1:16529097-16841597 GCF_025860055.1 Xyrauchen texanus
CAGAATTACTGTGAATATGTAAACCTAATATATTAACCTGCCTTGTTTCTCAGCTTAAATGGTACTGTTAAAAGTTTTTATATAAGATAGAAGGGAGTTTTGTTCAATATTTCAACAGGCTAGCACTTCTCTTACATTCTTGGAGTTTTTGTGAAGAGAGAAGAATGTAATAACAGGTTTATATTGATGATTGATGGTGGCTATAATTTGTATATTTACGATATTTATAAAATTAAGAGCGGTAAGTTCCCTTCACATTTGATTCTTAAAACAAATCTTAAATAAGGTTTAAGGTTGCACTTTTGTATGTGACTTGAATAAACACTGCAAATGATCTATACATATAAAATGACTCTTAAGGATAATGACATTTGAAGCACTTAATCAAATAATATATTGTACCCTCTCAGGAGCAAAGCCAGGTCTTAATCATTTCAGCAGCCTATCATTTGAGGCGTTTACACCACTCCAAGTGACATTGCCTCTAAATGGAATAGTAGATATTCCCTATAATCTAATATAATAATAAAACAGAAAATAAAACAAATCAAAACTATTTGAGCAATGAAGTAAAACACTCAGAAAAGAGAATTTGAAGATTTTTTTTTGCTTTGTTTTATTTTATATTGTAAATATTTGCTTTTTTTTTTTTTTTTTTGTACTGAAAAATCGATTTCAAAGCTTCCTTTATCTTGCTTATGAACTTGATAAAGGATTTTATATGTGAAAAACTTTCAAACACAAATCATAATTTTAATAATGTTTCATTATAAAATGTTGTAGCTCAATTTCTGTCCTAAAACAATTCTGCTAAACAGGTCCATTTTGATATGAATCGAGCTACATAATCTTGTTGCATCTTTGTCTTTTTTTTTTATTATTGTCTGTCATCTAGGCAAAAAAATAAAAATTAATAATAATTTTTTTAAAGAATTTTAGATAAGATTTGCTTGGTAATATACCAAAGTCAATTTATGGGGACTAGATAATCAGATATTGTTTTTAATGTCTAGTTAAGCAAAGTAATATATTTTAAGTAATATATTTTAATATAAGAAATAATTTTACAAACCATTTAAGATACAGGGTATTTACTATATCTTTATATTGGCTGTCCCATTTTGTTTGACCTTTGTCAAAGGTGTACCTAAACGTTTTACACCTTTTTGTACCAGTGCCCTTATTACTGCTCCTTTGAGTATTTTGGTCTTTACTTTTATGTAGTCTTGCCTGCAATACATTCACGTGCCCTTGCAGTGGATTTGAAATTGACAAAAAAAAAATTGTCATTTACAGTTAATTTAAGTGATTACTGAAAGATTAACTTCTTACAAAATAATGTATACCAGGTTATTAAACTATAGCTTGGTAGTTGTGTTGTGTTGTGTTGTGTTGAATGTATTTGGGTGTGAGGGTGTTTTTTTTCTTTCTTTATTTTTCAGGTGGCTTTCAATTTCTTATTTTGTCAGTGGGTTACTCTAAACTGTCGCTTTCATTTACATATATATGCAGCATTTAATCATACATACAAGAGACTCAAAAATATTACTGTGATACCTCTGTTATATGTTATACCAGGCCTTAAAACTGATTTCGTAAATTGTTGTTTAAATTAACTCACAATTCTTGGAAATATTTTAATTAGTGCTGTAAACAAGCAGTGTTTAACTGTCATTTGTTATTTACTGCCTTCATTTACTTTGCATGACTTACCACAACTCTATCCACAACCTTGTAACATTTTACTGATTCAATATTGTCCTCTGCACAACCTTGAATTTGGATGACTCATAGTGTAGGAGGTGTTGGTATTCCTGGAACAATGTTTTTAAGAGTGGTTTCCACAATGTGTGTTATTTTATGTTTTGAGAAGTCAAATGTTTTATGTAAAATAAAGGCGAATGTAATATAGTATTTGTAATCAGCACTTGTAAGCAAAGTGTATTTTATCAAGAAACAATATGAATAAAAACACAGGGAAAAAATGTAGTAATGAGATTTTTTTTTTATGCAATCCATTTAATTTTAGCTATTTATATCCAATTATAGTATATTACATCCCATATAAAATTAATATCATGATTGTTACTACAAGAAAAAATATGTGTGGTTTATTTGTGTTCCCCAAACACAGTGGAAAACATGATGATACTGGGAATTTTACACATCATTGCATTCTGAAATGTTTCAGATCGCAATACTTAATTTCACACATTGTTTTCTTGTATAGCGAGATTAGTGTGTGAACTGTCCACTTCTTCTAGAATATTGCTGGACAAGTTAAAGTCTATATTTTTATAGCAATTTACCAGAATAATGATGCATCCATTTTAATGGCACAGATGTTTGAAGGTAACTCTATAGCCCCCTTGACATTTGTTCCTGCCATGGTAACTCAAGTGCGCACGTTCAGTGACCAAGTGCTCTCATGTGTTCATGTACTTGTGTAGAGTACGTTTCAGCCTTAACTCATCCTCATGCCATCCCAGAAGTGTATGACTTTCTTTTTTCTTCAGAACACAAATGAATATTTTTAGAAGAATATTTCAGATCTATAGAGCCATACAATGTGAGTGAATGGGTACTGACATTTTGAAGGTCCAAAAAGCACATAAAGGCAGTGTAAATGTAATCCATAAGACTCCATTGGTTAAATCTATATCTTCAGAAGTGATGTGATGGGTGTGGGTGAGAAACAGTTTAAAATGTAAGTCCTTTTTTACTATAAATTCTCCTCCCTGCCAAGAAGGTGGCAATATGCACATGGTATACAAATTGAAAAAAGCAAAAGAAGAAAACATTGAAAGTGGGGATTGATTGTTAAAAAGGATTAAATATTGACCTGTTTCTCACACACACCTATCACATTGCTTCTGAAGACATGGGTTTAACCACTGTAGTCATATGGATTACTTTTATGCTGCCTTTATGTGCATTTTGGAGCTTCAGTATTTTGGTCACCATTCACTTGCATATTAGAAATAGAAATATTCTTCTGAAAACATACTTTGTGTTCAGAAGAAGTAAGAAAGTCATTTTGGGATGGCATGAGGGTCAGTAAATGATGAGAGGATTTTTTAATTTTGGGGTGAACTATCCCTTTAAGGACACTATTTTGGCACTTTGTAATTCCAAAAGATGACATATTTTTGTGTGTATGTGATTCAGTCATAATAAACACTCATGCTGTAGGCTACATGCTACTCGGCATATTTGAGAATGCATATTACAGAGCATTACATAAAAACTAATTGTGTACTAATAACTGCATAAACACAAAGTGATGCTCACTTTTAACGGGTATGGCAGGAGTGCTCTGCTGTCCCCTGCTGTTGGCTGGTGCTCGGAGAAGCGCTCGCGCAGTGGGCGACTGCAGTTCCTGAGACCTAATCAAACGGAACGTTGACCACGGCAAAAATGTGACGATGGGGAAATGCTTGATACCAAATGACGGATTAACGTGTCGGTAATTTTCAGTCAATATTTAAAAAATAACAAAACAGAAGAGAAGTATGGTAAAGAAGATGCTAAAGGTACGTCAGGAATTGAGCGCGAGAACGTTGATCGCTCTCAGATGCTGATGATGGTCGCGCGACCTGCGTGATTTCCTCCTGCTGGTAATGATGCTTTTACATTCAGATGCAACTACAAACACGCGAACGGCTCACAACGAAACACATCCCTAGAATATAATTTTATCGATCTAGCTGTATTTATAAACCGTATACCATCATATGTATTGAATATAAAGATGCACAGGGACTTAAATTAAGATATACGTTATCACATAAATGCAATGTCTTTATTCCCGATTATTTTAACGAGGCAAGTGTATTGTGTACGGTGTATTTTTGATGTGTAGTGGGCAATCCTCACGTTGAGTCACGTCAAAGCGCGCGCGCTATCGTAATGTAAAGGTGCGGTGTTACTTCTGTCATCTACAGTGGGCCTATATTCATCGAGCACTCCACAGTAACACTGAAAGATGCGATTAGACTACCAAAACGAGTGGAATGATTTGAAGCCAGAAGTTATAACGTCAGCAGGAATGACATAATGCTTTCGACCGGTCCGCTAGCTCAACACTGGAGTGGATTCATTGGCTCAGCTGAATGATGGATACAGAGAATAAATGTGAGTTGATGGCCAATGTAATGCTTTATGTTGACGATGTAACAATAACAATAATTCAAATGGCATAATATCCAGTATTAACCTGTATTTACACAGTCATTCTGTTGACTGTTCAGAATGCTTCACTCGCTGCCTGTTACTATTAAGTGGTCCCTTAGTAGCACTTGTACCATTAACTCGCCTTTGAAGACACTATTGTCATTCATAATCAGCGCTTGTGTGCGGCAAGGGAAATGAAATGCGATTTTGTGATTCAGAAAAGTAGGATTAGTTTATTTTTGCCTGTCTTTGAGTTGGGGGAGGGGGGTATTTCCCCAGATGTCAACATCTGAATGTCTTTGCAGGAGCTTCCTGGTTTTGCATCACCATATCTGAGTTCCAGCCAACCTGACAGGTGAGTTGTGTTCGAGAGTTTCCTTCCGAATGAAGGTATGTACAGTGAGGTTGCAGTCATATAGATGAGTCATGTACTGTAAGGGAGTGCTCAATGTCCATTGATCAAAGGGATGAAGAACACTGTTTCAACCCTGAATGAGAAGAACACAATAAAAGTGTGATAGATAGGAGTAGAGGAATTGTTCACCCCAAAATGAAAATGGTCATCAAGATGTCGTTCCAAACCCGTATGACTTTCTTTTTTATGTAGAACTCGAAAGGAAATATTTTGATTTTTTTTTCTTTTATGCTACGAGCAGACAGTGACTATGGGCTGTTATGATGCCCCAAAATGTTCCAGAAAGCAACATAAACGTATCATAGTCCATATAGCACATGCACTATATTCCAAGTCTTCTGATGCCATGCGTTAGCTTTGTTAGGAACAGACCGAAAAGTATGGAAGCCCTGAACTGCACTGTGAAAAAAAATACATTCACTAGGTGAAATTTATTTCAGGTGTCATAGTGCCTTCCTAAAGCCTATGTCCTACAAATATAGTTTTTTATTTTCTATCAAATTTTTGTTTTCTAAAATTTGTTTCTCTCTCTCAAAACATATATTTTTTTCTATCTAGAAATTGTTTTTCTTTTTAAGTTTTTTCCTTACTAGCTAACAATTAGCGTCCGGTACCAACCTCGGCCACCAGGTGCCACTATCAGTAAGCATTAACTCTTATTCTTACAAGGTGACAGATGACAGCTTTTGTACTTGATCTGTTCATATATAGTTGTATAAAACTCTAACAAGAACGTTTTGCAAATCTTAAGGAAAGAAACATGTACATTATAATGCTTGAGAGCCTACTAACACATGAAATCCCACAGTTAAAAGAGTCACCCTTTTAAACACACCACTGAAAATAGAGCGAGACGTGTCTCAATGGTCAAACACATGTGCCAACACATTTAAAAAAGCACAATATCAATAGTAGCATCAATATTCCTGGTGGTTAATGTCATCAAACAATCAGAAGTAACTCCCGTTGTCACACTTGACAACAATAAACCACTGACTTGACTTGACAATGAATGGTACAGTATCTCACAAAAGTGAGTACACCCCTCACATCTTTGTAAATATTTGATTATATCTTTTCATGAGACAACACTGAAGAAATTACACTTTGCTACAATGTAAAGTAGTGAGTGTACAGCTTGTATAACCGAACGCATTTTGTGTTTGATGATGCTGTTTTGGTTAATGTTTACTATCAATTCACAAGGGATAAGCCATGTGTGTAAAAATCGCAGGCATGGGTGTGTCTACAGCATTTACACACTGCTGTCATGCGCAACTGACCTATTGGAACATATATGCTGTGCTGATTAATTATGCAGGAAATATTAAACATGAGCATATACTGTATCTGTGATTATTAGGAGAAATTGATCGGAATATCTGGTTTTACAACAGAACTGGTGACATTAATAATCTTGTAATCTTGCATTACACTCTTGAATTAAAAACATGGAGAATCCCTTCACATTATGAAACCTTTGTTATATTTAAAGGGCTCAAAGACTGAAAAGTGTAGATTTACAGGCTTTTTACTAACATGTCTATTAATATTACCAAAGGGTGATGTTCACCAGGCATTTTACATTAGGTAAAACATGCTGTAATTTTTACCGGCTTGGGAACGCGCAGTTCGGAATAAGTCCAGAAAATTACTGACATGACCGATTCGCACAAGATTGAAATTATTTGAAGCTCTGGTAATTATTACATTACCCCACGTCCCCATATAAAACTAATCCCATCCAAATATGGCTTAAGACCTATTTCACCTAATGAAATTTGTTTTTCACAGTATGGTTCAGGGATTCTGTAGAAAAGTAAGTCACTATTTACTGAAAATCTTTCTTTTTATGCTTCCATATTATTAAACTTGTTGTTTCTCAACTGACGCTTCACTAAAAAGGCCAAAAACGATTAATCAGCCGATTTATAGAATGTAAAAAAATTATTCTTAGTCTTTCCTTACAATGACTGGCACAAAATGAATAAAATATCAGATGCAGATAATTCTACAACCAAAATCCCAATAATTACCAGACAAGATAAAGATTTTGTGCTTAACACAGGACTTTTAACTATAAGCAAGCCTGAAAATCACATACTTACTTTGGGACTCTTATTTTGATATTGAGGAGACGCAGGTACATTAAAATGCTCTATAGTGCAGGACTTATTTTGAAATTAAAGAGATTTGGCTCTCCTATAATGCTGTAAATTAAAGTATTTACCAAATAAATCTTTTTATAAGCCAGAACTGTTTATTATTATTATTATTATTCACAAGATATTAAGTTGGAGACACAATTTATGTGCTGACGGGGGCACATTTCCATATAGTTGCATTTTTCTCTGCATACCCTCTCTTCAATTCAGAACACTTGATTTATTTAATCAAAATAACAAAATTTCCAATGGAGTGAGGATAAATATATGGATGAATATTGTCAGTGATGGAAGACTTTAGAACTTTATAATCCTCTGGAGGAGGAACATGGAGGAATTAAAAAAACTATCGGCATGATAAATTGGTAAATTGCGCAGAACCCATAGCCACGTTCTACGCACGGTTTACTGTCAGGGACTATATCTTCTAATGGAAAGATAGCATTTCATGATTTTACTTAAAAAATGAAATTTTCATTAAAATTCATGGCCGTAATATTTTTATTATGTGGTAATTGTTTTATTAAAGCAATAAGGCACTGGGTGATTGCCATATTGTGGCATGAGGGGCGTGGTCATGTGTCAGTCTGCGGAAGAGGGAGAGTGGTAAGGCTCGTCACCTGGGTTGTAATTATCACTTAACACCTGTCTCTCATTATAGTGATGGCAGAGGGAGACCTGATATGCATGCCAGCGTGTCAGAGAGGGGAGAGAGTGACCAAGAGAGTACGACAGCCTCGAACCGAGAGAGAGAGAGTTTATTACTTCAAGTGCTTTCATTTATTTACCATCTCTTTGTGGTCGATGGTAACTGTCCCTCCATGGTTTGAGGAGGTTGAGGTGGTAGATTTGACGTGCCCGTCTCCTATCCATTTGCCTAACCTCATAATCGAGATCTCTGACTCGTTGTGTGACCTCGAAGGGTGGGAAGCAATACAAGCACTTTATCTCTCTGTGCGAATTCCCGCATGCGAGCGCCCCTGTCGTACAGTCGCCGTTGTCGTTCTTGCGCTTGGAGCAAATTCTCCTGTGTAATCTGCCTCAAAGTGTGGAGTTTTTTCTCTAAGGTCAAGTACATATTGAATTTGGTTTTTACTATTCAAAGGTCCTTCCTCCCAAGCTTCCCGGATGATGTCAAGCACGCCGTGCGGCCGGCACCCATACAGAAGCTCAAATGGGGAAAACCCTGTGGAAGCTTACGGGACCTCTCGTACTGCAAACAGCAGGGGTTCGAGCCACTTAGCGTCTTTGTGTACGAGCTTACAAATCATGTTTTTTAAGGTCTTATTAAAACGTTCCACCAACCCGTCGGTTTGCGGGTGATAAATGCTGATGCTAATCGATTTAATACCTAATAATTCGTTTAGTTTGCGAAGAGTATGTGGCATGAACATTGTGCCTTGATCAGTGAGGATTTCCTTTGGAATCCTCACTCGGGAGATCATTTTGAAGAGTGCCTTCGCAACACTACGTGCTGAGAAGTTGCGCAGGGGTACCGCGCACTGCTTCCGGATATCGCGTTGCATAGTCCACCAGAACTAATACAAAGCGATGGCCGTATGCAGTCCGCTCTAATGGCCCGACGAGGTCCATGCCAATTCTCTCAAAGGAGACCTCGATCAATGGCAGATGGCGCTTTTGGGGTGGCCGGTGGATTCATCAGCTGACATTCATGGAATGCCGCACACCATTTGCGTATGTTGCCATGAGTGCCCGGTCAAAAGAAACAGCCCATTATACGGTTCAAAGTTTTTTTGTTACCTAAAAGGCCAGACAATGGGTTATAGTGAGCCACCTGGAAGAGTGTTTCCGATGGCTCTTTGGTACAGCTGAGTTGTATTCCTGTGTCCTACGTCACTCGATACAACCGCTCTATGATAATAGAAAAGTACGGGTATGTGAGCACAACATTAGGCTGGAGCTTTTGACCATCAATTAATTTAACTTAGTCAAAGACTGTTCCAGAGGAAAATCCCCCTCAGGGAAGACCCCAAGAACGGGAATTTCCTCGTCTGCATCATTATGACACAGAGCCGAAGTTGATGGCCCTGGCACATAGCATCGCTCGACACTATTTTGCAGGACCCATCCACACATTACCCTCAATAGATTTTTAAAGCCAGGCCAATTGGTTCCCAAAATTAGTGGATGGGTGAGGCAGGAATTAACCAAAGCCTCGACTCTATGCCTTTTCCCCTGAATCTTATCTCAATGGTAACCACCGGATACTTGTGAATGCACACACCTCACCCTCACCCATTTATTTTTTAAACAAATGCCCAACCTTGCACCAAGCGTTAGTGGATCAAGGTTTGAGAACAACCTGTATCCATCAAAGCTTGATGTGTATCCTCTTTTACCCTTACCTGTATCCGATATGCCCCTGCCCGAAGCTCAGGGACCGGAAAAGCTGCCAACTCTGCTCCAGGGTCTGACTGACCCGATGCTGGATGGCCTTCTTCAGGTGGTTGAAGTCAAGGAGGCTGGCGGCAGGAAGTTGCTGAGCCGCTAGCTGCGCCTCCCCGGAGAGTAAGGGCAACAGGCGAGCCACCCTATGATCGGGAGGCCACCCCCAAATCTCTGCTGTTTTCTTGATCAGGTCGAGGAAGGCTTCCGGATTATCGTTTGGCCCCATCTTTATTAGTGCCACTGGTGGGGTAGGCTCTGGGGAGGTAGCAGCGCCAGCCCCATCCCTGGTGATCAGGCTCTGGAGCACCTGCCCGTCCTCCGCTTGTGCCTGGAGCAGGAGTTGGAAGCATTGTTCCTGTTCCAGACATACCTTCATGAGGGCCTGGTGCTGGTTTTGCTTGGATGCTGGTGAGGGTCTTGAAGACTTCGCCCAGCAGTGAGGACTCCATTATGGCGTTCACCTCCAAAGCCGGATTTTCAGCAGTCCTTTTATTCTTCTCTCTTTAAGCATATTATCGATGGTAACCATCGATCACAAAAAAATGGTAAATAAATAAAAGCACTTGAAATAATAAACATTCTCTCTTTCGGTTTGAGGCTGTCGTGCTCTCTTGGTCACTCTCTCCCCTCTCTGACGCTCTGGCATGCCTTTCTGGTCTCCCTCCACCATCACTATAATGAGAGACAGGTGTTAGAGATAATTATGACCCAGGTGACAAGCCTTACCACTCTCCCTCTCCCGCAGACCAACACATGACCAGGACCCCATGCCACACATATGATTTACTTCAGCTTTAAGGTACGAGAGGCTTTGCGATATTGTAACAGCGCCCTTCAGTCGTGACTATATTCACAATATAGCTCAGCATCTCTACCTTATTGCTTAACTAAATCATAAAATGTAATGTCTGATATTTAAAACACTTTGAGTAGCTGCATTGCCACTGGATGTTTTTGAATTTGAAAATATCTGCTGACATATATTAAAATGCTTGCTTTTGATTTTTGTTGTTAGTTTGAGTTGCAGCTTCATAACGATTATTTTACAGTCCTTGGTTAAGCTGTGGTATTAAATGGATCTTTTGTGTTGTATAGAATGATTGAGGAGGGAAGTAAAAGCAGCAAGTCCATGGTGGAGAAAAGACAGCTCTTCATGGAGATGAGTGAGTTGCTTTTAGAGTTAACAACAGCCCTGAACATTTACTGCACTATGCATTGCACACACACACACACACACACACACACACACACACACACACACACACACACACACACACACACACACACTGTCGTGTTTCCATGTTTTATGGGGACTTTCCATAGACATAATGGTTTTTATACTGTACAAACTTTATATTCTATCCCCTAAACCTAACCCTACCCCTAAACCTAAACCTCACAGAAAACATTCTGCATTTTTACATTTTCAAAAAACATAATTTTGTATGATTTATAAGCTGTTTTCCTCATGGGGACCAACAAAATGTCCCCACAAGGTCAAAAATTTCGGGGTTTAATATCCTTATGGGGACATTTGGTCCCCACAAAGTGATAAATACACGCTCACACACACACACACACACACACACACACACACACACACACACACACACACACACACACACACACACGAACAAACACATTTATGGTACACACACATACACAGAGGCCTTGTTGAATACTTTTCACCCTACACACTGCCACAGGCCAGGCAGAGACAAGTGTCTGTTGATGGAAAACAAAACTGATTTTGAGCAAACCCCAAAACTTTTCCATGAAAGAAAAAAACACTATTTCATCTAGGAAGGACAAACATTATGTATTGTAGTTGGTTTAAAGGTTCATAAAGGGTGTTTGAATATGTTTGCACATGTTGTAGTTCACTGATTACACCCCTTTAAGGACCTTGGCAACTTGAAAGGGACAAAATTAAGTGATGCATGCCATTTTCACCAGGGGCACAAAACTTTGATGTGATTCGTCTTTCAACATACAGGACGGCATGCAAGCTACGATTTGTGCAGAAAAGATGCAACCGTAAGTACGGTCTTCTTTTCTCCTTTTTTTAAAAAAGCATTTTAAATGGGCTTTGGATAGTCCATTTCTTCAAATGCCAATGTGTGTGTATTTTGTTATGTATAGTGTTAGTCTGGTATCACAAAACAATTTGTCAGTTGTATTTTAGTACATGAAAAACTGTTCTAACAACCTAAACATATTTAATGACCTCATTGGTTAAAACGTATATACACAGAAAAGTTTCTTGCACAAAATAGCACATTCCCTGTTTCTAAGGCCACCAAGAGTCTGTGATTTATTATTTATGAACAGTGTTGGGTAAGTTACTTAAAAAAGTAATCCACTACAAATTACATATTATTTCTCTGAAATTGTGATTAGACTACTTCAATAATTACTTCATAGGAAAAGTAATCACATTACTAATTATTTTACTTTTAAGTTACTTTCCAAAACACTTTACATCTCAACAAATTCAAAATAATGTCTATATTTCTTCCTTGTTCATTGTTACACAAGTCATACACTCATAATATTTATGTATTATTCATAAATAATATATTAGAAATAAGCATTACCCTATAATGTACATAAAATTAATTAAATTAATTGAAAGTCAGTAACTGTAATCTGATTACAAGAATTTAAAATGTAATGCATTTCACAATTTTTTTACTAAAAAGTAATTAAATTACAGTAACTAATTACTTTAAAATTGGATTACACCCAACACTTCTGTGAACTTCTGTGTGAAAAATTTCACATGCAGGTTTTGTGCGCTAATGCATATTGCGTGTGTACTGTGTCATGCTTAGTGATTAAGAACCAATATCTGTTTCTTAAACACTTTCTATTGTAGTTCACCTGGTGGATGTGTGGAACATGATTGAAGCCTTTCGTGACAATGGGCTGAGCACGTTAGACCTCAACACCGAGATTAATGTGTCACGCCTGGAGACCATTTTGTCCTCCATCTTCTACCAGCTCAACAAGCGGCTGCCCACCACTCACCAAATAAATGTGGAGCAGTCCATCGGCCTGCTGCTAAACTTCATCGTGGCCACTTATGACAGGTGTGTTGTTAGCGAGGGAGATTTGTTTTTCTCACAGGTTTAAGCCTTGTGGCAGTATGTGCCTGAAAACCTGATGGATGAGTCAAATGTATTGTCAAATTGTAAGTGTTTGGAAGACATACAGTGTCCACTGAGTAAGCTTTAAAAACACAATAAAAGTAACATAATGATTATTCTAATTAATATTATAATGCAAATTTTTGTTAAAATATTTTCTCTTAACCCAGCTTGAATGCAGAGACAACTATAAGCAAGCCATTAATACGTTGATTCCCCCTAAAAGTGGAAAAATTGTGGCTCTGTTTCACTATTAAAAAACATTATTCTTTTCATTTGAGCAGCACAATTGTGTTTGTCTTAAACATGTTAAAGTCTTAAACATGTTAAATGGTATAATAAAAGTCTTAATTGTCATTTGAAGAGGTCTTAAATCTGGGGACAGAGAGACAGGAATCACGATATGGCCTAATGTGATTAGTAACCTCCAAACAGTGTTGACAACTAGTTTCAGTGGAAAGTAGCAAAAGCCAGCACCTCAATCCGGGTGGCAGAGGACAAGTCTCAGTTGCCTCCGCTTCTGATATATTTCTATAAATACTTTCTGTTTATATTTCTAGCATTGTATAGCCTTCATTCCTCAAAACAATGATTGACTGTTTCTTTTTTTTGCTATTTTTGACCTAATATTGACCTTAAGTGTGTACTCAGACTAGGCAATCAGTACTGTACCTGATCACATTTGACCCCAAAAGTCCAGTTCGTTTGACTAGTGTGATTGCTCTGTACCATGTCTTGGCCCTCTTGAAGAGGTGGTCTTGGGCATGGTTCAGTTGACTCAGGCACGGTACGCATCTAGTGTGATCGCTAACGTGACTGAGCACAGAACTCGAAACATAACTTCAATGATGCTACTGGGCAAAGGGATCAATTTGGTCTATGGCATAGGTGCAGTGTTTACTGGAAATTTGGGCAGATGAGAGTATACAGGAATAACTGGATAGAACACACAAGAACTACGAGATATTTGGTAAAATTTGCGACTATCTTTGTGCTCGTGAATACCAAAGAACCATTGAGCAGTGATGTGACAAGCTGAAAAAACTGCGGGTTCAGTATCTGAAGGTACGGAATGCACTCCGTAAATCTGGCAGCTCGTCGGACAAAAATGATACATTTCAGTGGTATAATCATGTCAACAATTAGGCATGTGAGATGACCGTTTGTATCCGCACCCCAAACGACTCAAAATAAGCCACAAAGAAACGTTACAATGATGGACTCTATTGTGCTCTGCGAGAGTGCTTTTCTTCCTGTTTCTTCAAAACAAAAAGTCACATTGTAATGACGTAAGCGCGCTCAGGCCTGGAACGTTAAGTGCAATGTGAGTGCAGGGGAGGGGGGAAAATTGTGCTTGGCACGGTATAAGGCAACCGGGCCTAGTGTGAGTACGCCCTAAGACATGCCAGTCTATTGCATACTGTGGCAACTCAAAAACAAACACAAAGACAATGTTAAGCTTCATTTAATGAACCAAACAGCTTTCAACTGTGTATGATTTAATGGCAAGTGATTTTCTAGAACCAAATTAGCAATTTAGCATGATTACTCAAGGATAAGGAGTTGGAGTGATGTCTGCTGGAAATGGGGCCTGTCTAGATTTGATCCAAAATTTCTTTTTTCAAATAGTGATGGTGATGATGGTGATGTTTTTTACACCAGTAATGTCCTGAATATACTTTGTGATCAGTTGAATGCCACTTTGATGAATTAAAGTACCAATTTCCTTCCGAACAGCAAAATCTGTACATTATTCCAAAATGTTGGCTGCCAGTATATGTATAAAATAAATCCATCCAGGTGATGTAAAACACAATAAAAGAGCCGCTTTTGTGTACATGTTTTTTTATATATGTTGTATATCAAGTGTTCCTGTGAACGACACATCGCTCTGTCAGACCAACATGAGAGCTGCGTTCGCTGTTTGGGCCGCACCCACACCGAAGTAGCTCTCATGGGGACAGACTGCCCTCACTGTGAGGACATGAGTCTCAAGATGGAAAACTGCATTGATCTTCCCGGAAGTCCACGACGAGCTCAAAAAGACCTGGCACTCACCCTATTCGTCACACGTCCCGATCACAAAAGTGTACCACATTGTGGATAAGGGATATGCTAAGCTTCCCCCTATTGAAGAGGCGGTCGCAGCCCATCTCTGTCACTTTACTGCTGTGGGATGGAAATCCTGCACCTCCCACCCTTCCAAGCTATGCCAGCATGTCCACATTGGCTGGAAGAGCTTACACAACGGAGGGCTAGGCTGGTCGTTACATAGCATAGCAGTGCTTCAAGTCTTTCAGGCCAAGCTCCTCAAAGATGTGGATGAGCAAGGTCCAAATCCTGACGTGGTTAAAGAGCTCCGCACCACCACAGATCTGGTCCTGCAAGCTTCTAAAGTTACCGTGCAGGCCATCGGAAAGGTGTTGGCCACCTTATTCGACACCACTGTCTCTGCCTCTTCAGAAATGCCTTGGAGGGCTTTTCTGAACTATTCATCGCGGCGCAAATGCAGTCACAAGCGATGAAGCACTTTTTGCACAAGAGAAGTGTTTCCTCTTATCTGCCTTGCTGACGCTCTGCCTCGAAGCAGCACCCGGCGAAACACCCCATTCCCATTGGTGAGACCATGTAAACTGTGGCCCAAAAGGAAGCCTCACCTGCCTCAGTGCAAATCCTGCACCAAAGGGAAAATTCCCCCCGGGCAGCAGGCACGTTCCTAACCGGCACAACGCCGTGAAGAGGAGTCTGGAGCCCGCAGTTCTTCTTGGCCCAGATCCAACGAGCGATTGCACGAGACGCTCACCCATTCTCAAAATGAGGGCTCCATTTCTCTTCACATTTCTCACACCCTACACACTATGTTCAACCGCTTCCCTATGGCGAGCGGCACTCTATCGCTTATAAAGAGTGAACAGATGCACCCACTGTCTCACCACGCAGATGCGTGACAAGCTCTCACAGGTGTGTCAGACTGAGTGAAAAAACAATAGAGCACGGTTATACGCTCCCTGCCACCTTGTTTCAATGCCATTATACCGTCCAGGGTTCCATCACGAGACTCGCCACGGTTACAGGCAGAGATTCACAATCTCCTCTCGAAAGACATAATAGAGATTGTTCCTGACTGACAAACTC
Source organism: Xyrauchen texanus (assembly GCF_025860055.1). Classification (NCBI taxonomy): domain Eukaryota; kingdom Metazoa; phylum Chordata; class Actinopteri; order Cypriniformes; family Catostomidae; genus Xyrauchen; species Xyrauchen texanus. Next base: position 16,544,544 of record NC_068291.1, read on the forward strand.
ACAAAGGCTTTTACAGATGCTATTTTCTCGCTATTCTTAATCTGGCTGATCCTAGATCTGAGACGCTTGAATCGTGCACTGGCAAAATGCCAATTCAAGATCTGAATTGTACCATGCTACAGGCTGTTCTTGAGATTCACATTCGAAGGGATGACAATTCAATTCAAAGTCCGTCCCTTCTGATTGTGTCTGGCCCCGCGCACGTTCACAAAATGTGTTGATGCGGCACTCGTCCCTTTGAAGATGAACGGCATGCACATTCTGAATTACCTTGATGATTGGCTATTACTGGCCCGATCAGAGGTTCCTCTATGCAAGCACAGGGACTTGATACTTCATGATTTGAACAGCGTGGGTCTCAATGTCAATTGTTCGAAAAGCACACTTTCCTCCAGCCAACAAATCTCTTTTATGAGCATTCGACTCGACTCCATGAGCTTGCGTTTGCACCTCACAAGCGTGCATGTCCAGACCATTCACCAGTGTCTGTCTCAGTTCAAACTGGGAAAAGAATTTCCACTGAAGTCATTCAATCGCTACTAACGATGAGATTGGCACACATCATCTCCTCTCCCTTTTCATGACATATGTTCTGGGCCATCTAAACTGCAGAGCGGACATGCTGCCACGCCAGTGACAAATAGCGTGGGAATGGAGACTCCATCCTCAGACAGTTCTGAGGATTTGGAAAATGTTCGGCAAAACGGAAGTCAACCTATTTGCCTCCGCAGAGACAGCCCACTGCCTTCTTTAGCACCCCACGTCCCAATCCCCACTGGGAGTGGACGCATTGGCCCAAGTGGCCGACGAAACACAAATATAAATTTTCCTTCCAGTATGTCTTCTCCACTTTGTCATCAGCAAAGTCAGTGAAAATGGTTCTGTTGGTTGCGCCAATATGGCCCCACCAGCAATGATTTCCGGAAATGATGGCGATATTTGGCAGCCCTCCATGGGAAATACTGCTGAGGAGGGATCTGCTCTCTCTAGCGCAGGGCATGATTTGGCATCCCCAGCCAGAGCTGTGAAACCTACACGTATGGCCCCTGAACGGAGAACAGTGGACAAGCCCGAATTGGCTCAGTCTATAATGAACACCATTTTGCAGGCTAGAGCGGCGTATACGAGATGCCTCTATGCACTAAAATGCCGTGTGTTACTGACCTAGTGAATTGCTCGATAACGAAAATCCTTACATTCCTTCAAGAGTGTTTGGTCACAGGTCTTAACTCCATCAATGCTTAAGGTCTATGTAATGACCATCTTGGCATTTTACACCTTGAACCCCCCTCACCCTGCTACGGTTCCAACATGGGACTTAAATCTGGTGCTGAGGGCACTCACAAGCCCCCTGTTAGAACCATTGTAATCCGTTGAGTTACGTGTGCTCTCTTTAAAGACAGCACTGCTGTTGGCTCTAACCTCAGTCAAATGGGTTGGTGATATACAGGCGCTGTCAGTTGACAGTACATGTCTGGAATTTGGTCCGGTGCTTTCAAAAAGCCACCATCAAACACAAAAAAGGCTATGTGCCTAAGGTGCTTTCCATGCCCATTAAGGCTCAGATAGTGCCTACAGGATTATGTTCTGCAGCAGGACGGTCTTCGCAGAACACATTTGCGAGGTTTTATAACTTAGACCTGGCTTGCATGGCTTTGCGAGTCCTCTCTGTCTAGTGAGCTTACTATTCCAACACCCAGCAGGTGAGTCCGAGTTCCTTGTTACGGGCGGGCTACCTGTTATAATTTTAATACAGACACCTATGTAGGCCACTTTCTAATTTACTCCCACTAAAAGTCACAAGCACTTCCAATAGAATAGAATAAACCTTCCCTAACTCGGTTTATTCTACTCGGTTATGAAGGGGTTTGACTCATTTAACGTAACATGAGATCAAATTAAACTCTTATGATGACGCAGAACAGCACTTCAGTTCGTCCTGACTGAGGAGAGGAAGAATTAAATAGCTCACAGTCCAGCTGCACTCTAAACTTTCCAAACAGCTTCAGGTGATTTAGATTGCAAAGTACGAGGGAATTATAATGCAAAAATAATAAATAAGTTCTGTAAATACAGAAGCACTCTTGTTGTGGAATAAGTGGAGCTGGAGCTGCTGCTCCACTAAAGCAAAACTTGCATGTCGAGAGTCTTTAAAGGAAACACCCCGTCATTACATCTTTAATACAGTTATAATTAATGCGTTATAGCTTTATTAAAGTTCAAATAATACAGAAGCAATTCATCTAAAAAAAAACTACAAACTGGCATTTCTCTGTGCGGTCAGCACCTCTTCTATGACTTACTCCCGATCTAAGGGGAGATATTGAAACTGCACACGGCTGAGGCACACTCTGTCACATGGAAGTTTGTACCTTATCTGAGAATGTTGAATATAATATTACAAATACAAATATTTTAAAATATCTAAAAACCCTTTAAAAAAAAGATGCATTTACCTGAGAAGCAGCATATAAGATATTTATACTTGCTTTTAGAAAATAGATTTTGAATATAAGCATATGTTGTCCTTACTGCACTTGCAGAAGTATAACCAAGTGAAAAATACACTAATATACAAAATACACTTATTACAAAGATAAACCTCACTTAAATTTGAATATTGTGCAGCAAGGCAGCTTGCCTTAGGTTTTAGTTTGCAGTCTTTTGGAAATCAGCCTATGAATGGTGTACTTACAGTTGTCTCATAAGTAATAGACAGATATATTTGCTGATATTGTGCCATTTTGTGATTATCATATCGGCTGATAACTGTACACGCTTAACTAACAGAAGTATAGCACTCCCTTGTATTGATTACAAAGTCTACAAACAGCTTTGTCAGTTGGAAATTTCTGTTTTCAGATATTTTGAATGTTAGTTTATTTACAGTGTGTGCTATAATTAAACTGCATATATTGGCCATCAGCCACCCAGATCTTTAGCTATCCATATATTTGTGGAAAAACCCATATTAGTTGACCACTATTCTCTATTAAAGGGATAGTTTACCCAAAAATGAAAATTCTCTGATCATCTACTCACCCTCATACCATCCCAGATGTGTATGACTTTCTTTCTACACTAAAACACAAACAAAGATTAGAAGAATATTTCAGCTCTGTAGGTCCATACAATGCAAATTGATGGTGACCAAAACTTTGAAGCTCTAAAAAGCACATGATGGCATCATAAAAGTAATCCATAAGACTCCAGTGGTTTAATCCACATCTTCTGAAGCGATCTAATCGATTTTGGGTGTGAACAGTGCAAAAATCCTTTTTCACTTTACATCTTGCTATTTCAGTCTCTAGACACAATCATGATTTCAAGCTTGATTACACTTCCTAGCGCCATCTAGCGGTCTACGAATGTGTCAATCACTAGGAAGTGTAATCGAGCTTGAAATCATGATCACCAAGGAGACTTCTGATGTCAAGGTTTATAGTGAAAAAGGAGTTATATTTTGGTCTGTTCTCACCCAAAACCAATTGGATCGCATAAGACGTTGATTAAACCATTGGAGTCTTTGGATAACATTTATGCTGTGTTTATGTGCTTTTTGGAGCTTCAAAGTTTTGGTCACCAATTACTTACATTTTAAGGACCTACAGAGCTGAAATATTTTCAAAAAAGGTGTTCTGTAGATGAAAGAAAATCATACACATCTGGTATGGCATGAGGGTGAGTATATGATGAGAAAACTTTCATTTTTTGGGTGAACTATCTTTAAACTGGAATAGAAGAAATTATTCAAAAATAGACAAAATGACATCCTCCAACCCTAAAGAAACATCTTGCCTTCATTGTTATTGTATTAGTTGATGATTATGTACAGATATTGTACTACTAGAATTACTGAAAACTACAAATAAGTGCCTATAAGGAGTTTCACCATTGTAGGATGTTTTGTGTGTGAATGTACTATATATGTACTATATATGACCCCACTTGGTCCCCATAATACTCAGAATTAGTCAAACACGTTCTGTTTGCATACACAATTCCAAAACTAAAACTGTGAGAACTTTGATTGGAAGTAAAATATCCTGATGGCTTTTGGTTAAAATTAAATAATTTCAGATTATTTGTTGTTTGTGTTTCAGTGAAGGCCATGGGAAACTCACCGTGTTTGCTATGAAGGCCATGCTAGCTACTATGTGTGGTGGAAAAATACAGGACAAATTACGTTGTGAGTATTATACCTATTAAATAACTAGTCAAAAGTGACTTTACAGAGAGAAAATTAACATTTCTGGCAAATAGAGACGTAAAATTCACTTCATACATAACAATGTCAAAAAATGTAAATACAATTAAAATGTGTGTTGTTTTGTTAGCATTTAACATATATAATTGGTCATCTTGCATCTTTCTCTCTGCTAAATTGTCTGAATTACTCCTTTTAAATATAGGGGGATGCTCACTTTCTATTGGAGTTTGGTGCCCTCTTGTGTACATGATACGTACTGAATTTAAAATTGCATTCTCAAATAAACAGAAAAATAATTCTTATTTGCAATTACAAAAATATGGCAATTACTCCAACACCAAAGTGCTGTTCCATCATATTATCTTAAGGTTGCAGCACTTGCATTTTACCTAAATGGGTTTTATGTCTACTTGATTTTAGGCTTTGGAATGGTAATAAGATGTTTAGTGATGCATATTAACCGTCATTTAAAAATGTGTAATTTCTCAAGAACATTAGGCCTCAAAGACACATTTTTATGTTAATTGCCCAATAAATCCACATAAATTGCATAAGATATATAAATTTAGAGTTAATTTGGGGCATTTTTGTTGAATCAAATGTGCATACACAGCTTTCTGTTAAAATGTCATCTTTCTCTTCTAGATATATTTTCCCAGATATCAGACTCCAATGGGGTGATGGTCTTTGCCAAGTTTGACCAGTTCCTGAGGGAGGTGCTGAAGCTCCCCACGGCAGTGTTCGAGGGCCCTTCATTTGGCTACACTGAACACTCTGTGAGAACATGCTTCCCTCAGCAGGTGAGTACACTAATCTCCTTCAGAGAGCAGCAAGATTCCCTTTAAAATGATTGGAATCTCATTCAACCTGTCTCAAGTCTAAAAGGCTTTCTCTGAGAGTGCCTTATCTGTGCTTTGTCAGAAGAAGATCTTGCTGAATATATTTTTGGATGTGTTGATGGCAGATCCGCCCCCGCAGTACCTCGTATGGTTACCTCTCATGCACCGACTCGCTAATGTAGAGAATGGTACGTACTATTTTGGCAATGCATTTTCATGTTTTAAAGATTGATTTCATATTTTAATGTTTTATTTTTTGTAATTAAAATTAAATTTATATATATATACACTGACGGCCAAAAGTTTGGAATAATGTACAGATTTTGCTCTAATGGAAAGAATTTGGTACAAAGTTTGATTCTCCTGGAAGGTGTAAACAAAGTGTCTCTTTGGTGCTATTGAAAAAATTACTCTGTTTAAAGATTAAAACCTTCCTGACACAGCAACATTGTCTCAAATTTAACTGCCTTCTGCTGTTTCACATGAGCTTGTCCTGTGTGTGTGATACCGGTGATTTCCTACTCACAACCGACTTCAGAAATTGTTATATCTCCCTCTTGTGGTCTCCAAACACTGTTACACCACATTATAAAACAGAATGCCAATTGAGTGAATTGGAAAGCAATCAAATTAGGCTTCTAATTTAAATGTTGCATAATTTCAATATTTAGATGCCTCAAAAATATATTGATAAAATAACGTGCTGATCAATTATCGATAAATGTATATTTATGACATCCCTACTGCATGTGAAGTATGTTCTTCAAGTCTGCTTGTTGGCAATGTGTTGGCAACTCGCAGACTTGAGCACACGCGTGAAGGTTCGTGTACTTGCGTAAAATACATTTCTGGCCAGTGTTTGTTTTTAAGTTCAGCAAACGAAAACAACGCAATAGAAAAACATGTTATTGTTTTGTTTTTTGTTTTTTACACTGTCTTTTTATCTCATCACAGTCCATTCAAAATTTTCATGACTTGATAAAAATATATTGTCTGGCACTGTGGGTTCAGCAGTGGCAGAGTGCCGCCATTGAATAGCGGCGCAGGAAGCACTACCTAGTTCTATTTCTGTTATTGATAAAACCCTTGTTTATCCCACAGTCTTCCATCCAGTGGAATGTTCGTACTGCCGGAGCGAGAGCATGATGGGTTTCCGGTACCGCTGCCAGCAGTGCCATGGCTACCAGCTTTGCCAAAGCTGCTTCTGGCGTGGTCATGCTAGCGGTCCCCATAGCAACCAGCACCAGATGAAGGAACACTCCTCATGGGTACATCTCTTTAACATGTCACACTGTTATGAAGCAAACTCATGTTATATTACTTACTACTTGCTCAGTATAAATAATGCATAGTACGCATAGAATTATCATTTTTTGTATGTACAATAATACACAGATGACCTGCTAAATTTGCCAAAATGTGTGGTAACAGAGCATACTGCACTGGGTACTCTATCCAATAATATCACCTTTTGATATTCAGCTTCATTCTCTTTACTGATATAATGAAATATTTGTAGTTTATATGTCTACTTTTGAAAGGCCATCAATGGAGAATGATGCTTTTTGCCTGCAGAATGGTGTAGTTATGGCATCAACCAGTAGGGGCTAAGTGGTCCATATATATATATATATTAACCAGCCAAACTTGAGAATTCTGTATGCAGCTATTCACATAATGTGTTCATGAGACAAACAAAATAAGTGAGGAGAATGTAGTAAATTGTTTCACTTACTAAAAATAAATGTATGCAATTTTCAGTGTACTCTGCATTGTATACTGAACATCATTAAAGGGATATTTCACCCAAAAATTACAATTCAGTCATCATTTACTGTATTTACTCAATTAATTTGCCAGATTTAATTTCTGGAGCCTAATAACTTCCTTTCTTTTGTGGAGCACAAAGAGAGATGTTTGGCAATATGACAACCTCAATCACCGTTCACTTTCACTGTATGAAAAAAAAGCAATGAAAGTGAATGGTGACTGAGGCTAACACTCTGCCTAACATCTCCTTTGGTGATCCACAGAAGAAAGAAAGTGATATGTATATGGAATGACATGAGGGTGAGTAAATGATGACAGAAATTTCATTTTTAGGTAAACTGTCCCTTTAAATTGCATGCTTGTATTCTACTCCAAAGACAGCCTTAGTTTAACATGCAGACTTAAGTACAGTATAGATATTTTGTAATAGCCTATGAGACTATGTACTATGAATTAGTAAGTAATGGACATGGTTTACTTATTCTGTTCTGTTGTGAGGGAGGGATACATGAGCAATATTATATTTCTTGTTTCTTGCTAAAAGTTATTCTCCTCCAATTCAACCATTTCAAGGTGTTCATGTTTTCAGCTAGTTATATTGATTTCATTTTGAAAGTTGAATTATTCTCCCTGAGTTCAGTCACACTGCTGGAAATTATAGCTTGGGAAATTATTCGCACTGCCTCCCAAATCCAATTAGAAGAGAGTTTTTTTTCCTCATTCTTACTACCTCAATAAAGATTATTTTCTAACCCCTGAGCAAGGCTTTTGCTGAATCAAAGATAATTTTTAATTAACTCTAAATAACATTTTAATATGAACATTTTCTAGCTGCACATGGGAAGTAAGTCTATGACTTTTTATATACATATCAAACATGCATAAATTGCCCTTTTAATGCCACAAATCTATATATATTAATTGCTTTTGATATTTGGGTGAAGAATGAAAGGTAGTTCAGTGTTTTTATTGTAGTATATTTTTGCTCCTTTTGTAGAAGTCTCCAGCAAAGAAGCTAAGCCATGCCATCAGTAAGTCTCTGGGCTGTATGCCGATAGGAGAGCCCCCTCACCCTGTTTTCCCAGAGGCCGCTGAAAGACATCAAGACCTTGCACACACTACGTAAGTCCTCTGGAGAGCTTATCTATTTTAAACTCTCACTGTCCTCCCAGTTGTGCACATTTCATATCATTCATTTCACTGTGCTTCTAGATATATATATATATATATTTTTTTTTATAACCTTTTCTACCAAATTGGAAAGCCCAATTCCCACTACTTAGTAGGTCTTCATGGTGGCACGGTTACTCACCTCAATCCGGTCAGAATGCCTCCGCTTCTGAGACATTCAATCCATTTATCTTATAATGTGGCTCGTTGTGCATGACACTGCGGAGACTCATAGCATGTGGAGGCTCATGCTACTCTCTGCAATCCATACACAACTTACTATGTGCCCTGTTGAGAGCGAGAACCACTAATCATGACCATGAGGAGGTTACGCCATGTGACTCTAACCTCCCTAGCAACCGGGCTAATATGGTTGCTTAGGAGAACTGGCTAGAGTCACTCAGTACGCCCTGGATTCGAGCTTGCAACTCTAGGGGTGATAGTCAGCATCAGTACTCGCTGAGCTACCCAGACCCCAGCTTCTAGATATCAGTGTGGAGCAGAGGGGGGTGGGGCGGGGCGGGGCCAGGTCGGAATATCGCGCGCCCGGTCCCCAATCGGCCTGATGAGGCGCGCAAGAGATAAAGGCGGCCGGTGACGATGGTTAGAGAGAGAGAGAATTACGGGCATGTCCGTCGTGTGTGTGTTTGTTTAATATTTGTGTATTTTGAGTTCAGTTTGCATTAAATTATGATTTACGTTGATAAGCCGGTTCTCGTCTCCTCCTTGCCCATCCTTAAACGTGTTACAATCTTAAAGACACAACTCAGAAAAAGCAGCTAAATGAACTCAGTTTATCCAGATGGGATGCTAAACTTTAAGGGAACAGGAATTTGTTTTCCTGCATGGACTAGCCACCACAGTGTTGTGGGTTTGATTCCCTGGGAATAGAAACTCTGATTAGATGTACAGAAAAGTTGCACGATTAATTATTAAAAGATCGCGATCTTGATTCAGACACCCATGCAATCTCATTTTTAAATAACAATGATTCTGAAATGTATATTAATGTTCCAGTGGCATGCATTTGTAAGGCGGTCAAATGTAAATTAGAAATTCACTTCAAGATGTGTTTTTAAATGTTGATAAACTTTATGTGGCATCTACAAAACATAGCGCTCCTGCAACAGACACTGAATAAATTAAAACACAATGGCCAAAGATGTTTGTCCAGCACAGTACTTAACAAACTGCAGGGTGCAGCCATGATTATTTAGTAGTGTGACATAATCTCTGTTCAGTTCAATATTTTAATAGCCACCAATGCTACAAAAATACCAGCATAACCAAGATCTGACTAAATTCGCTACCTGTGCGCTGTTTGATTACTGCCGGCTGCTCTCAAATGTTCACATGCGTGTGTCTGCCCATGCACTTGTGTCTTGCGATGAATGCAGCACTCCTACACAAGACTTTGCACTGTTTCAAAATACCCCTCTTTAGGTGATATTAAGGCAAACAGCCATTAATTTATAAGCAGACAGGACAAATTCTTCAAAGTGTTAGATTTGTGCGATGTCTAAATGTATATAAGCTGCATGATGTCTGTTATAACCTGAGAAACCGGTTAAGTCGATTTATTATTTATTATGCAGTTTTTAGCTGGATTTTTTTTTGCTCCCTTGTGGACTTAGGATATTTTAAATGTATATGTTTGAATAACAACTTTTGTATAGATTGAAGCAGAGAACATTTTGTCAGAACCTCTAGTACATTATATGTTACTTTGTTTAATATCCTTTTTTTCTAAGCCAAAAAATTGTGTTTCTCAATTTATCCAGAATCATGCAGCTCTAATGTACAGTATACCTTAAAGTGATTGTTCTGCTGAACACAAAGATTTTTAGAAGAATTTCAGCTGTGTAGGTCCATACAATACAAGTGAATGGTGACCAAAATTTGGAAACTCCAAAAGGACATAAAAGCATCTTAAAAGTAATCCATATAACCCCATTGGTTAAATTAGTATCTTCAGAAGCGATATGATAGGTGTAGGTGAGAAACAGATCAATATTTAAATAATTTTTTACTATAAATCTCCACTTTCAATTTCATATTCTTCATATGTTTTTGCCGATTTGTATTCTTGTGTACGCCACCTACTAGGCAGGGACGATTAGTATTAGTATTAAAAATAAGATTGTTTTTAGTAAAAAAAAAGACTTTAACCCTCTGGGGTCTGAGGGTATTTTGGGCCCTGGAGAAGCTGGGGTCCACTGCAGGGAAAGTTTAGCAGGTTACACTATTCATTTCTTTTTCTGATAAAGTTCCAGCATGATTTGACTTTGAACAATATTAAGTATCACATGCTTTGATCATTTCTGCATGACATTACATTATTCTGCTTATATTGTTTGAACTGTGAATGAGGCAAATGAGTGATAAAAGGAAGTGCTACAGTTTTTATTGAAAGTTGAAATGAAACAGCAATACATTTAACTTCTGTTCTGAACTAAATGGAAAAAGGATATGCAATGGGAAAATACTTGATTTTATTAATTACAAATTGACTGGATAGTAAAAAGTGGGCATTCCATACCAGAATGGACCCAGACCTGAATTTATCTGATATGAATTGTCAGCTGAAAGACCTAATACAGACAGGTGTGTACCTTTCTAAATCACCTCCAATCAATAGAATTTATCACAGGTAGACTCCAAACCAAGGTACAGAAACATCTGAAAGATGATCAAGACAAACTGGCTGCAACTGAGCTACATTTCATAGCAAAGGGTCTGAATACTTGCGTCAATATGATATTTCATTTATTTATTTTTAATAAATTTGCAAGAATTTCTAAAATCCTGTTTTCACTTTGCCATTATGGGGTATTGAGCTTAGACTGGTAAAGGAAAACTGTCATCGTTACTGGTCCACACTGTTAGTATTCCCAGTGAAATTTGACCGGATACAGTAATAATGTATTTAACATTTTTTGTAAAGAAATGTAATAAAACTACCTTTACTAAAGTAATAACACTAAACTTATGCATTTCTTTTGGAACTTTATGGTATTTACACCTAATTGACCTAAATTACATAATTTATTTTCATTTAAAAGAAACACATTTTATATTTCTTTTACTTAATTAAAAACATACACTTCATTTAACTGATAAATAAGAAAATATCAAAATGTATCTTGCATTTGGAGCATCTGCTGCTGTCTGCTGGAAAAAAAAGATATACATTTACATGAAATGACAATTATAACCATCTGATGACTGCAGCGTTCTACACATGCTTCCTGGTCACTGTAGACCAATGTTGTAACAATGTTAATTTCTAGATATTAAATTATGAATTTAGATATTTATAACAATATTATCAAAGACTATTATTTGTAAAAGCTTAGAGCTGTTTAATGTTTGCAGTAAAACTTACTTAAAAAGACCATGGTGTTACAAAGAGAAGACTTAAAAAGAGGACGCATTTTGTTAAAGATCATTTATATGCAAGATGACGAACAGCAATAAACAAACTATTCACGAAAAGCTGTAATAAACTGTGAAGAAGAAAGTTTGTTTGTAATAAAGTCTTAAAAATCACACAGACTCTAGTTAGCATATCTGTGTGTGTGTGTGTGTGTGTGTGTGTGTGTGAGAGAGAGTGTGTGTGTGTATGTGTCTCTGTGTGTGTGTGTGTGTGTGTGTGTTTGTGGTTTACAAAGACTTTTTTTGGTTATACACTAGTAATTACAAATGTATTATGCTATAAAGGTGGTTTATGAGGACATCCCTAGTGTCCCCTGTAATTAAAACGGCTTAAAAACATACTAAAGGTGCGTACACACTGCCAGCGACTTTATCGCTGCAGGTCGCCAGTGGCCGGCGGTGAAGTCGCTAGTGGGTGTTCCCACTACTGGTTGCCTAGTAACGTTTATAAATGACATTCACGGATGCCATTCCATTGCTGTTGACAGCGAATCTCTTTTCTTGCCACTAAAAACAAACATTTTGGAGGAAAAAGACTAAATATAAATGGAATCAGTACATAAAATGCTTTATATCAAAGATGAATGAGAAACCAGGCGTGCTGTTTGCCATAGCGGCTGTTTATCTGCGGCGAAAATGCAAATGCCGGTCTGTCTGGGTCCATAAAATCCCCGTGATCTCAGATACACCTTTCCACACAGTACTTTTCTTAAAAATGTCCTTGTACGTGGGAAGAGACATATCATAGAGCACTGGAAAATTTCTAACAGCAAGAATTAGCCTTTCATCCATCTTTCCGTTACTGCAGGAGAGAGAGAGAGAGAGAGAGAGAGAGAGAGAGAGAGAGAGAGAGAGAGAAAGGATCACGTGAGCTCTCCCGTCTTCTCTCCTATTGGCTGTCGCGTCCGTTAGTCGCTCCAAAGTTGAACTTTTCTCAACTTTGTCGCGTCGCTGGACACGCCCACATCTAGCGCCAACGGTCGCGACAGCTCGTGTCGCCGGAAGTCCCTGTGCTCGCATTGAAAATGAATGGTATTGATTCGCTGTCGCGCGCGATGTCGCTGGCAGTGTGTACGCACCTTTAAGCAATGCTTTATTTGAAAATGTCAAAAGGTTTCTTCAAGGGTCAGGTTCAGGGTTAGGGGATAGAAAAGATAGTTTGTGTTGTGCTGCTAAAAACTGTGAGCAAGGGCCAAGATAGCAACATTTTCGTAAGAGATTAAGTGTTTTGTTTGGATGATGTGGCTACCACACCTAAGTTCTGCATATATATATATATATATATATATATATATATATATATATATATATATATATATATATATATGTATATATGTATATATGTATATTTGTGAGTGAGAGAGGGAGGGAGAGAGAGAGAGAGTGTGTGTGTGTGTGTGTGTGTGTGTGTGTGTGTGTGTGTGTGTGTGTGTGTGTGTCTGTGTGTGTGAGTTAAAGTGAGTTTTTATTAAAAAAAAAATCTAAATCAAATTGGTCAAAAGTGACCCCTGACAGTAGAAGTGTTAAACTATTTTAGCATAAGGCTGCAACATAACAAATAGTGAAAAGACTGAAGGGGCCTTAATACTTTCTGAATGCACTGTAAATATCTGCATCAGATAAGAAGTTCATTATTGTAATCATTCCTAAACAACTGCATGATTTACAAATTATGCATATCAGTGTAGATATGGTCAACCACACACTATTTAATTTAGACCAGAGTGTTGAATTGACTTGATCTTTAAGGCTATTAAATGCTAAAAATCACTATATTTAATAAATTACACTCCTGGACACTGCAAAAATATCAGTATTACTCTTAATAATGCAGTGGAATCCTCAGTTAAGCTAATGTGCACAGTGCTCTTTATATGACTCAAAAACATGATATAAAAACAAGATCTATCGGTACTAAGATCCAAGCCTGGCAGACAGTCTCCTATGGGGACTAAGATACTTGTCAAAGTGCACTCTCATGCTCCAGTGGCCTTTCAGAGTTGGCAGAGAATAGCTGCTCTAAAACTTATGGAGTTTAAATTTAATGGAAGCAGCTGATAGTACCTGAGGCACATGCCCTCAAGGGTGCAGCTCTGTATCCCTAAAGAGACACACAAGCTCTTTAAACCAGACGTTTGTCTCGCAGACATTTTCTTTGACCATTTCTGTCTGTATACGAGTGAAGGTGGATGACATTTGCAAATATTTTTGGCTGCAATCCTTTTTTACATCACCTGAAATGCATCATACTTAATCTGAATTGACATGACATGAGCAAGTATTAAAATCCACATGGAATTAAAATGGACCCTATTTATTTTTCTTAATGCATATTTATGATCATATAATACACAATTCATTATTTCAAATTTAGTTTGTTTTTCTAGTCTTTCATTAAAATGTTGTAACTTGCTCCAACTCTGAAAGGACTTTTCAGATGTTTCAGACAACTGGCTCTATTCTGGTTGGTAACATCCACTTTTTGCGATTCAATCAATTTCAGATGGTTAAAATGAAATGCTGCCCTAAATGTGTTCGTGTCATCTATCCTATTACTTCACACTTTACAAAAGTAAAATGAGTTGCAAACGTTGTTTCACGATTACTTACAAGTCAACCATAAACATAAAAGGTGCAAAATTAAATGTTTTTGCATTTTTTGGGGCTGATGCAAAGTAGTCTTGGAACATATACTGACACTTTTTGGATTCAGTATCATGCAAATGCAAAAGATTTTTTCCGATGCCATTGTAGAAATACCTCAGTCAGAAGCATATTTGACGGCCATTATTTATTTATTCTGCAATGAAAAGTGTTTGATTTGGATGGTCATGTGACTTAATCGCAGCCCCAATGAGACGGCGACATGCCCCATGTACAATAAAAATGCTTTTTAAACCACAGATGAAACAGGAGTCTTTATCTGATGTGAATGTACATTACATTTTAAATAGATTTTCCCAAGTACTATTCATTTCTTTACGGTTAAATCTTTTAAATGATAGAAAAAATTCTACATCTGCATTTTTGATTAATAATTTTTACGTGCCTCGTTGTACATATCATGGCAGTTTCCTGGTGAAATAAACATCAGGCGTTAAAACAACAATTAATTTTATTACAAGAGCAGATTATCAGTTAATATACTCTAACATTTTACCCTGACACAATGTTATCTTATGATATCTAAACACTTTTACTATAGTTCATGACTTGAAGCACAACAAAAATTATGTGGTTGCTTTAGCAATTGCGTTTTTCATGTCATGTTTGCTTTTCATGACACTATCGGTTAGGTTTAGGTTTAAGGTTTTTGTGTAGAGATGGCAGTTGTGTTGATTTGAAACTTGACAGACCATTAGGTGCAAGTGGTTTTGATGAAATTGTATGTGCAAAGCGCTAATGGGCTGGGTCAAGTGCAATTCAATTCTAAGGTTTGTCTCTGGCACTGTCTGCATCCTTTATAGTCCATTACCTGTCAATCACCAGCATTATAAACAAAGACTTATGTTCTTTTATGCATTAACTCCACTGTAAGGCATATTTCTATGACAATGACATACTCCTTTTACATGGAAAATGTGGTTCTCGTCAGGATTTGGATTTACTCTCCGTTAAATAATAGAGAATGTAGGTATTATTGAAGATTTTCATCTATTGACACACACATCATGGCTAGTGTTAACAGGGATTTTATTGACATGCACTGTCAATATGATTTTGAAAAATGTTATTAATATATGGAAACAGAAAAATTTTACAAAATCAAATTACACTTTGAACAAAGCAAAAGTATAATCAAAATAACGACGTGGTCAAAAAATCATACCAAATCCAAACATTTTATTCTTCCACCGGCCCCTTTTGCAGGCCTTAAAATCACTCTATGACAAAAGTTGGAAACAAACCAATACAAATGAGATCATTAATACAAATGTAAATATAAACCTAATAATACAAATTGAAAAATAAACCATGACCTAAAGATAGTTTAGATCAAATCTCATAAATGTAACAGTGATTGTCATGGACTTAACTTGATGTTCCACTATATTTTCAGAGTTCAGACATGAACTTTATTACCACCTTCTGTTGGAATCTTAAAACTGCAATGACCAATTTCTCAGGAAAATAGAAAATTGCATTTTGCTGCAATTTATTAACATACAATAAACCCACAGTTTGTGCAGATTCACCCACAGGTAGTGCAAACTCTCCCACCAATGGCCACTTACGCTTTGCGATGGCAGTAAAATTTGCACTTATAGAATTAGCGCTCTCTCGAAAATAAGACCTTGAGCACAATCACAGCGCTCAGTGCTGCGCTTTGCACACCCACAAAAATAGAACCCAAGAAGTCTTATGAAAGAATGAGGAAACTTTAGAGTCTAATTAACACCCAGAACAGATCCTGGTTTAATGATAAAATTATCTCTGAACTCACTGTGACCGAAGGGCACATTTGCCAACTCTTGTTCTCCTGCCAGCGTCTTCTTTTTTTAGTGCACAAAATTTTTGCTAAGCATTTAGAACTGCTCTTGAAATATCCTTTTGTACCACTCAAATAGCATCCACTTCAAATGCTACTTTAAATAATCCTTTCCTTGTGTGGAAGTCTTGTAGAATTTTCCTTTTAAATAATGTTTTCCATGTATGAACAGAGCTAGTATAAGGTCTTTCCTAATACTTTCTTTAATTGGCAATGTGAAAACTGGAGATATGAAAGTCATTATTAGAATTAGAATAGATGATTATCAGAGCTTTATTAGAATATTTTCACATTCTTAAAGATCCAAATATATCAAAATTGTAGCTTTGTAGCTTTTATTTCCTGCCTATTAGCTTTGAGGCCATACATTATGTATTCCTACGTGTTGACAAAATGAACTTTAGCAGACACATGCAGTGCAATTGACAGTTTTTTCCTCCATGGAAATGGACTAAAAATATTGATGACCCCTACTGCACTCCAGAGATTTGAGCAATCAAATGCTCTCTAGAATGAGAATGTCCCTCCCCATAGAACCATTCACAACCGATTAGTTAGAATCAAATTATGGTTCATGGCTGTGACGTAACTAAAGCCTTGACTATTTAAAAGACGACCCCTTCCATAAATCCCTCCCAAAGTTCCTGTTTCAATAGGAAATAGGCCAAAACTGTACAGAAAACTGTGCTCGTCAAGCAAACTACATGGATACTTTAAGCTACTCAGAATCAGCAGTGTGGCTCCTCCCCTTCTGCCACAAACATATTTTGTCCTCCCAGCTTATCTAAATGTAGTTTGAGGTGCCTGCGGGCCAGTTGATCTCTGCTCTTCAGTGCTTAATCAATCTCAACCCTCCGGCATTTGCTGTTTACTGTTAGTCTGGAATGTTACAATCACACTTAAATGGAATTATGCTGTGTTCCATTCTGCATCTCCCAACTGCCCTCAGACAGAGATTAAAGCATTATTATATTGAGTATTGAACAAAGTGGCTCTGTTGTGATAAATCGTATCAGTCAAGCATCACTATTAGAACAAATGTTTGCATATTTGGTGTATCTTCATGATTTTATGTTGATAGTTTAACTAGTATGCTATAGTACATTATTTGTTTATATGCCTTTTTTGTCAGGGAGGTAGATTACTCTACCTAGCTCATTAAAACTCATATAATATATCATTATATTACTCTTATAATATTTTGTCATTTTGTATTTTTTTGCTAGTCATCGGGCATGTCTTTCCTGTGCTTTAGCAGAGTAAAAACTAGGAGAAAAAGCACTCCTAAAAACGGGAATATGCGATCATCCTCTATAGTGTACTCGCTACAATGTTTACGTGTCACGTCATCACCAACTGATGTATTTTTACATTAATTCAAGCACCACAGTGGAAAAAGAAACCGTAACCTTACCAACTGGCCCGGATCAGCACGGTACGGTACAGTTTCGCAATGAGTTGGGCAACCGTTGTGCCCGATGGTGGGAAAGAGTCTATAGAGGGGTGAGTTCATTTGAACTGGTCCAGTAAGCAAACACCCAGAACACCATAGAAACCACCTAGCAATAACCTAGGAACCACCCAGAAGACCCTAGCAACCACATAGCAACTGATAGTGGCAAGTTTTGCACAGACAAGCACCACTCACATTTTCTTAGCTTATAATATATACACTCACTGGGCACTTTATTAGGAACACCTGTACACCTATTTATTAATGCGATTATCTAATCAGCCAATCGTTTGGCAAGAGTGCAATGCATAACATGCAGATATGGGTCAGGAGATTCAGTTGTTCACATCAACCTTCAGAATGGGGAAAACTGTGATGTCAGTGATTTGGACCGTGGCATGATTGTTGGTTCCAGATAGGATGATTTGAGTATTTCTGTAACTGCTGATCTCCTGGGATTATCACACACAACAGTCTTAGAATTTAATCAGAAAGGTGCCAAAAACAAAAAACATCCAGTGAGTGCTGGTTCTGCAGACGGAAATGCCTTGTTGATGAGAAAGGTCACAACAGTAGAAGACCATGTCGGGCACTTTATTAGGACCATTGTTTTCCTAAGTTCTCGGTGAGTGTATATAATACCTTTCAAAAACATAACTG
This sequence comes from Xyrauchen texanus, assembly GCF_025860055.1. Taxonomy (NCBI): domain Eukaryota; kingdom Metazoa; phylum Chordata; class Actinopteri; order Cypriniformes; family Catostomidae; genus Xyrauchen; species Xyrauchen texanus. The sequence continues at coordinate 16,562,570 of NC_068291.1, forward strand.
TTTGCTTGAGTGGCCTGACCAGCCCAGCACAGGAACATTGGCTCAATTAATGGTGTCAGTTTGGGGCAAGACACTGTTCAACCAATGGGACAGTAGATTGGGTGGTGGTAGTGTTCAGGAAGTTCAGCTGGTTGAAAACAGTTATTTTTGCAATTCCATTTGGTGAGGCTAGTGGCGTATAAATGAAACACTTCACCTTAATTTGATCATTGATTTCTCTTAAATGAACTGAAGAGTTCTATTATCCAATAATGTGTTGCTATGATCTTTCAGATTGCTGTTTTGTTCAGGCACTTAAGATAATGAATTAGGGTGCTGATTATTAGAGATCTGCCCTTGGTCATTACATTATGACCATCTCCAGCATATCGGGCAGTTGGCAGATAAACATTTCTGACTTCTGTTTACTGCCCCTCACTATCGGTCAGCATAGTTCCTGTTGTCTTTGAGCTCAAGGTGACATCCATTAACATGATCCTTCACATCCCACTGTCACATGCTGCAGACATGTGCTGACTGGTGGTGGCAGAGTCTGAGAAAAGGAAAATCAAGTCTGCTCAACCTCATGAATCAAACAGACAGATAGGCTCTGTGGACAGCCAAAGTCTTTTCTTGCATTAAAGGGATAGTCTTTTGTTGTGCACATGCACATGTTGTGGTTTCCACATTTGTCTCCTGTTATTTAGCAGTGATTAGATATTCTTCTAGCACTTCTTCGAGACAGCAACGGCTCAAATGTGAGTTAGCAACTTGTGGACCCACTAATTAGTGCAAATAACTCCAGGCACATGCGCATTAAATCTGGCTGCCCGCATTCAGTGGTCAAGCACTCTGCTGATGACGAGATTTGCTTCAAGTCATTTTTATTTGTATGGTGCCTTTCACAACACGCATCGTTTCAAAGCAGCTTTATAGAAGATCAGGTATTAACAGAAAATTAATTAGTTATATCGATAAAGTCTTTGAGTCATCATTGTGTAGTTTGATTAAATATGATTATGAAGTGTGTATAAAAATAAGTAATTAAATAATAATTGTATTTATAACCCCAGTGAGCAAGCCGAATGCGACTGTGGCAAGGAACACAAAACTCCATAAGATGTTGATTAATGGAGAAAAATAGCCTTGGGAGAAACCAAGTGGGGACCAGTTCCCCTCTTGCTAACATCATGAATATAATGCCAATATTAGTTATTTATGTGCTGTGCAATTAATGGTTTAAAATGATTAAACTAAGCAAGTGTTAAGGTCCAGGGTTTAAACAAAGATTTTGTATGAACTGTAAGATTAATGACCATTGTCTTTGAAGTCCATCCTGGATTAACTGCAGAAGTTCACATAGATGCAATTGTCCTTGTTAATTGGCTGATGAAGAGTTTTGTTGGCAATTAATTGGTAGTCTATGCATTCCATTTAAAAAATGTAGTTCATCATTAGACCGAGGTAATGCAGGCAGAGATCAGTGAGGTGCATCGCAGTTCAACCGGCTGGTAATTTTGGTGTAGTCTATTCTAAATATAAGGTTCAGGCAATGTCATATGAAGTATCCCATGTCTTATGGTTGGAGTTGGCATCAGTTCATCCTCTGAGATCCATCGTAATAGACTGAAGTGATATTTGGCTGGCACTGTTTGCTATTAGTCATCATCACACAGCGACACGTAGCAGTGGAGTCCAACACGAAGCAGGAATGGAGCTGGATCCAGCCGGTTTGCTGATCTCAGGATAGGAGTCCCGAGGTTGTGACAGGATACAAATATAATAATATTAGCGTAGATGCCATTCAATTTATTGTAGAGTTATAGATCATGATCCCTGTTTCTGGTTCCAGTAGACCTAACTAAAGCAGCCTAATTGTAAGTTGAAGTATAAATTAGGTGTATGCTTGGCTAAATAGATGAGTCTTTAGTCTAGACTTAAACTGAGTGAGTATGTCTGCATCCCGAACAGTGTTAGGGAGACTTTTCTACAGTTTAGGAGCCATATATGAAAAGGATCTACCTCCTTTTGTGGATTTTGATATTCTAGGAATTTTGCGATCACAATGAACATGAAGGAATATAGTGTGGTAGAAGGTCACTTAAGTACTGCGGAGCTAGACCATTCAAAGCTTTGTACATAGTTAACAGAATTAAAAAATGTATACGAAATTTAACAGGTAGCCAATGTAACAATGATAAAATGGGGCTAATATGATCATATGTCTTGGTTCTCGTCAGCACTCTGGCTGCTGCAATTTGAACCAATTGAAGTTAATTTATTGATCTTGCTGGACATCCTCCCAGTAATGGATTACAATAATATAGTCTTGAGGTCATGAATGCATGAATTTGTTTTTCGGCATCAGCAACAGAGAGCCAGTGTCGTAATTTAGCAATATTTCTTAGGTGGAAGAATGCTGTTCTACAAACACTTTCTGTATGTGGACGTTCAACAACGAAGTATACTTTGGGCATCAGGGTTTAGGGTAAGGGTTACGATAAGGTTAGGTTTAGGATTACGGGTTAGGTTAACAGTTAACATTAATTAAATGTATGTACTTTAAATGTAAGTACAATGCAACAACACATATGTACATAATAAGTAAATTGTACAAAGTACAAAGTAGTTAAAGACACCTAATATAAAGTGGGCCCATCACCAAAAGAGAGGTTTAGATGAATGTCTTAAAAAGAAAACAAAGTGCACCATAAAATATCATATAAGTAGTCCATATGACTTGTGCGCTATTTCCCAAGCCTTTAAAAGCCATTTGATAGCTTTGTATCAAAAACAGACTGAAATGTAAATCTGTATTAAAAGAAAGTCACTATTCACTTTCATTGAATTGAAAAGAACAGCTTGGACATTTTGCTCTCTACCATCTTCCTTTATGTTGCACAGAAAAACTGTTTCTTTAAAGTGGGGCAAGTTTCTCTGATGAAATGCTGGGGACTTTTCTGACTGCTGATTGAAAATAAAGGCAACAATACTGCCCTTTCAGATGCTATAATATTTGACAGATGGAGTTCTTTAGGACATGCTAAAACATAGGGTGGAACAGATGTATGTGACTCATTTCAGTGGATTTAAATGAAGCCAATTAGTACCGAACATATATTTTCGTCAGCCATCAACAGAATGTTTGTGGGTTGTGTGTGCTGTTTAATTCTTCATGTTTAAATTATGGGAATTGGTATAAGAATACACAATTTTGTTTAAAGTTAGGCTTAGGATCAATGCCATTTTCACATATCGATAATCAGAAGTTTTTCCTGATGATTATATACACTCACCTAAAGGATTATTAGGAGCACCATACTAATACTGTGTTTGACCCCCTTTCGCCTTCAGAACTGCCTTAATTCTACGTGGCATTGATTCAACAAGGTGCTGAAAGCATTCTTTAGAAATGTTGGCCCATATTGATAGGATAGCATCTTGCAGTTGATGGAGATTTGTGGGATGCACATCCAAGGCACGAAGCTCCCGTTCCACCACATCCCAAAGATTCTATTGGGTTGAGATCTGGTGACTGTGGGGGCCATTTTAGTACAGTGAACTCATTGTCATGTTCAAGAAACCAATTTGAAATGATTCGAGCTTTGTGACATGGTGCATTATCCTGCTGGAAGTAGTCATCAGAGGATGGGTACATGGTGGCCATAAAGGGATGGACATGGTCAGAAACAATGCTCAGGTAGGCCGATGCCCAATTGGCACTAAGGGGCCTAAAGTGTGCCAAGAAAACATCCCCCACACCATTACACCACCACCACCAGCCTGCACAGTGGTAACAAGGCATGATGGATCCATGTTCTCATTCTGTTTACGCCAAATTCTGACTCTACCATCTGAATGTCTCAACAGAAATCGAGACTCATCAGACCAGACAACATTTTTCCAATCTTCAACTGTCCAATTTTGGTGAGCTCTTGCAAATTGTAGCCTCATTTTCCTATTTGTAGTGGAGATGAGTGGTACCCGGTGGGGTCTTCTGCTGTTGTAGCCCATCCGCCTCAAGGTTGTGCATGTTGTGGCTTCACAAATGCTTTGCTGCATACCTCGGTTGTAACGAGTGGTTATTTCAGGCAAAGTTGCTCTTCTATCAGCTTGAATCAGTCGGCCCATTCTCCTCTGACCTCTAGCATCAACAAGGCATTTTCAGCCCACAGGACTGCCGCATACTGGATGTTTTTCCCTTTTCACACCATTCTTTGTAAACCCTAGAAATGGTTGTGCATGAAAATCCCAGTAACTGAGCAGATTGTGAAATACTCAGACCGGCCCGTCTGGCACCAACAACCATGCCACGCTCAAAATTGCTTAAATCACCTTTCTTTCCCATTCTGACATTCAGTGTGGAGTTCAGGAGATTGTCTTGACCAGGACCACACCCCTAAATGCATTGAAGCAACTGCCATGTGATTGGTTGATTAGATAATTGCATTAATGAGAAATTGAACAGGTGTTCCTAATAATCCTTTAGGTGAGTGTATATTGTATATCAGGATTTTTTTCAGATATAAATATAGGGCTGCTCATTGCACAATTGTCTTTGTCTTCTCAACACAACTTTGATTAAGTATGATCGGCAGGGTAAATTAAAGTAGGTCACACACCAGACGCGTCTGACAGATGACATGGCGCGTTATAAAATTCAAGACAATTATTTTCTATGAAGGTACGTACACACACAGCTTGTGCTCGCCTTCTTCAGAGGCTGCTCAAAATTCAGCCCAAATCATTATCAAAGGACACAGACTATTTACTCTTGTCATTACTGGATGATATATTATGTATCAGTATCCTTCATATAGCCAACACAATGTATTTCAGTTACAAGTATGACTTTTTGTGGTTTGACAGCTTGAATGAAAGACCTATTCAAGGATACATATAGTGAAATTGTATAATATAAGTTGCCATTTCTAGTTGTTCAGTTTGCACAGTTACACCAGTTTCATACACTAACCTGCAAACTCATAAAAGTCACTCTGTTAAGTAAAAAAACCTTCGTAACTTTGGACTGCCATCAGCTTGCAATATGTGTGTGTGATGCCTTGTGACTGGCTTCAGTAAATGTTATGTCACCTCCTTGTGGTCTCCAAAAGCTATTACGTCAGACAACATTGAATGGAGTGCAACTGCCAGTGAATTGAAAGCACAAAAATTAGGCTTCTAATTTAAATGTTGGCTGATGTTAATATCTGGATGCCTCAGAAATGTATCAATAAAAATACAAAAGATCAATAATCAATATATATATTTTATGACATCCCTAATAGCAACCCATTTTAATAGTTTGATGTATTTTTTTTTGTGAAACAGTAAACAATATGCAAGATGGGGCTTGATTGGATTGTGAAAAGTGTGTGTTCGATGCCAGAATACATATTGTATATGTACACAATAGGAGAGTACCCCCCATCCCTGCTGAGGGCAGAATATTAGGATACATTAATCTATAGTCACTGCACATCTGACTTCTAAGACTTGTCAGTCTGTGGCTTTGAATCTATGAGGAGTTTGCAAATTAAAGTGTATGAGTGGGTTTCATTTCTGGTTTGTTCTGCTTGATGAATTTGAGTGGTTTTTAGATTAGTAAGGATGTGACACAAGGATGTGGGGTGGGGGTAGCACCTATTAGGAATGAGGTTGCCCTTTTTACTCTGTGCAGGTGCAGTATGGATTCAAATGCTTCACATTGTGACTCCACGTGAATTTTCAGCATGTTTTGCTATCAAAATCAGCTTATTATAAAAAATCAGACAGTGTAAAAAAACAAAGACTTGAAATCTCTGCTTTTGACATCAAAACATTAAGTAATGCACACAACATCTGAGCGCATTGGATAATGCAGTAAGAACGCAAGTATATCTGTTTACATGCATATAGAGGGTTGCAATAATTGCATACTGCTCATTATATGGACCTACTGTATATTAGATAGCCTTAACTACTATGTACTTAACCATTTGATACAATGTACTTATTATGTACATAAATGTTTTTGCATTGTAATTACATTTAAAGTACTTTCATTTAATAACATGTGTAGTTACACTGTTAAATTTACCCTTAACCCAACCCTTACCCCAAAACCTATCCATACCTCAACCTCAGTCAGGGCTGAAATGGGAAGAGAAATCGGCCCGGGATTTTACATAGCAACTGGCCCATATGTTGTTAAGCGTGGGGGTGGGGGGGTGTTGAGCCAAGAGCAGTACTTTTCTTCATATCACAGTGCCGTTTTGTGGTCTGTTCTGCATAACTCGCTGGCTCATTTTAGCTTATCGCGGCATTTTCTGCCCGTTTTGCGGCCGACCCACTGGCCCGCTCGGTTCTCCTGATGGCCAGTCCTCCAATGATCTGCCCCCAGTGCGTAGGACCACCGGAAGTATTCCTGCTATGCCAGATTACCAGTCCCCTCCTGACCTCAGTAGGAGCATATGTGGAAATTTAGCAGAACAACATGTAGTTACACAGTAAATACATAGTCTTATATGTATTTAATGTTTCTACATAGTAGGCCACCTAATATAAATTGTGACCCATTATACAACAGTAAGTTTCAGTCTTCTAATATGATTGAACAAGCGGCGTTCCAAGAGTGCTGATACTGTATTGAGCTTTACTTGTATTGAACCCAGAATATTGCTTTAATATACCAATCACTCTTTTTGTCTGTCAGCTGTCGGTCTGTGTTGCTTGCCGACCTGCAATGTGTGATCCTGCTTTGGTTTCATTTGGAACTAGTTTTGTTAGTGGAGCAAAATAACTGTCCATATTGTGTCTAAATGGAAGTTGCGCAATATGAACTTCTTGTTTATAGAATTGTTGAATAAAAGCAATATAACACTTTAATCATTCTGTTGTATTTTAAATCAGCTCAGCTGTGATTACTCATGCTGCAGACCATTCGCCAACCAATACTATGCCCTTAAAGTGTGTGCTCTTTTTTTATGAAAAGTGTGCAAGTATTGGGACATACTATCATGTCATAAAATTAAATCATTAAAAACTAAAGACTCCTCAGTCTCATTGTTACATGCAACTTTCCGTGTCATTGTGCTGGATCACTTTATTTTACAACAATCCTTTGAAAGAGAATCTGAAGCTATATTTCTGTAATACAACAACTGACAAAAAATAAAATGAGATCCAAGGAAAGGAAAGCACGCACACACTGTCCTTAAAATCAATCTTCCAGGACATTTATTAGGAGGCCAAAAAAGTGGTAAAATGCTCAGTGCAAGAATATTTTATATCATATTCACATAGCTTGCTCTAACAAATATATTATATAGTCAAGGGAAAAGTCTAAAAGGCCTAAATAGATATACTAATAATAAGATCACAAGATATACTAGTGACACATGATCATAAGATACAATTACAGCCACATAGAATGTCTAATATAGTTTTACATTGTTCTGTTTGCAAATATATCACGACTAGATTAGAGAAACCAGTATATACAAACAAAAACAAAAATTGTCAACACTATAGGAAATACTAAGGAACAAATCTTGGGTATGTAAAGATATTAAATGGAATATCCATCTGAATTCTCTTTGTAGGAGAATTTGTATTTCCCGCATATGTGGACGCTTTATTAAAAAAGTTAATGCAGATACAGAATGACCAGCTTTCAAAACATACTGTGCAATTGCACTGTAAAAAATAAACAGGCACTTCAGGCAAATTAGTTGTACTAAATGAACAATTCAAGTTGGATTATAAAAAAGTTCAGCCAACTTAAAAATATCAGTGATTATTAGTTTTAATAAATGAGCATTTTTAATATTTTTGAAAATAATATATATATATATATATATATATATATATATATAAAAAAAACAGATGTACATTTCAACATAAGATCATGAGTCATCCCCACAGAGGTACCAAGTAGTTGGCCCAAATTAAAAGGTGGTGAAAATAGACAGTTCTTTAAACTTTTTGAAGTCAAGCTTATAACTTAAGAAACTTCATCAATGCGAACACTAATCACCCTGATGCTGACTAACCAAATAACATCTATTTTACAGCAAAACATCATTAAAACACACAGCTAAAATGTCTATTAAGACACTCGAATTACTACAAATTATTTACATGTCCTTATTGAGAAAGCATCTAAATTAATTTGTTTTTATTCAGCTAAAAATATTTTTTCAAAATCACTGAATCAGCCTGAATACATTTAATTACACCAACATAACCTGATATTTTTAGGGTTAGATCAGGTAAAAATTGCTTTAGAAATAATGAGTGTAGGTTACCACTTTTACAATATAGATTATTTTCTTATTTTCTTTACAGATTAATTTTATTTATTTATGTTTTTGTGGCAATGGTACTTTAAACTGGATGAATTTAGAAATACAACTTCAGGGACAGGGTTTTAGCATTCTGACATGCTGTTGCATCTCTAAATCCATCCTCTTTAAAGCACTTCCACTACTGCCATCAAAGCACTGCTTTTGTAAAAAAAGAAAATCCCCATTTTCAAACAAATTTAAGACAGCTACTGGCTTACTTCAAATTGCCTGCTGTGTGAAATATTCCTGTTATTATGCATAATCCTCAAGTCTCAGTCTTTTGTGAGGACTACCATAATTTTGTGCAGCAAAGTTGTTGAATATCTGTTAGTTTCCCTATCTACATTAAATTGTCAATATATAGTGATCCCAAAAATTATTTGGACACCTAAGCCACAAATGATAAAATGTCTGAAATATCTTTGCATTAGATTTCAAAATGTCAAACCATGTGGTATCTGAACCCACATGATGCTAGAGCTTTTCTTTCCATTTTACAGTGGACTTTAACCAACTGGTGTCAACTTCAAGTTCATTTTTGCTGATATATGAAATCAGTTCCCCTCAAGTTCACACAGGTGTCCTTGCAGAATAACAAGGTGTAGATCATCCATTAAAGGGATAGTTCACCCAAAAATGAAAATTCAAGTCAAGTGGTCAAGTGGTTTTTATTGTCGTTCAATCATATACAGTTAGTACAGTACACAGTGAAACGAGACAATGTTCCTCCAGGACCATGGTGCTACATAAAACAACATAGGACAAACACAGAACCACATGAGACTACACAGACTAAATAACATGCCTATATAAAGTGCACATGCAAATGTGTGCAAAGTACGGGACAGTACAATAAATTACTAAAGATTAACAGGACAATAGGCACAGTGAGAGACAGTGCAGCGCTGACCAGAACACAGTAGTGCAAAAAGATGACAGTTTCTAAAAATGCCAAATGTATACATAACATACTATGAGATAGTGTTCTATGCACATAGCAGTTATTGAGGTAGCAGCCAGTTATAAAGTGACAATAATTAAAGTGCAACTCAGGACACGTGTGTGTGTGTGTGTGTGTGTGTGTGTGTGTGTGTGTGTGTGTGTGTGTGTGTGTGTGTGTGAGCGTGTATTTATCACTTTGTGGGGACCAAATGTCCCCATAAGGATAGTAAAACCCGAAATTTTTTACCTTGTGGGGACATTTTGTCGGTCCCCATGAGGAAAACAGCTTATAAATCATACTAAATTATGTTTTTTGAAAATGTAAAAATGCAGAAAGTTTTCTGTGAGGTTTAGGTTTAGGGGTAGGATTAGGTTTAGGGGATAGAATATAAAGTTTGTACAGTATAAAAACCATTATGTCTATGGAAAGTCCCCATAAAACATGGAAACACAACATGTGTGTGTGTCTGTGTGTGTGTCAGTCCAGTCTCTGAGTATTGAGGAGTCTGATGGCTTGGGGGAAGAAGCTGTTACACAGTCTGGCCGTGAGGGCCTGTATATTTCGGTACCTCTTGTCAGACAGCAGGAGGCTGAAAAGTTTGTGTGAGGGGTGTGTGGGGTCATCCACAATGCTGGTTGCTTTGCGGATGCAGTGTTTTTTGTAAATGTCTTTGATGGAGGGAAGAGAGACCCCTATGATCTTCTCAGCTGTCCTCACTATCCTCTGCAGGGATTTGCGGTCCGAAACGGTGCAAGTCCCAAACCAGGCAGTGATGCAGCTGCTCAGGATGCTCTCAATAGTCCCTCTATAGAATGTAGTGAGGATGGGGGGTGGGAGATGTGCTTTTCTCAGCCTTCGAAGAAAGTAGAGAGGCTGCTGGGCTTTCTTGGTAATAGAGCTGGGGTTGAGGGACCAGGTGAGTTTCTCCGCCAGGTGAACACCAAGGAATTTGGTGCTCTTGACGATCTCCACAGAGGAGCCGTCGATGTTCAGCGGAGAGTGGTCACTCTGTGCTCTCCTAACGTCAGCAACCATCTCTTTTGTTTTGTCCACATTCAGAGACAGGTTGTTGGCTCTACACCGGTCTGTTAGCCACTGCACCTCCTCTCTGTATGCTGACTCTTCGTTCTTGCTGATGAGACCTACCACGGTTGTGTCATCGGCGAACGTAATAATGTCGTTCGAGCTGTGCATTGCTGCATAGTCGTGAGTCAGCAGAGTGAACAGCAGTGGACTTTAATCCAGATCAAATATTCTGTGGAAACTCATCTCCTTGAATGCCCTACTCTACACGATCGCCACAATTTTAAATGCCTTCATCCCTCTGTGGAGTCTATACATCGGCATCCTTGCTGCATTCCCCTCCAAAGGAAACGCCGCAGGAAGAGGGGAAATCGTGGTGGTATTCGCGTGAGGATTAGGAGGGCAGTGAGTGTTTCACTTCTGCAAACTTCGACTGACCCTCCATTGCATAAAACAGTTTATGGGGGTCTTCATTTGACTCGTTACTGCTCATTACCCCGGATTCGACTCGTCCACCTGTTCTCTGTGCTCCTCCATGGCCATGTATGCAAGGTGGAGGAATAAATCTGTCAAAATATTCGTCCACTTGAGTTTGTGCGTTGGCTACAGGCTCCGGTACCTCATTCCCGTTTAAAGCTGGCGCTGGTAAACGCCAGGTCGGCATCCAATTAGACTTTCCTTTTAAATGACTTTTTTATCAGTTACGATTTGGACTTTCTATTCCTGACGGAGACGTGGGCTTCTCCTGGTGAGTCAGCAATTTTTGATGAACTTTGTCCATCTGATTGCTATATTACAAGTACACCTAGGAGTGTTGGAATGGGTGGCGGTGTGGCTGTGGTTTTTAAGAACTGGTTTAAACTGTCGGGTCATTCTCTACATTCGAGCAGGGGTGTGTTCTAATGGAGTCAGCCTCTACATCTATTTTTTGTGCTCTGGTCTACAGACCTCCTAAGCTGGACAAAGACTTTATAGTAGAATTCTCCGAATTCTTATCTCTTATAGTCCCACTGTATGACCGTATGTTGTTGCTGGGGGATTTTAATATTCATGTGTGTTGTCCCGGTAGACCTTTGGTTACCGAATTTCATAATGTTTTGGACCGCTTTGGTTTTAACAAGCATATAACGAGCGCCACTCATGTTCTTGGACATACTCTTGATCTTAATTTGTCTTATGGAATTCCCGTTGATAATATTGTTATAGAAGGTGCATGTTTTTCAGATCATAAGCCCATTGTATTTAATATTACTGCTTACAGCCCTCTATCTACTGTCAAGCCTTTTGGCCATTATTCCTGTTTTATTAATTCTTTCACTATTACTAATTTTTCTGACAGCTATCAGGAACATGCTATTGAAACGTTATTTTTAACTACTGCTCAAACCACATCTAGCCCTGATGAGTTAATTTTATAATTTTTTTTACATTCTGCTTAACGATATTAGATTGTATTTCACCTCTGAAGTACAAACAATCAAAAAATTCTCTCTATTGGCTAAATGAACATACCCGGTCTTTGAGGCAGACCTGCCGTAGAGCTGAGAGGAAATGGAAGAAAGATCGCTCCCTCTAAGGAGATCTGTGACAAATTCATGACTTTTTTCCTAGAGAAAATGAATACCATTCGCTCGTCATTCACCAATAATCCATCAGGTATTGTATTTAATTTGGTTACTAGTTCTTATGTTTTCTATGGTTTTCAGCATGTCTCTCTCTCTGATTTTAGTGAAATGGTTAGTGATATGAGGCCCACTACCTCTCCACATGATATTGTTCCATGTAATGTTTTAAAATCAGCTTTTGCAATTATCAGTCCGAGTATACAAATAATTATAAATTCTTCCCTAGAAAATGGTATTGTCCCAGGATGTTTTAAACATGCATCAGTGAAACCTCTACTTAAGAAACTGGGCTTAGATCAAAATTGCTTAAATAACTATCGGCCTGTTTCCAAGCTGCCATTTCTGTCGAAGTTGTTCGAGAAAGTGGTGCCATCCCAATTACTTCCAATCTTAAATTCAACAGACATTTTTGAACCTCTACAATCAGGTTTTACAGCTTATCATAGCACAGAATCAGCTTTGCTGAAAGTATTTAATGATTTACTGTCTACGGTTGACTCTGGGAAAAGTGCTGTTTTAATTCTGTTAGACTGCTTTTGATACAGTGGATCATAGCATTCTCCTTGCGAGGTTGGAACATTGGGTTGGTATAAAGAGCACAGCACTACAGTGGTTTAAATATTATCTTACAGATAGGGTTTTTCCTGTTACTATGGATAGGTTCTCTTCATCTGTAGCTCCTGTTTTCTGTGGGGTTCCACAGGGATCCATTCTGGGGCCAATTCTTTTTAATTTATATGCACCCTCTTGGACTATTATTAGGAGACGTAATATTTTGTTTCATTTTTACGTTGATGATACACAAATTTATCTACCATTGAAATCAGGTGATTCTGTTCAACCTCTCTTGGAATGTATTGAAGACATTAAAAAAGTGGTTATTGAGTAACTTTCTCCAGCTAAACAATGATAAGACTGAAATTATTCTTTTTGGTTCTGCTGAATCTAGAAGCACTCTTGCTAACAAGCTTGGCCAACACTTCCACCATGTTCATTCGCATATGAGGAATCTTGGTTTCATTATAGATACTGACTTGGGCTTTACGTTGTATACGCAAGGGTGATAGAGCATTTGCAGTTGCTGCTCCTAGGCTATGGAATCAGCTACCACATGACATTAGACAAGCTTCATCACTGTCTATTTTTAAACATTCTCTAGCATTTTGCTGTATTAAATGAGATTGTCTTGTCGCTTTTTTTTATTTATTTTTTATGACGTGTTTGTTTTATTTTAATGTATAGTAGATTCATCTGTAGAGCACTTCGGTCAGCTTTGCTGTGTTTGAGTGTGCTTTAGAAATACATTTTACTTACTTTACTTGAAAAATATGCTTGTGCTGTCTTTAAAAAAATAAATTAAAAAAATAAAAATACTACTTGCTGTAAGATTTTGTTATCTAACAAAATAATAAAATGACATGCATATATATTTTTAATTATGGCTTTAGTTTCTAACCACTTTTGGCCCACTGTGTCCCCAAGAAACGCATCTGATTGGTCACCCTAAACCAGCATAATTATACAGGGCAGAATAGTCAATTAATCTTTCAGACAACCCCCCGTCTAGAAAATATGTAGTTTTGCACACCCCAGACCCTATACTATACAAAAAAACCAATTGTTTCTGTGTGGGTTACATTCTGTATAGATATCATGTTCTAACGCTGTCTCTCTGCTGCAGAAGAGGGCATTATTTGTTATGGATGCAGATTATGAATTATGTGTGGGGCTGGACACAAAGATAGGGATAGTCTTAGGGAGGAGTACGGCATCAATTCTGAGTGGGTGAAAGTATGTGCGTCTACAAGGTAGAAGAGACTGGGTAAAGCCGGGAGGCTGGAACAGAGACATAGAGAGAAAGCGAGAGAGAGAGAGAGAGAGAGAGAGAGAGAGAGAGAGAGAGAGAGGCAGACGAGGCGAGAGTAAGAGTATGTCTGGATCGTCACCGTTTCACGTGACTGTCAGGTTTCCTTGGAGGCAGCAGCAGTCTTGTGCATTGAGATGCTCTTTCAGTGAAGCGGAGAACAGGACAGGCAGCTGGACAGAGCTGCTTGTGTTTCGGTGCTTGACGGACTAGTACCCTATACCCTGCAGGAGGTGAGTGAGTGATTGTATTGAATAAAAGTGCTTTGGATTTTTCACTATAAAGAATGCTTTAGTTTTTTAATTTGCAGTTATAGTACATGTTGTTTGAGATTTTTCATTCAAGATCCCCAAACAGATGCCCCTGCTTGGATTGCAATAAGACAGGGTTTCACAAGCCTTGTGACATGATGCTTGCAGCCCCAGGAAACATTAACATAAGGACGTCTCAGTAATGCAAATCTGCTGACCCTCCGTGCGACTGCTAGCTGTTTGTCAGACTCGGGAACTCAGAACTGACGTCCTATTGTATGTTTCCTATCGTTTGAAGAAATGACGTTTTGGAATTTTGGATTGCATTAGGCAAAAACGGTGTTCCAGGGAAAAAGAGGTAGATACAGTTGCAAGGAAAAGTATGTGAACCCTTTAGATTCCCTTTAGAAATGGTCATTCAATTTTATCTGATCTTCAAATAAGACAGCAGTAGACAAACACAGTCTTCTTATACAAATAACATGCAAACTATGTCTTTATTGAACACATCATGCAAACATTCACTGTGCAGGGTGGATAAAGTATGTGAATCCCTTTTCCAGGTGCTAACTAGAGTTCAGTCAATGAGAGGAGATTGGAGGTGTTTGTCAGAGCCAACAAAGAGAAAATGTTTGACATGCAGTAAGAGGATAGAGCTATAAAATGTGGATAAATTAGCTCAGATGATTTGGTCTTGGAAGGATTTGATGAGCAATATTTGAGCTCATATTGATATCTCTGAATTTTGATTGCAGACTTTGGTGTCTAAATCTGAGCACAGTTTGTAAAATTGTTGAGATGTCTTCTGAAACGCGTGAGATTTTCTGGAGTCTTTTTCTCAGGAGATAAATCTCAGAATCAGGAATCATAAGCAGAGGTTCTCCATTGAATCTCATTGCTTTCAACACTAAAAATATTTTGTCAGGTAACCTATTGTAAAAATGTGCTTAATTGTTTTGTATCTAAATTAAATTATTGTCTATAGGGTTCACATACTATTTCCTGCAGCTGTATAATACAAAAGAACCATTGACTTATATAAGGAGAGTATGAAATAAGAAATAAATGTTCATAGAGGGACGTTTCGACAGCTGTCCAGTCTGTTGCGAAAACTTGATAATATACTTGATAATATATTGGAATTAACCTTATGAAATAATAATGGAAAAGGTGACAGTGAAGCTCATGTTCAAAGATGTCTATCTGATCTGTCGTGAGTATACATCAGAACTGGCAGGCATCAGGTCCAGATGGATCCTGTGGTGTTGTTTACTCATACAGATTACCTTCTACAATGTCACCCCTCCCCTTCACTTTACCCTCTCCGATTTCTCCAGCTTTAATTAGAATTCCTCCACATCCCTTTTGTGTCTTGTTAACTTAATTACGTTAGGGCAAATAGCATTAAATTAAAATGTCAGTGTCTTTAAGGCGATTATGTTGAGGAAGTTTAACAGATGGTCAAATGGTGTACAGTGTTTTGATGTCTTTGCTACCGATGTCTTAAACCTGGAAACTTGAGGGAATTTTTAAATTGTGATTTCCATGCCTGGAAAAGTCTTGATAAATAATAACATTTTAAAATGGCATGGAAAGCACTGCCAAAAATATTAATTACTACAGTATTTTTGTCTTGTTTTCCTTTAAAAATATCTTTAAAAACTTGTAAAATCTTGGCAAAAAAATATAATTTCTTTAGTAGATTTGAAGTTAATAAGTCTTTTTTAAGAGAAAGTTTGTTTCAAAAGTAAGCTTGGGATCAATGACTTTTTCAAACATCGATAATCAGAATTTTTCCCGATGATTATCTATATACAGTATATCTGCATTTTTTCTGATATAAATTGGGCTGCACATTACACATTAGTCTTTGTCTCTTCAAACATATTTCTCAACCCAACTTTGGTAAAGTGTGAGCAGTAGGGTAAATTAAAGGGGGTCGCACACAGGGCTTGTTTGGCGGATGGCATGACTCGTTTTAAAACTCGGTGGTGGTTGTGTAGTGGTCTAAAGCACATAACTGGTAATCTGGTAATCAGAAGGATGCTGGTTCGAGCCCCACAGCCACCACCATTGTGTCCTTGAGCAAGGCACTTAACTCCAGGTTGCTCCAGGGGGATTGTACCTGTAATAAGGGCTCTGTAAGTCGCTTTGGATAAAAGCGTCTGCCAAATGCATAAATGTAAATGTAAATGTAAAACTCGGAACAATAAAAAATTCTGCAGTGCCACGGAGCACAACATGCATCATTTTCCATTCAATTTGACCCAAATCCTTATCAAAGGCAAAGATTATTTAGTCTGGCGTTCACTGGATGTATATTGTGTATCTGTATCTTGCATATAGCCTACACAATGTATTTTCAGTTACAAGTATGTCATTTTGTAGTTTGACAGCTTGATTGAAACATCTTCAAAGATACATATAGAGAAATTGCATAATAAATGTTGCCATTTCCAATTGTTCAGTTTGCGCAGTTATACCAATTTCATACACTAACCTGCAAACTCATCAACATCACTTTGTTAATTCTCGAAAAATTACAAAAGCCTTTGAAACATTTGTGTGTATGGTGAGTAGATCCACAACTTAGTTTGAACTGTGCTTTTTCCTACCTGCTACTGGTTTCATCAAATGTTATATCAACCTCAAATGGTCTCCCAATGCTATTATGCCAGACTACATTAAACAGAAGGCCAACTGACAGTAAATTGGAAAGCAAACAAATAATGTCAGCTTATGTTAATATATCGATGCCTCAAAAGTATCGATAAAGTAGTGCGGCAATCAATAATCAATATTTTATGACATGCCTTGTGGAAAGCAAACAAAATTCAGACTGAACACACTGTGCATTCGGGAACAGGAGGTTCTGCTGCTGAAATTGGTTTGCACTTACCGAAATTATTACCACTGCCCCCAATGGCCGAATCTGGAAGTGTTGTTGACCAGTTTATGGGTGAAATGTCCACAGGGTGGCACCAAAAGTGAGTTGTATTTTTAGTTGTAAATAATATACAGTCAGCAGGAATGTATATTTTATTAACTATAAGGCCTAAACCAAAGTACCTTAACCATCAGTGAGGAAAAAAATAAAATAATTTTAGAGTGAAAATGCAACCTGGGAAAAATGTCTCATGGGAGATAGTACTTTACTGTAATTTGGCAGAATGGGGTTGTGTGATGAGGCAGGCAAGGAATGAGGATCTACACGCAGCTTTATTAAACAAAAATAAATAAACAAGCTAACTCAGAATAAAAGGAAAAGAAAAACACAGTGAACCTAGACAAAAGATGCAAAAACTGACAAAGGAAAGAGGGAAACAAGGGCTTAAATACACAAGGGAAAACAAGGAACACCTGGGGAAACAATCAGGGAATGAGAAACAGTCAGGGAGAATCAACAAAGGAATAAAACTACAAGGACTACAAAACCAACACTGGAAACTAAACTTGAATTTCAACATAAAAGCACAAAAGACAACAGGGAATATGACAGGTTGATTTCAGGGTACGTAAACATTCTGAAGTAGCATGTTGATTTCCCGTTTGATCATGAACATTTTGTGAGGTTATTGCATAAAACAAGACAAAACTGTTTGCCAATGGGGAAAGAAAAACTTAATTCAAAGGGATTTTTTTACTGGGAAACAAGACAACGAATACTAACTAAAGAAATTTCTATAGTGAAAGTAATTTGTTTCTATGTTATGCTCAGCTCTCAAATATTTAACTGTTTAGAAATTGCTCTTTATGAATGCAATCACTACAGTAAAAAAATCCTTATCCAGAAATCATGAATGACTGGAACTGTCCTGGATATTCATTGGTCCAAAGTTGTGGGAACCCTGTAAAGTGGCATCCATAGAGTTGTAGCTGTGTTTGACCCAAACTCTGTGATTTTACAGTCAGCAGAGGACAGTAGCCAACAACATGAATGATACCATAGTCATTTCCTCTGGCACGGCCACACCTTCAAAAAGGTAAGCCTTCCACACAGGCTTCTGTCTGTATGCTGTGTATGTGTGTGTGTTTTCAAGCCCCTCCACTTAAGCTTATGTAAAGTGGCTTGTTTTGAAATTAGGCTGCTCATGTTGGAGTAGAAGATTGTAGCGCATTTCTTGCGGCAGAATATTTTTCGTGTTTATTGTATCACTGCAAAATTATGTTTAATGTTTGCCTTTTAGAGGCAGGTGACTACTGAATCGAGAAATTGGCCTGCTGTCTCTGAACTCTCGCCGTGTCTCGGGCTGGGCTGCAGCCCAAGGTGATCTGGAAGATAAACTCTGATGGAATGAGAGTCTTATCTTGTAAATAGAGAATTGGTCAGGTTGCCTTTTTCTGTTGTGTGCTGTTGCCACATTCCCAGGTTCCCAAGACAAATGACTTTGTTTTTAGTTGGTTAACTCTGGTTTTTATGGCACTATGATGTTAAGATCAATATGAAATCAAAATGAACCCTATTTGCTTTCATGAAACACATTCCTGGTCTTATTGTGCATGATAGGTGCACTTTATTCCACAGAAAACAATGATTGTCTCAACACCACATTCCACCTCTGAAACTCATTTTCTTTTCAGCTGTCAACACCCAAGACAGAAAATAATTGTTAAACAATTGCCAAATGTATATTTAGCCATTGTTTTACGCTACCGTTTTAGGTAATGCAGCCTTTCAAATATATTTAATAATATTTAACTTATTATTTTCTTGCAAGTTAAAGTTATAGTTCACCCAATAATTCAATCATCATTTATAATGACACCTTCATATTTTTCCATTGAATATTTAGTTTCACTCCAAATACATATCACTTTATGGAAGTAAAATGGGTTGCATACATTTCATGTTGACTTCAAGGAACCTTAATGGCTTATAAATGATAGCTGGATGGATTTTGTTCAAATATTATCAAGAGAAATCTATACTTTATAGTGCAACACTTTGTATAACATTATCTTGCTGAGCTCTGCCACAAATATTTCCATCAGCTGAAAATTAAATCCTAGTCTTTTAAGATCCGCTATTCCTGATTTATTTACAGCTGCTGCCAAAGCCTCTATTTTCTCAGGATTTCTAATGTTGTCCATCTTCATTTGAACTCATATTAGAAAGTAAGTCGTTACATTTGTTGTCATTGTGTCACGGCCCTGACAATACGTAATATTGAGTGAATACTTGTGTCGTGACAACAAATAACTAAAATGGGCCAGATGTGACATGATGTTAACAGTGAAGGGTTGGCTTCTGTGTATTCGGCTCTTAAATATAGCCCAGGCGGTATGAGTGGACGGGTAAACACTTCCTAAAAATATAGGCTGTCTAAAACACTGTCTGAATTTGTTCCAAGCAAAACGCAACTTCACGGCTCATTTGCTTTAAACTGAATGTTCTTTCATCATGTACCCGCCTTCATGTCGCTTGATATGACTTCTTTTCACGTCAGAAGCTGCTTTTTTCAATACAACATAAACACATGGTGATCACTGGCTGTTAAGTTTAGTTGCATTTTTGCTTGGCTTATTAAGATAAAACGATATATTTGGATGGGAAACAAAGGGTCAATCAGCTCCCTAGTTCTGTAGTCAGGGTACTGGTCCGCATAGGCCGGAAATCGCGGTGGGGGGGTCAGGACCCCCCCATCTGAGGGTTGTCCCCCCCTAAAATATCATTAAAATATGTGTATTGTAAATAATATAATGATATATTCTTAAAATAATTGGTTAAGATATAAAAGAATACAAATGCAAACGGGGCAACAACAAAAAAAACCTTCAAAAATTGCTCTTGAGAATTGTTATGTTTATTGTCCCCCCCAACATTTTGATGAAATTTTCGCCCCTGCTGGTCAGGGAATCGAAGTATAGATCTAGACAAACATTATGGGCATTTCCCCAATCTGTGACCTTTTTTAAACCGGTATGGACGTATTTTTTACAATCCAATGAAAGTAGGGAATCTCAATGTAGTAATCAGTGGGCGCATCCAAACAAGGATGGGCGTTTCTCATCTATCCAATGAAAGTAGGGAATCTGAATGTAGTAGACAAATCACTTAAACGGTTGGAAAATGCCCATCCCGATTTGAAAACACCCACTAATTGGGAAACGCACGTTTTTCTTCTGCAGAGACACAAGTCTCATGGAATCGGCCCTTTCTAAGGCTGTCCTATTCACAAATTCAGCCAATGCCCAAATTTGTGTTCATGATATGCTGACATACATGACGTAGGGAGCGAGATGTGATGCACCCAAAATCTTAAGCACCATTCAAACTGACAGCGAGTAAGCATTTGTAAATCATGTGGCGGATCACTGTCTGTCTTCCCATTCACTGTAAAATAAAAAGTTGAGAAAACTTAAAAAAATTATGGCAACCAGCTTAAGTATTTTTTTGAATTTCCTCATCTTAAGGGCAAATTGGTTGTATCAACTTAACAGTTTAAGTTTGTCTGTGCTTTCAGTTAATTCAATAACACACACAATAATCCAACACACTCAGAAATAACAGTGATTTCTACACGTTTACCCAAGTTCAACTAGCTCACATTTTTAAGTTTGTAGCAACAAATTCTTTGTCATGCAGCTTTACATTTCCACAAAATTTCACGTGTCAGCCTCACCAAAATACTATTTAGTTGGTCTGACTTAAAAAGCAATGTATGTAACCACCACTTAAACTGCCACAAATTTAAGACAACTGGAAAACTGAAGAAATTTCACCAGAGCGAATACTAATCACCCTGATGTTGACTTCAAATAAAATACTTTTTACAGCAAGACATAATTAAAACACTAAAACGCACCAAAAAATAAGCATCTATTAATTCTAAATGGTAATTAGTTTCATGTACTTTTATGTTGCCATGCTTTGACCAAAGACACAAACATGTATTCAAGAGCAAGGGATTATGGGTATTGCTTCCACACAAATTGCTTCTCCAGTTGGCATGCTCAGAGGCAGATGCAACAAAATAAAGTTTTCACATCTTTTGACTCAAATTGACTTGAATTTTCAGGACCTTACCAATACAACTGGAGAAGATTCTTAAGAATCAAAGCAAAATTTTAATTACCTGATATTTTCTGATTTTCTATGTCTGTGGGAGCCCTGGCCTTAACTGGCTTACTACAGTAACATGAAGTTCCCTTTACAAAAAGCTTCACTACGATGTTGCGCTGCTAAGCGCTACGGGGAACAGCTTTTGCTGTGAGCCGAGCTGAATAATGTGTGGAACACGTCAATGAACATTGACCGGAATTTATAGCCTTGGCTGATGTAATCATTAGATGCACCTGAGGCCAGGCTATAAATGGATACGTCACCAGGTGTCGTCAGAAACTCTTTTTTCAGAGTGATTCTGTTTCTGTGTGTTTCACAAACCCTGTCAAAACTTTCTTTCCTCTGTTAGAAGTTAGAATCAGTTAGGCAGTGTGCAGTGAACGTTGTTCTCTTCTGTTTAGAAAAAGAGAGAATGACTGAAAGCCGCAAACGGTGCGTGTTCCCCTCTTCCGCTCTATAGCTGAAGACGACACACATCAGTTTTTGCTCTGTTTGTTTGGGGGTAAGAGCACGCTGCTCTCGCGATATATATATATATATTTCCTTCCCGTGTTCGCATACCCTCGACGTCATTATATTCGACTAGCGTGGGTGCTGAGGCACGGCGGTATTCAGTGATGCCGCCGGTCGAAGAGACGCTTATGGGCTATCTCTGCCGGGCTCGGCATCGTCACTTAAAGCCCTCTCTCCCCTCAAAGCCTTGTAGGACAACCTCCACTTTAGTGGGAAGGGCTTATCAAGCAGCAGGTCAGGCTGGTGCTGCTCTGCACACTATGCTGTTTTACAGGCGTACCAGGCTGACCCCCCTGGACGACCTGAGTGTGGGTTCTGCGCTTGACGAGCAAGCCGCAGACCCGCCTCGGTCCTGACTGAAGGGAGGCTCAAAAACAAAGCGTGGCGAGTCGTGCTCCTCCTCCCAGGGATTGGGGACAGTCTCGCCGCCCTCGCCAGCCCCGAAGCAATACCCAAGAGAAAACCCTGATGGTCTTGCACCTAGATTAGGGGGTAGCTCCCCTTGGGACGGGGCGCGTGTTTCACTTCACCCCTCCCGGTACCCCCTCGAAGCCCCCCATTCCCGCCACCTCTTGATGTTTCGGGTTGCAGAGGCTTCCATCAAAATTGGGTGTTTTCGCTGATCCTGCATCTTATTCAGGACGCGAAACACCCGACAATCCCTCAACAGGAAGTGTTAAAATATAATACCCATCTCAGAGATCCTGGCAGCGTGGAAACTCCTGCCGGATATATTCTTTTCTGTGGGTCTTATAAGGGCGTCAGGATTTAATTCACTTGCCGCTTTTCCGTGTTTCAACGGCGTGTTCTCACTACCGTAAACTGGATTTCTTTTTTTGTAAAAACAAAAACTCATTCTCCTGGTTAAAGGGGCCATGGTATGTGTTCCCCTTCCAGAGAGAGAGTTAGGTTATTACACTAAATACTTCCCGTTACCCATGGAGGGTGAGGGGTGGCGTCTGGCTTAGATCTTAAAGCTTGAACTACCCGTGGGTGTTCAAGTACAAGATGATGCCTGTCAAGACGGTCGTGTCTCAAGCCCTACAACTCGTTTGGCTGGTCACCATCGATCTTATGACGCACTTCTATACTTCATTTAGAAGTTCTGCCACAACATGGAAAGTTCCTGAGGTTCACTTGCGGGGGCGAAGTCTTCCAGGGTCAGGTACATTCATCAGTTTTTATGACAAGTTTGTGTTGCGATAGGGTTCTCTTCACACACATTCATCGAACTTTATGGGTTAGATGGTTTGCTACTCCGGGCTCTTATGCCCTTGAGTCGACATCTCAGCTCATGCCTGAACAAGTTTGTGATGTGGCAGGCTGGTCCTCTCCGCTCACATTCATCAGTTTTTATGACAAGTTTATGTTGCGATAGGGTTCTCTTCGCACACATTCATCGAACTTTATGGGTTAGATGCTTTGCTACTCCGGGCTCTTATGCCCTTGAGTCGACATCTGAAGCTCATGTCTGAGACCTCTCGCATTTTTGTGAGTACACTGCACAACCGTAGGGGTCCGGACAGCCCCAAGTGCGGCGGCGTGGGTATTGCGTTCCCCGTAGCGCTTAGCTGCGCAACATCGTAGTGAAGCTTTTTGTAAAGGGAACGTCTCGGGTTACATGTGTAACCCTTGTTCCCTGAAAAAGGCGGAACGAGATGTTGCGCTGCTTTGCCGCACTGGGACGTCCCAGGACTGCTCTTCAAAAAGAACTATCTGACGATACTTGGTGACGTATCCATTTATAGCCTGGCCTCAGGTGCATCTAATGATTACATCAGCCGAGGCTATAAATTCCGGTCAATGTTCATTGACGTGTTCCACACATTATTCAGCTCGGCTCACAGCAAAAGCTGTTCCGCTTTTTTCAGGGAACAAGGGTTACACATGTAACCCGAGACGTTTTCACTGCACAGACGTTCACAAAAATACAGAAAATCCACTAAATAGACAAATACAGTTATTGTGCATTAAGTTGTCAACTAGTGAGATCAATACAGCAATCCAGCAATATGACAAAAACATTACTAATCAATATTTCCATAATATAAATGTATTATATTAAACAAGAAAATATTCCTTGGCAAAGTGTCAAGCCAAACGAGCAGTGATTGCACACTGGCGGCAATGATAAGCATTGGGGGACGTTTTCTGCCACAAATGGCTTCATCAGTGATCAAACTGAGCATTCACAAACGACAGTAAGTTGAACCTTCAAGACCAAACTGGACATTGCATGTTCTTGCTATATAAAAGTTAAGTTGATCACACTGAATGGCATAAAAGTTAAGATTACTGATTTTTTTTTTTAAGGTAATCTCAACTTTTTCTACATTTGATAGTTCATTCAGCTTTTAAAAGAGAGTTTGCCTGACAAAATGGAAGTTGGATTTTTTACAGTGTTGGCAGTCGCCGCATTACGTCACTGCTCATTAGCATAAAGTTGAGCTCTGCTTTACTCCGTATTACCAACAGGTGCTGTACCGCATGATGCCATAAATCACCCACCCTCATTGAAAATGAATGTCTTCAGATTGCTTTGTAACTTCAAATTACTGTCAGTGTGAATGCCCCTTCACACCCATGATGAGAAGTTGTTAAAGGGGTAGTACACCTTAATTGAAAATTCTCTCATCATTTACTCACCCTCATGCCATCCCAGATGTGTCTGACTTTCTTTCTTCAGCAGAACACAAATCGTTTTTTTTAGTAGTAAATCTCAGCTCTGCAGGTCCATAAAATGCAAGTGAATGATGGCAGCGTAAACCGAGTCCCCTAATGGACGCGCTTTCGAGAGTGACTGGAAGTAAAAAATGTGTGATTCTTGGGTGAACTATGCCTTTAAAAGGTGTTTATTTCTTTCTTTTAAATTTGATCTCATGTAGTGCACCAAGTAAGCTAAAATAAGTAAATGCACGGCTCTCATGATGCCTCCTGATGTTAGTTTTTATCTCCACTTTCATCAGTCATGTGGTACTGGTTAGGAATTCAAACACACAGACTCTCTCTGTCTTTCTTAACCTGACATCTCAATCTTTCAGTCACAAGTGCTGGGAATGTGTTTTTGCCAGGGACCTTTAAAATAAATGCTTGATTATAATTGTCTTAACACTGTGTCCTAACCAGACTTAAATGCTAACCAATTGATATGGCCATTACGTAACTCCAACGTAATTTGATGACAGAACTTTCATCGTGGCAATGTAACTGATTAAGTTGTGACAACCTGGAAAATTATTTCTATCTATAATAGATGGATGGATGGATAGATTCACATTTATATTATATTATGTATACATTTATTTTAACAAATAGCATCAAACATATTTACATACATAAAAGCTTACTCTTAAAAAAAAAAGGTTTTTGGAGGCTGTTCACTTTATTTAAACAATTAATTTTGATTTAACACCATTGTATCAGGTTTCTTGTTTAAACACAATTTCATCATGTTAAACTGACTTGAATATGTGACTCTTTGGCTTAACTCGATGTGTTCATTTCGAAAGAGCTTGTTTCAATCAAGCTCGTTCAAAAAGGCAGCAGGAAGTAAACCGTTGGGACAATGTCGGATGTAGTCATCAAGTGTTTCCATTTGAAGAGATACATTTGATGTTGATTAATTAATTGGCATTTATTATATTGAGTTTAACTTTTTAATGTTGAGTTAATTTGACTTACTAATAATGTACTATATTTAAATGGATTTCCATGACAAGATTGCCTTCTTTAATAAGTACAAACAAAGGTTATTGTCTTTATTTTATTTTTTTTGTGCCTTATGTTTTGTCAATAATTGTACCTTGTCTTTTTATATTAAATATGTTTACTACATGAAGTTTGCTTATTTTATAAAAAAAATAAATAAATTTAAGTTGCAAAATTTTCACATGTAAGTTAAGGAAACTTAAAAACATTAATAGAAAACAAGGCAGTTACAATTTTTTTTTTTTTTTTTTTTATAAGTAATACTACTAGCTCATTTCAAGTCACCTAAAATCATATGAATGTAATTGAATTGAATTATTATGTTAACATGGCTTAAAATAAGTTAATACAAAGCATATTCATGTTTCAAAAACACACACACACACACACATATATATATATATATATATATATATATATATATATATATATATATATATATATATATATCACACACACACACACACACACACACACACACACACACACATTTTGAATTGTGGTTAATTTCAATAAACATTATTAATTGCATATTTTGATTGGACCAAAATCATTTCTTTTGATTTATAGTTTCTGAGAAAAGCAAGTTATGCATACTTGAGACTTAAGTTTTGAAACTTGTAAAAGTAAAGGCAATCAGTTGCAGTTGTAAGTCATGAAATTACCAAAAAGGATGAATAAATTACATTCAACAGTTGTTTACTGGAAACGGCCAAAAAAATACTTTAGTTTTGGCAAGGATGGAGATATTAAGGACTCAAAGAGTACTGCTTAGCATTCTTATTTAATTATGTTGGGTATGACCAGCCGTTATTGATTATGTCTGCCATGTTTTAGACGATTTTGTTCAGACAGTAATGCTTTGCATTAGAGCTTGATGAAGATGACTTTACAAAATGACATTACTCTTGAAATTTTATGAAACAAACAGTTTTATGTTCACTTGGTCAATGTTATGAAGTCATCATCCTTTTCCACATCAGTGGTGACACTTGGTACAAACCTGGGATGTTATTTGGATGGCATACAAGTGGCTTGCAGCCATGTCTGTAAAGCTTATAACCAGTCTTCATGATCTAATTCTGCCTTCAATCCTCCTGGGAAGTTCCTACTTATGAGTTAAGAAGTAATTATGATATGATGTGACTTCAAGTGACTTTGGACACGTAAGACAGTTTCATATTTTTTGGAATCTCTGTTTCACTACCCAAAAAATAAAGGAAGCTTCTTTGTGCTGGCGCTAACAAGATGCAACATGAGATAAAACTTGACATCTTGTCGCCTCACACAAGGTGTTTGGTGTGAATTATTTTTTATATGTGCATATTTGTGTGCTGCCACAGAGAATGATGGAAAATATAGTTTTGTCACGTAAGCCTGTCACCTCATAAACCTCATTAGGAAAGTGGTATTTATGGGAAGCTTTATTGTTACTCTTCATCAACAGTACACAAAATACATACTAAATTGTCAACATTCACAATTGCAAGTCTTTCTGACCCCTGAAGGTTGATCGAAACAGAAATTCCCGGAAGCTTTATACAGCTGCAGGTGAACAAGTTCAATACTCAGACACATTAGTGGGACTTTGGCAGAGAAAGACCATTTTTAATGGCATGTACAGTATAAATGACATCCAGATGTGACTTAAGTATAATTATTTATATTCTTTGTGTTGCTGAATTTAATTATTTAATTATAAACCCTAACAAGTATGAAATATGTGAAACACAGTCGGTGTTATGGTGTAATATTAACTTGTTTAACAAATTGTTCAGAAACTACCTATGTTCTGAACTAGAGGTCGACCGATAGTGTATTTGCCGATACCAATAACTAAGGTGGTGAAAAAGGCTGATAAACAGCCAATAGTTTTTAAAATAGATATATGGAATAAAAAAAAATCTTAGTCTTTCCTTACTATGATGAGCACAAACATAGATGCTACAAGAGTCCAAAATGAATAAAATCCATGATGCGGTTTAATTTACAAACCAAATCCCATGAAGAACCAGTAAAAAATAAAGATTTTTTGTGGGATTTTTAACTATAAACAAGCCCAAAATTCACAGAGATTTTGAAATGATGGAGACTTGGCTCCATTAAAATGCTTATTTTAAGTATTTACCAAAATAAGCTTTTATTGCTTATTTATTCATGAAATAGGGATTTTGTATTCATACATATTTCAACAGATGAGTTTTTTTTATTATTATTATCAAAAGTATGAAGTTGGAGACGGCGATGTATGTGCTGACTGGATGCTTTTCCATATAATCGCAATTGTTTCCAAAAATATGGATGAATATCAATGATGAAAGATAAAGATACAGCAAATCCCCACAAGGCACCAGTGATTGTTTACTATATATTGTTATAATAGTAAACCAAGAAGAAAACACCAGGGCCCGCCACAGAGGAATAATAAAATAATAATAATAAAAACAACAGCATTGTTTTTTGCAGATAACTGATAGTTCCATAAAGCAACTATCGGCACTGATTAATCGGTAAAACCGATATATCGGTCTAGCTCTACTCCTAACCCCAAAGGTTTTCTAAACATTTGTACATCTCTAAAGTTGTAAAAAAATAAATGGCTTTACGTTTCAGATGCTGTAAATACAACAATATAGTACGTTTGTGTGTGTGTGTGTGCAAACGTACGAAAGTGTAGAACCACTCTTAACACACGAATACCTAAGAATACTAATGAGATGACGATGGCTGATTACGCTGGGTAAATTACACCATTGTGGTGGCGTTCATTCATGTGTTAATGTGTTGATAATTCCAACATGACTTACTGTAGAGGTATTCTTCTAACTACCTCTACAGTAAGACCTATGTGAAGCTCCTTGGGTTCATTCAAGGGGCCTTGAACTTTCTTAAAAAGGTTTGTCCTGGAAAGTAGAATATCTTCGCCCTCTCCTTCTCAGTTCCGATGCATGGCGTTTTAGGGATGTCAAATCTGTAGGCAGGACAATGAGCGTGAGCCTCTCTGCTGACAGTGCACCCTCTCCAGCAAAAGTTTATTTACTGGGTCAGGCTTTCAAGGACAAGTGGCCTTGTATAGAATTTATCGTCTGCTGGGTCAGGGCCAGTCTTGCTGCCAGAGCAGAAATATAATTTTCCATTTGCTCCAACTGAGTTTTTAATTTGAAGTTATGTATTGGACACCTGTCATTTGATATGAAATCATATACTCCACCTCTTCTTTGGGTGCATGTGAATACAGAGTGTAGGTTGATATGCTCTCCATGTCCTGTTCAAAACATGAACATCATCATCTTGATCGACTTAATCGACTTTTGCATTTAAAGGGGTTATATCATTATGTTTCCACCTGAGGCACACTTATGTTTATATTTAACAGTTTTTTTTGACAATTTTCTACCCTTTCACTGACTCTTACATATTGAATAAGGAGGGCGAAGGATTTGCGGCTGAAATCTAGGGGTGGGTAAAAATATCGATTTTCTGATGGATCATGATCTTAATTTGAACAATCTCAATATTGATTCTTAAATCCCAAGATCGATCTTTTACTCTATTCGCAACCCTCCACTATAATAAGAGGAAAACCAAAATTTCGGGAGCATTTGAAACCAAATTTCGTGCTATGTGACTAAAATGTATATTTCGCAACAATGTTTAGATCTCGCTCACCAGTGAATGATTCACGTGACCCATTTGTCATTGAATAATGTCCTTTTAATACCTTTCTGTTTTCTTCAGTCAGTTGTTGATCAAAAAAATAATATTTCATTCTTATCACGGGTAGGACAGATGAGATAAAGCCATTCAAGTCTCTCTTGTTAACATGAGCTCATTTACAGATGCTGTTTACAGAAATGCCATCTTTCTTAAAGAGACTGTACCGGTTTTTAACATGTGTTCAACAAATCAATGTAAATACCTGTAAATAATCCAAATAATGTATTATACAATAAACATGTAACAAAAAGTTATATATATGCAATATATTATATAAATATTTAAAGGCTAAAATGTCACTATAAAATTATGAAAAACGAATAAAATATAATAAGTAAAATGTATAATTTCATTATGTACCTAATTAGAAAGTCCCCTGTAAAATTAACAGCATTAGCTGGGAGATCATTTATTTCGTATGTAGGGTATGCAGGTCAGGTTTGGGGAATGTATGACCGATATTACTGATAGTAATCAATGATCAATCATACGATGTGACCCGGACACCAAACATACAAAAACGCCCCAAAAAGGGCTTATATAGTCCAAGAGTCTGCCTTCAAATATATATAGATAATTAAACACCACGAATTATGATTAATTAGGAATATACATCATATGCAGACAGGCTATATTAATTTTAATAACACCTCAATGGAATTGATCCGTAGGCTACCGCAACCAGTCAGTTCGTCCGCCGAACCACTTTATTTGGTACTTTTGATCAATTCTCCAGAGGGGTTATTCCTAGTTATAAGCTCACTCATCAAAAGCATGTTAACTTACTTTGATAATATCAGCTCGTAGCTTAAAATCGCACATTAAAGAGGCTTTGTTTTATGACCAACAAACACAGGCAATTACACGTATAATTGATTTTAATACAAGGCACTATGATATATCACTACACTTGACAAACATACATAAACATAAAATAAACAAAATAAATGCAGTAAGGGAAAGTAAAGGATTATTAGAGGTATGGCAAACTTATTACAACAATTAACCCTTTGAAGCCAGCAAGGAAATTACACACTGTGATGCATTTGAATTTCAATGGAAATACTTGCACAAATAGGCCTTTGCGTGTGGCTAAGGCTGCGTGTATGCCGTGTCCTTGGGGCGTCCGTGAGATGGAGGATTTCGGTTTGGTGTTTCCAGCGCGTGGAGTTGAAACTCACTTGAAGAGGAATTGAAGGGTTGTTCCGAGAAGTTCGAAGCGTCTTAGGAATACTTGTTGAATAGTTGGCGAGTGTTCCGGAGGGTTGCAGAAGATCGGGAGAAGAAGTGACAGATGTAAGATGGCTTGAAGAGGTCCGGGAGAAGAGGGTTGAAGTAAGCGAGGATGAAGAGCGCAGCAAAAGAGAGTTGAAGAGCGCAGCAAAAGAGAGTTGAAGAGCGCAGCAAAAGAGGACGATTTCAATGCTGGATCTGACTTTTAAAGTAGGGAGGTCACAACCCCCTTGGGAGGATTGATCCAATAAGATTCCTCCATTTTGGGCGCGAGAGGATTCCTTTGTCCAGTCAAGGCTCATTTGCATGTTATTTATGACCGGGTCCGGCTTTGGTTTGAATAACTCATAAGATGGTAAAAACCTAGCAGAACATGCTTCTAAGGTGGTCTTATAATTATATTCAGCTAGGACAAATCGTAAGGTTTAATTTGATACCAAGAAAAATGTGTTTGGTATCACTTAAAAGGAATATACACTTTTCGGCTATTAAATATCAAGCCTCAAAGTTTTCTACACACATGTTAAACAATTCTACTAGTTTTGATCTAATCATCAGACAAATGAACACATAGGGATTAAAACATATTTCATTAGACATACATTTCTAAGTTTAAAACTGAAAGACACACATATTCTCTGTTGCCAACTTCTCACGTGCCCTTTTCTCACGTGGTGAAGCACAGGGTGTCACATGTGCGGGGGTTTTTAGAAAGCACCACGAGGATCCTCTGTCAATAGCGGGAGTGTCTCTCTGTCAATCGTTCATTGTCCTATCTCAGACCATTTATTGTGCTCGTGGAGACTAGTTGGCTCTATTGCAGTAATTAGGGGAGTTGGAACAGTAAGTTCTTGTTTTCATGAACCTGCTGAGTTAATGATTATCCTTCATTGATTCCTCCAGACGCTACAGTTACCCATATTAATCAATATTGAAGCAAAATCGGAATCGAACCGAAAAGAGAGCTTGTGAATCAGAATCGAATCAGAAAATCTGTCAGTACTCAGCCCTACTGAAATCGGTCTGTACTTACTGAAATACAAATCGCTGCACCTTCCACCCAGTGGCCAAAGCTGGAAGTGTTATTGAGACTAAATGTCCACAGGGTGGCGCCAAAGTGAGTTGTAATTCAAGTTGTAAATGATGTGATGTGGTCAACAAGAATGCCTTTTTTATTAACCATACACCTTAACCCGAACCCTAACCCTTAACCTAACCATCACTGGAGGAAAATTTTTATTTTAATGTGAAAATACAATCTCCGTATCACACTCGACATAAAATAAACTTGATTACTTCCTGGTTTTCACAGGACCAGAGCCCGTTTGTCAGAAAGCAAATGTGCAGTTCGAATTTATGCAAAATGTCTGATGGGGATGCTGCTTGTCAGTATTTAAGGGAAATGAGGTCAATTTCAGCATGCATGAACATTCGGAAGCAGCATGTTGATTTCCTGTGTGATCATGTTGCAAACCCATATGGAAAATACAAGACACTAATATTTTTAACAACACTTTTGATAGATGTTTGTTTTCAGGGGCACTACTAAAAGGAATAGTTCACCGAAAAATGAAAAATCTCTCATTGTTCACTTAACCTGATGGCATCCCAGATGTGTATGACTTCTTTCAGCAGAACACAAATAAGGATTTTTAGAAGAAGATAACAACAACAACAGCAGCAATTTATATATAATGCACAATTAAAAACAACAGACCGTTGACCAGTGTGCAGTACATTGAAAGATTATAAAAGAAAACATTTTAAAATACATAAGAGAAAAATGAAAAGATTACAACGATGAACAAACACCAAATCATTTTTCAAGACTCTGTAAGACCAAATGACAGAGAGAAAAGATGTGTGTTTAACTGAGATTTAAAAATAGATAAAGTTGGAGCCATTCTAATGTGCAGGGGCAAACTGTTCAAAAGCTTCTCGGCAGCGACTGCAAAAGCACGACCACCTCTTAGCTTTAACCGGGACCTGGAAATGGTCAAAATCATCTGATCAGAGGACCTAAGTGAACTTGAATTCTTATGTATGTGCTGGAGGTCACAGAGATAGATCGGCGCCAGCCCATTCAACGATTTAAAAAAACCAGTAGCAGCTTAAAATCGATTCTGTAATGGACAGGCAACCAATGAAGATATATTAAAATGGGGGAGATATGATCACGCTTACGGGTACCTGTCAGCAGCCTAGCGGCGGCATTTTGTACCATCTGTAGGTGAGACAATGACGATTGGCTGACTCTGATGTAGAGAAAATTACAGTAATCCAATCTTGAGGAGATAAATGCATGGATGCATAAATTGGCAAAAGAAAGGAAGGACTTAACTTTTGCCTATAATCTTAAATGAAAAAAAAAAACTAGATTTGACAACTGAATTGATCTGTGTGTCAAATTTCAAAGAGTTGTCAAATACTACACCTAGATTATTCACCACCTGTTTACAAAGATAGAGCTCTGCCAGGTCCTTATAATGGAAGTTCAGATGGGTGCCAGAAGTCCAAAAGTCAAATTTAAGCAGCATAAAAGTAATCCATGCGACCCCAGTCGATCAACGAATGTCTTCTGAAGCGAATCGATAGGTTTGTGTAAGAAACAAGTCCGTCCAGGGCTCTGATGCAGTTTGAAATGGCCAAACTCTCGTGTGATGTTCTTATGTTGTAAAAAGCATCGCTTCGCTTCCGAATTCTTATGTGAACTCATCAATGCACTTATGTCACGCTTCATGTCAGCTGCTGGCAGGAAGCACTTTTTAAAAGTTAATAATGTTTTAATTATCGATTTATTTTTTACATTAAGCAAATCGATTTGCTTCATTGATTGACTGGAGTTGTGTGGATTACTTTTATGCTGCCTAAATGTGACTTTTGGACCGTCAAAGTGCTGGCACCCATTAACTTCCATTATAAGAACCTGACAGACTGTCTTCTAAAAATCTTAATTTGTGTTCTGCTGAAGAAAGACAGTCATACACATCTGGAATGGCATCAGGGTAAATGAACAATTAGAGAATTTTCATTTTTGGATGAACTATCCCTTTAAGTTTAAATATAAGGGCCCAACAGCCATTGTCAGTGTGCCATAACAACAACTGGATTCTATTGGATCATTTTCAGAGTGACACTGATTATTATAAACATCATGCATCTCTGTGAGAGTGCTGTTAACAAAAGGGCCCTCTTAATGAATCACTCCCCAGAGACAGAGAGGGCTCAGACAGGTCACACTTACAGTGCCATACGGGGATCAACACAGCAGTGCAGTTCTATGCAAGTCATTTGTCTCTTACTGTATTATCTGAGTAAGTATTCAAAGCCACGTGGCTTGAATATTTTGATTGTTTTATTTGATTGATTGAATGTGGTGTGTGCATTTTGATTACCACGTGTTTTGTGTATGTGTGTGGTTTCTAGCTGGAAGAACATACACATTCACACTTATACACTCTCAATTCACTCACTAATTATAGTGCACTTAATGAGGAAGGATAACATATGCTCCATCATCTGCTCCAGCCATATGCTGTACCCTTTAACATAAGACTCAGCCACACTATGATATGCCTATGCATATGTATGTGTATTGTAGATCCAGTGAGACAAAGCTACCAGTTGAGAGCAAATTTTTTTCATCCAAGAATTGGTGTTGTAGTGTGAAAATATCATTGCCATATTGCTATTCTTATGTATTGGAATATCTCTCTCAAAATGAGTTAGGAAGTGAGTCATTTTGGTGAATTGGTTCATTCTGAATTGTTGCAGTTTTTGTGCTGGTTCACTGATTATGCAAGTCATCGCTCAAAAGTTTTATTTATTTATTTTTATCCCCTTTTCTGCTCAATTTGGAATGCCCAATTCGCACTTCTAAGTCCTTGTGGTGGCGCGGTTACTCACTTCAATCTGGGTGGCAAAGGACTAGTATCAGTTACCTCCGCTTCTGAGACCGTGAATCCGCCAATACTCGTTGAGCTACCCAGGCCCACAATTTTTTCTTGATATTCTTCTTTTTTTTTTTGTGGCAAAACAAATATATATATATATATATATATATATATATATATATATATATATATATATATATATATGATTTGTGTAGTTATATAAATTAGGTTGTGTTTTTAGTTTTATTAACTATATAGTGTAAATGTATTATGTGTACAAATTAGATTTTTGAAAATGTTATTTTTGTGACAGACACATTTTTTAAAAGGGGCCATGTCATGAGGAATAATATTTTCCTTGATATTTTGACATGTAAGAGGTCATTCTACTATAAAAACATACTGTACATTTCAGAATTCAAAACTTAACCCCCCTAGCATTTATTGAAACTAAGCTGCAAAAATGCTTTCTTCTCTTCTTCCGCGACTTCCCTGTGTAACTAGGGAGTCAATTAATTCATGACTGTCTCTACAGCAACAACGTCAATGCCTTCTGTACATTGTCACACCCTTGGCCCCACCCACTGGTGCTTAGTTCAACAGAGGGAGAGCTGGAGATACAGGCCTAGTGTGACCTAACTATTCCTGAACACCAAAGGGGACCCATCTGGAACAAACGTCTTTGACCATTTTTATGTATATTGTGGTGCTTTTAAAAGTTCTGAAGAAGAGACCCTGTTTCATTCAGCTGCGGCATCTTGTTTTGAGCACAAACACTGTGCGTTTTGAGTCCTGGATGCCTTCTTGCGCCCATCTGTGCTATTTTTAATTGTTGGTGTTATGTAAACATTCACTAGATGGACGTCTTTGAAAGGTTTGATGTGTTTCAGGCGATGTGCACCTCAGTGCATGACACTGTATGTGTGTGCATCTAGTTCACTGTGTTTTGGACTAAGTATGTGCATTTTGTTTTTTTTGTGGTTTTTTTCAGGCTCATATCAGTGTGGATTGCTTCTGTACCAGTCATTATACGATTTAAGCTTTGCAAAGAAACAGTTATTGAAGGATTGTGAAGTTAAAAACTCTGTTGGACCCCATCACAAAACAGTTAATAAACAGCTTTGTTCATGTATATTTTAGATGTCATGACTGTTTGATATTTTATGGAATTGACACAAGGAGGAGCTAACACTTGGGTTGATAGGATAACTGGACATGGTTATCGGCCAATGCTGATAAATCAAAATGGCCAAATATTAGCCAATGTCTTTGTTTGTCCGGTCTGTCACTAGCATCCTGATCTATAAATGATGAGTAGCTTAAAGCTTTGGGAAGCCACAATTTCAAAGTATATTAACACTGCTCCTTTATGGTCATCTATCATTTGAGATATTTCATTACTCATGATGATGAATGTGGAATTCACATTTATCATTTGTCTCATGCCTCATCACTGTCTGATGACTTTGCCTCTCATCCTCCAGCTGTTTCTATTTCTTCTCATTCTCTCTTATTCTTTTTCTGTCTGGACAGTAGCACTCTTGAGAGTCCCAGCAGACTGGATGAAGAGCATCGTCTTATCGCTCGATATGCTGCTCGTCTGGCGGCAGAAGCAAGCAACTCCACTGTGAGAATCAATCCACAAGCACACACACACAAACTGCACATCTCTACACATTGCCATGCACAAATTCACCTACTGATGATACAAAAACTGGTAAAGTTTCAAGAGGACACATTTGTGTAATTTGAACTTGGAAAAACTACAAGGAATAAAAAACGTATTTTATATATGGAATATGGTGTACATCTGGCTTTTATACTTCAGTCAGTAGGCAGCACATTGTTTGATGTGTTCATTTAACAGCATCTACTGAATTAATTTAGCACATGATCAGTAATATTCTCCTCTAATTATTTTGTCTTTCAGCAATGCCCTCCAACAGATCTGAGTTTCAACTTTGATGCTAATAAGCAACAGAGGCAGCTCATCGCAGAGTTAGAAAACAAAAATAGGTATGTTTTTGGAAAATTTACTTTTGCCTGCTTTGTTGAAATTAAAATAATTGGGGTCTTTAAACTTTCAAAAAAACTTTTCAACTAGGCCTTTTTGTTATTAATTTAATAGGTGACATTGAAACACTAAAGCTATGATGGCTTAAAATAACTCATTAAGCATTTATAAGTACTGTTAACAGTGTCCCAATAGTGACTTGCAATATGGCGCATGAGCCGCATGGTCTATTATTGGTGGCTTTTTTTTAAGCTTTATAGTGAAACCATTGTATTGAGAAAATTGTCCCCAATATTCATAAAAAAATAATCTTTTTGTGTTCAAAATAAAAAAGAGAATTCACGGCTTTCGGACTTGTGGGTGAATCAATTATGACAGAATTTTCATTTTTAGGTAAACTGTTACTTATACTTTTTTTTATTTTTTTTTATAAATAATTATTACAATTTTTATAAAGGTCACATTGAAATACAAGTACGTTTTGCTACAGGTTTATTGAAAATGTCAAGGCATGAAGATTTGAAGTTGCTGTGGCAGATTTGAGAGTTTATAAGTGCCGATTTGTGGTTGTACTGCGAAAGCGAATTAAAGTACAAAAGTAAATATGTAATAAACATTTGTGTCTGTAGTTATTATTTATGTGAATGTCATTTTACACATTTGTGAATATTTGTCTATAACTTTGAATTCAAAACAAAGGTTTTTGATTATTGTGTGTGAGTACAGATTGCAACATTAAAGTTTTCACATAGTTGCTGAGTGTAAATTTCAACTTACGAATACAAATATTTACTGTGCAATTTCTCAAATTCAAATGTACAAGCTCTCGAGTTTTGCAACTAATTTACCTTCATAATTTTGAGGCAATAAACTTTGTAGGGCAGGGTTTTGGAATGAGGGGGTGTGGCTAATTGAACGGCACAGTTACTTGAAAGCTTTAGAAAGCTAAAATTGCTTACAATGCCTTTAATGGTTAAAGTAAAAAAAAATTGGGGTTAATGTGTTTGCTGTCACATGGATATAGGGAAATA
Organism: Xyrauchen texanus; assembly: GCF_025860055.1. Taxonomy (NCBI): domain Eukaryota; kingdom Metazoa; phylum Chordata; class Actinopteri; order Cypriniformes; family Catostomidae; genus Xyrauchen; species Xyrauchen texanus. The sequence goes on from NC_068291.1 coordinate 16,599,754, forward strand.
CTGCAGGAAATCCAGCGTCTACGTCTAGAGCATGAGCAGGCTTCTCAACCCACCCCAGAGAAAGCCCAGCAGAACCCCACTTTGCTGGCTGAACTACGACTGCTACGGTACACAAACACATTCAAACATCGATACACTTGCATTAAACATCAAACTACATTATCAACTAGAGTTAAATAACGGAACTGCAAAATAGAATAATGACTTTACAATATCTTTGACTTCAGTTGCACATTTAGGTAGAGTATTTCCGAACATGTGGGGTTGTTTAAAAAACATTAAAACAACCAGTTTTTTATAGAATGGGTGGGATCTGACTCTTCTAGTCATTAAGTCACTTAAATGGAGTACCTTTTATGGGCACCAGAGGGCATGTAGGAGCCAAATTAATAGCGTTTGTTGGTCTCAAGAGGTGGGTGAATGAGTACATTGACATTATGGCATAGCGTGCAGGGGAAAAAAAATCATAATTTAGTTTTACATGATTGTTATCTTTGTGTTTTTGTCTTTATTTTACTGTATCTTTAAGATTAGTGTATGTTAATAAATTTACTTATGATTGGATAACCTTTGCGTATTGGTACAGTTTAAAGTTCTCTTCATGTGGCCTGCTGGGCAGGCCAAGTTGCTGAATACTGCATAGGTGTTACTATGGAAAATTCCTACCACACCATATGTGCTCAATTTCTGAATGACCTGTATGTGCTGTTTAGATTTTATATAGTATCTCATCAGACTCAACATAAACAATAACTGGGAGTGGTTTTGGTATAGTGGTCTAATGCACATAACTGGTAAACTGGTAATCAGAAGTTCGCTGGTTCGATCCCCACAGGCACCACCATTGTGTCCTTGAGCAAGGCACTTAACTCCAGGTTGCTCCGGGGGGATTGTCCCTGTAATAAGTGCACTGTAAGTCGCTTTGGATAAAAGCATCTGCCAAATGCATAAATGTAAATGTAACTCTTTTATTTCAAAAAAGCAAAGCAAATCCTTTTTTCCATAATATGTCCCCTTTAAATAGTATCTTTGGAAATCATTGACTTGTATGATTTACATGGTGATTAATTTGTTAATTTGCCCATTGTTGTGTGCAATATTCTTTAGGCACAGAAAGGATGAGCTGGAGAGGCGTATGTCAGCACTTCAAGAGAGCAGGAGAGAACTGATGGTACAACTTGAAGGTCTAATGAGGCTACTTAAGGTTCGAGACTACAACACAGTTATAATTTGTATACCAAGTCAACATGAAATCAGAATTTACCCTATTTACTACTTTTAATACACGCTCCTGGTCTTATTGTGCACGATTCGTCAATGCATGTTATTCCGAAGGAAAAAAAATTGTTTGTCTTCATAATATTTCATCAAAATGTATTAACTTAAATCTATTAACTCTGAAACAACTTGCCTTTTCGGCTGACATCACCTAGATGGTGCAGAGCATTAGTCAATGTTAACAAAGTGCCAAATAGCTATTTAGACATTGTTTTAGGCTACTGTTGTATTTAATGCAGCCGTTCTATAAACTTGCCAATAGTTAATGCCGTAATTAATGCGTTCAAGGCCATAACCATGTCTTGAACATGAACATTCATTTTGTGGGTGGGGGTGTCGCGAGTGTTGAGGTCAAAAATATAATGGCCCTCTTTAGTCCTTTAAAATAGTAAAGGAGCTGAATGAAATAATTTTATGAATAAAGGCTTTACACGTTAGAAATAGTTTTTGGTTTTGAAAGATTCATGTTTTTTTTGTTTTTTAAGTTCACAGCACAAGACAAACATTGTGTCTGCATTGCTAGCAATTTGCCTGTTTCAGTAATCTTTTCTTTCTTTTTTGTGCTGTCTCAAAGAAAATACTAATAGAATTTAAATAACTTTTCATCACTGATGTATCTGTAAAATGACATGACTGTGTCAGGTGGTTAGCAAAAAGAAAATACACAAAATGATTTACTACCCTCAAGTTGTCCCTCATTCTGTTTTTCCCCAGTAGAATCTTAACGCAATATTTTCTTCACAAATCCTAACGCTACTCTTTTCCATACAAAAACAATTAATAATGACAACTGCTGTCAGAGTCCAAAGAGAAGAAAAAAACAAATCATTATTAATATACCATAAAAGTATTCCATACAACACAAAGCTTTTCTATGGCCCCATAAATCTTAGAATATAGTTCTAAGGGCGATACTGTCATAGAACACTAGTTGACCGTTATGCTCTCTCCTATGAAAGAGCCATAAAGGTTGTTATCTCAATAAATAAAATAATCTCTGCACACACACAACAGCACTTTCATGACAAAATTATGAAGAAATGAGCTCTTAACGCTATTTGATGTACAAAACAAGCCCAGGTGGGACTGGTTGGATTTCTGCCTGTGTAAGGAGCTTTTTAATTACCACAGAACCATCACCAAAATGTGAAAAGAGAAGTTTTTGTTTGCAAGTGGTCTTCATGTGGATTTTAAAGGTGTTGACGCCCTGATGCGAATTATGGATGCAGCTTCACGATTGCAGTAGGAAAGTAGATGGCAATAGTCTACCGTCAGATTAATATTGTGGAGGATGAGAATTTAAGAGATTTGATGCCCATTGCAATGAATTTGCAACTTATGTGGGGACAAGTTCTTTGAATTAGCCAAACTCCCACTTAGACTTTGGGCAACATTTAATGTTATTTGAATTGGTGCTATTTTAGTGCATTTCAATTTTTATGCTGTGGAAGTCTTTGTTTGGAAAATGTCAAATAAGCATTATATTGTTATATATTGTTTCTTTCCTAAGATGGATATAAATGCATTTTGACAGGATAATAAGTATATATAGTGTCAAATTTCAGCACTTTCAAAATCTGTGATTAATCACGATTAAAACATTTAATTAACTGACAGCACTACTAAAAACACAATAGAAGTTATATGTCTTACCATGTTCTAGTTAAAATCTAAGAGTGATAATGCTCTACTTTGTTTTATAGATGATTTTCTTGTTTTCGCTGAAAACTACTCAGTTAATGTTTTCACAATAATGAATTACATACGAATCACATACTGTACCAGACAAACGGTCAATTCAAAACGGCGAATTTTGCCAAATGGTGAATAGTTTGCATCTTTGGAAATTATTGTCGGTCGATAAAACATTTCAGTCATAAAATAGTGGGCAAATATTGCGTGGTTAATTAGTTACATTTTGCATGACACTAACACTCTTAACCTGACCCAGTGGAATAATCAGCGATGTTCCTGCTTGGCATCTGACACTTGAGTCCCTCCTTTATTTATTTGATTGGCAATGACATTGACGAGCGGTGTTACACTACTGAGCACGCTAAAATGTAACATTTTAGACCATTATGTTATTCCTGCAACAGCTTAATGACATTTAGACAGCGGTGCATAAGAGAATGCAGCAGAACAGCAACAAGGATATAAATTATAGGGGGAAATCAGACAATATCTGATATTAGGGAGGGGGGTAAATACTCAATGTATATTGTGTTTATGGCCCTGATACCGTTAACGCTAATGCTATGAAGGGTATGGCAAAAATAGCAAATAATGATTTAATATAGAAGTTATTTAGTATATGTTACATGATTATGGAAGTTAATTGGTTGAAAATTAAGTTTTATATTCATTATGACCAACAGTTTAGTTCAGTACTTCAGAGTCACTAGCTTTTCATTTCTCTAGCCATGTATGAATATCATTTGTTTTCTTGTTGTATGCTCACTTTGTGTTTCTCTTTTTTTCCTCTACCCTTCTCTCTCTGGTCTCTGTGTCTCTCGTGTATCTGCTTTCACTCACTGTCATCTCTCATCATTTGGCTGACAGGATGAAGAGCAGAAACAGGCAGTAAGTGTTCCGTTAATAAAGCTGAAGAATTTTGGAGTAAACATGTATGGTCCCATAAATGTATTTGTAAACCTGGCAGTAATATAAAGCGTGTGATTTTAAAGAATAGTCCAGCCAAAAATGTAAACGCTGTCATTCATCATTTACTCACCCTTATGTCGTGCTAAATCTGTATGATTTTCTTAGAACACAAAATGGGCAAGTTTAAGAAGAGTGTTCAGGCTGCTATTTTCCATGCACCAAAATGGATGGTGCGAAAAAATGTGGACTAAAAAGTTGAACAAAAGTACCATAAAGTAGTCCATATATATTTTTAAGTGTTCTAAAACTATAGAATAACTTTGAGTGAGGAACAGACCCAAATTTAAGATGTTATTCACTGATATTCTTCTTTATGTTGTAATTTTTAAATCTCATTTGCACATCATTACAAAACATTCATGTTTCGTGTCGCGATTGGTCACAAGACACATAAGTGCCAAAAACATGTGGTGTGTGTGATTGATGTCAAACCAAGTCTGACATGGCTTGAGATGCCACGTTTGAATGTGCACATGCACAAATGAGATTTAAGTGCTACAGGAAGAAACATTTTGGGCTGTTCCTCACACAAAGCTATTGTATGGCTTCAGAAGACTTGGAATTAAGCACATGAGTCTTATAGACTTTTTTGTTGCTTTTTTAACATTGTTTGGAGCTTGACAATGTCCATCCCCATTTATTTTTCATTGTATGGAAAATTGCAATGTGCACTTTCTGCTTTTGTGTTCCACAGAAAGAAAATAATACCGGTTTAGAATGACATATATTATGTAAATTATAACAGAATATATTTTGGTAAATTATTCCTAACAGGGTAGCGTTCAATACTGTAAAACCATTAGCTGTGCGTATTCCACAACTAAGAAGTCTAAAACTTTAAACATTTTTATAAATAACATTTACCGAATGAGAATAAATTGGTGATGTCTGGTGGGCTGATCAAAAACCGTCTCAGTTGGTAATCTCTGTCATGTCTGTTCCTCATAACGAGGATATGAAACTCCCATTTTCAGTCGGGTCTCGCTGCTTTGTTCCTGTGACCCAGGGAGGGACGGCAAGTCGTACGTCTCCCTGCCAAATATGAAAGACCTGCTCTCCTTTCATCAGGGCTAAGCACTTCACGTCTAATGTGACTGCAGTCTGGCCAGCCATCTGCTGCCTGGCACTGGGCCACGGGCCCTGGGCCCTGCACCAATCTTTCGGACAGTGCGCCCCTTTTCTACCATCCTTTTCTCTTAATGGCACTCGCATACTTCTCTGTGAGCTCTCAGGCCAAAAAGATGCACGGAGAATGCATGACATGAAGACAACCTTAATATATACTGTAGATCAGGGGTCTTTACCTTACCTTACTGATGAATATAAAACAGCCGGGTTCCAAAAGTAAAAATCCCATAAATGTTTTATCCATAGGGATATTGATATTAACAATAAGTCTTTAAAGACAGACATACCATGAGCTCAGAGTTTGTTAATCATTGGTAAATGTTTCATTTGAAGCATCAGTCTGTGTTATTTCTTATGTTAACTTAATTATTATTATTTTAAAACATGGAATGTATAGTGGAATTTCTGGTGAAGAATTACACCACTCATTATCCAAAGAGAAAAAAGTGCCACAAATTAGAGAATCATGGCAAACAAACCACACCAAAAGAGCTCAGCAGTAACCGCCCATTCCCATGAGTCAGTGCGATTGACATGTTTGAGTCTGTCTCCTACACTCTCAAACTGCTATTTGTATATATCATAATATTTTGCAATAAAATTAAGTATACAATGGCAAGAATAAAAAAGTATGAAAACCTTTTGGAACTACATGCATTTATGTATCAATTTATCTTAATATCTGGTTTGATCTTCATCTAAGTTAGAATAATGAACAAACACAATCTGTTTGAACTAATAACATACAGGGGGAGTCCCATGACGCCATGCAATGTTCGGACGTGTGAATGGCGAGCTATGAGCACTTTGCTGGTTTTAATACTTTTTAATATCACAAACCGCTGAGATTTGATACACCCTGATCCATAACTGTTCTATGAAGATGATATGTCAAAGAATTAAAAATCAATTAAAAGACACTCAAGCTGACACCCCTGACAAGGCCGCAGACCAGGGACTCCATTGGCCAGAGAAGTGTGGGAAATTCGGCGAGAATTGTTGAACTTGTCGGCAGTGCTGACGAAGATTGTTGCTGACTTGGAGGATCTTACGTAGATTGATCACTGCCATGGAGACATAATTCACTGAGGTGGTTATAAGAGTGGGGGATGCCAAAAAAAACAGATCGATTATCTGGATTCATTGGAGGGGGAATTAGCTGCTAATCCGCTAACGACCATGTTGGATTTGAAGCACATCTGGGAAAAGTTGGAGGATATGGAAAATCGTAGTCTGTAGAATAATGTCCAGATTGTTGGAATTCCTGAGGCCGAGGAAGGTCGGGATATGGTGAAATTCCTGGACGGGCTCCTTCCAAGTCTGCTCGATATAACAGGCTAGAAGCTCGAAATCGAGGGAGCTCATAGGGTTCCAGCTCAGCGATCCGCTGAGGGAGAAAGGCCCAGATAAATTCTGGTTTGTTTTGTGGAGTATTTCTTGCAAGATATTGCAGTGATTAGGTCATTTGTTGCACTCATGTAACAGCTGAATGGGCCAGCTCGCTGAACATTTGTTTGACTGTCCGAGGAAACTGAACAGCCTTTTTTTTTTCTTGTTCCGCTAGCGACTGGAGTTTGTTTTGTGGAGGAGAACACATTCAGGACAGTTATGTGGATGAATCTACACATTTTTGTGTGTATTCCGCTTATTGGCTGGAATTTGTTTTTATAGATTAACTTCTGTTATGTAATTCTGTCTCACAAAATTTTTATAGAACCACTGGACTTAAGCAATCCAACAGCAAAATTGTCACAGAGCTCTCGTAGGCGTACATGGACTGTTTCAGTTTAGAGAGATGGATGCCAGTTGGCGCTGTCGTGCATGGGGTTAATGCACACGTTTGTTTTCTGTTTGTTTGGTTCAGGGAGAAGTTTGGGGTTTGATTGTTGCACTAATGTTAGAATGTATTCTTTACATTATTTTTGAAAATCTATTTTTTTCAAATATGTCAGATGTTAATATGAGTGGATTGTCTCTCTCCACGTGGAATGTGAATGGTTGGGCACCCCATAAAAAGAAGGAAGCAGAAACATTTGGGAAGATATGGTGTGGACATGTTTTCTTTAGTGCTGGCTCAAGTAAGAGCAGGGGAGTCATTGCACTGATAAGTAATTATCTACAATTCAAATATCTCAAACAGATTAAAAATTAAGCAGAAAATGTATGCAGAAATTCAGGGGCAAAGTCTTATTTTGGCTAATATTTATGCCAGGGAAGGATTACTAACCGGGCCAGTGCCCAGGGGTCAACAACTTTTGGAGGGGGGCCCTTGGAGATAATTGGCCCCGGGGACTTTGCAAGTCATAATCCGTCACTGCACCTAACTTTGCTGATCAGAGCTTTTTTATAGATCTTCAAGGGATGTTGCAAGCCGCTGGCACCCCTCATGATATAATATTGGGAGGAGACTTTAATCTTTTGATGGACACAGTCCTTGATCATAGTGAAGCAAAAGTGTGTAAGCCCCCTAGAAAAACACTGACGCTTCACAGGATGTGTAAAATCTTGGTCTTACAGCAATTTGTAGACTTTTGAACCCATTTGGTGGGTACTATAAATTTTTTTCATCAGTCCATAAGATTTATTCTAGAATAGATTTTTTTTTAATCTAAGTACCTAATTTCATCTGTTGTTGATTGCCCAATTGGCAGCATCATCTCAGATCACACCCTGGTGAGTTTAGTGGTGTTGCCACATATGGCGAAAAATAAAACATAGTTGGTGCTTTAATGTATCCCTTTTGCAAAATCCTGAATTCCAACAAATGTTAAAGACTGAAATCAATGTTTATATGGAGACCAACTGGTCCTCAGTATCATCTGTGGGTGTAGCTTGGAAAGCGGTTCTTAGGTGCCGGATCATACAGTATGCCTCATTCACCAAAAAATCCATGGAGTTGGAAAGCAATATTAAAAGTGCAGAGGCAGAGCTGAAGTGCCAAATGTTGTCTGATGGCATCAGAGAATTGACCCGATTGAAATACACATATAAAACTATTTTGTCACGGAAGGTGGAGTTTTGGCTATGCATGGCAAGACTATTTTGAATTTGGGACAAAGCAGGAAAACTTATGGATAAATATATAAAACAGAGAGAGTATTTTTCTACCATTCCCTCAGTGAAATCTGCTGTTGGTGAAATATTTACCTCAGCCATTGATATTAATAATGCTTTTAAAGAATTCTATCTTGATTGTTCCACGTCTTCGTCTACTGATGAATATATTAGAAACTTTGTTGAACCATCAGAATTCCCTAAACTGACGAATGAGCAAAATAATTCTCTTGTCTCCGAGATAACATCGGAGGAGCTTGGCGAGGTAATTAAAGGTCCAGATGGCTTTGCAGCTAAATTTTTTAGATCTTATGCTACAGAATTGGCTTCACTTTTGCTAGAAGTTGATTACGGAACCATTAAAGAATGGAAATCTTCCGCCAACCATGACGCAAGTCCAGATCAGTCTGATTCTTAAAAAGGACAAATATCCAAGCAAGTGTAAGAGTTACCGTCCAATTTCACTGATCCAGCTAGATGTTAAAATATTATAAAGATTTTGGCTAACTAATTAAATAAAGTTATGACATCTCTTATACATATAGATCATGTGGGGTATATTCGGGGCCGTAGCTCTTCTGATAACATTTGGCATTTAATCAATATCACGTGGTCAGTGGCAAATGATCAGACTCCGGTTACTGCCATCTCACTTGATGCCAAAAGGGCATTTGATATGGTAGAATGGGATTATTTTAAGATTTTTGGAATGTATGGGTTTGGGAATATGTTTATTGGATGGATTAAGTTACTTTATAGACACCCAATAGTAGCAGTACAAACAAATGGATTTCAGATTATTTTACTCTGGGTAGGGGCACCCAGCAGAGTTGCTCTCTTTCCCCATTATTGTTCTGTCTTTCCATGGAAACATTAGCAGCCACGATAAGAAAGGAGGATTATTTTCAAGGGGTGATGGCGGGAGGTGTGGCACGTAAACTTTTGTTTTACACATTATATTTTATTATTCTGAATAATATATACAGAATAATTTATTTATTTAAAAAATTCTGGGGCTATAGAGTTATATTTAGAGTTATTTGGGTATTTTATTTCCAGCAAATTTGTGTGATTTAATGTTGACCCTTTAATAAAAAGGTTTTCGAGCAATGTGAGCAGGTGGACTTCATTACATTTATCTATGATTGGGAAGGTTAATGATATTAAAATGAATTTTATTCCAAAATTCAACTACCTGCTACAATCTCTCCCTATAGATTTCCCCCTCTCTTATTTCAACCAATTTGTTAGCATAGCGAAGTCCTTCATTGGTATGGTAAACGTCCAAGATTACATTTCAGTACGCTGCATAAGCCGATTGACAAAGGTGGACTTGGCCTACCCAAGATTTTGCTTTATTATGATGTGTTCGGTCTCAGACATTTGGCTCATTGTTCGCTTCCACCTGAAAGAGCCCCTCCCTGGTTTTGTAGTGAACAGGAAGTTCTTGCCCCTATTTTGCCATTGCAAAGCCTTTCTATCAAACTAACCAGAGAAGTAAAGTTAAATCTCGCATTTGCACTCGATATGGACAAAAGTGTCCAGAGTGTTTAATTGAGACATTTATTTAAATGTTGCCTCGAGCATATGGCTGAACCCAAAATGATGTATTAATAAATCCCCTTTCTGCTGGTCAGAGTGGATTGTGAGGGGGTTACTACACTCAGTGACCTATATGAGAGTGGAGTGGTGAGATCACTTGAAAATTTGGTTTAACTTTTTGGGATTCCCAGATCTCAGTTTATTTAGGTATTTACCGCTGCACCACCTGCTCTGTACTATTTTTTGGGAGTAGCATACACCCCCATAAAGTGGCAGATACTCTGGGAGTGGTGATTACTGCTTTTGGAAAAGGTCATGAGGCATCAGTCTATTACTCCCTGATAACTCAGAGTCTTGGGGACAGAGCTTTAACTTCTATCAAGAGAATATGGGAGAAAGATTTAAACTTGGTATTGGAGGAGGGAGTGTGGGCTAGGATTCTAAAAAACATTAAGTCTGCATCTAGAGATGCAAGAGTGCGCCTTATGCGATACAGGATTTTACACTGATTCTAATGGACCTCTTCTAGTTTGTACAGGCTTGGTCTTAAAGACACACCCACCTTCTGGCGATGCCAATCAGAGGATGGAGACACAAACCATGTCTTTTGGTGGTGTGTTAAGACCCAAGAATTTTGGTTGAAGGTTTTGAGTTTTGTGTGTGACGTATTGGGCACTCAGGTCTAATTTTGCCCCAGATGCTGTATTTCGGGTGATGGGGCAGTCATCGATGTAGAGAATAGACAGTTGGGAACAGTTAGGCCCTAACAGTGTCGTGATCGCCAGACAGATAGTTTTAAGGGGATGAGGTTGGCAGGAGCACCCTCATTTCAGGAGTGTTGCTCAGAGATGGGGAGGGTGGCGGCTTCTGAAGAAGGGTCATTTGGAAGACTGGGGAAATTTGACTAATTTTGGGGGAAATGGGTGGATATCTGCCGTTTTTGGAGGGCTCTCGGGGAGGGGTAGTGGAGAGAGAGGTGTAGTTGTCAATATGTGTGATTTATTATATTGTTTTTATTGTGTGTGTGTGTGTGTGTGTGTGTGTGTGTGTATAATCAAGTATGACCACTGAGATGTTGTTTGGTGCCAGGGTGGGTTTGGGGAGGGGAGGGGTAATAGTGGGGGTTAATTGTTGATTCTGTGTATATATGTTTTGTTTTTCTGTGTTTAATATGTGAATCAATTAAAAAGTCTTAATCAGAACTAATAACATACAAATTATTGTATTTTTCTGGTACATAATGAATACATTATTGAAACATTAACAGTGTAGGTTGGAAAAAGTATGTGAATCCCAAGGCTAATGACATAAACAAAAGCTAACTAGAGTCAGGAGTTGGCAAACCTAACTTGAAATTAATGAAACAAGATTTGAAACTTGGACCATACCTCACCAAAACGAGATCTCAGGAGACCTACGATCAAGAATTGTTGCTTTGCATACAGCTGGAAAAGGTTGCAAAGTATCTTGAAGAGCTATGTCCACAGTTGACTATAAATGGAGACGATTTAGTACTGTAGCTACTCTCCCTAGAAGTGGCCGTCCAGCCAAGATGACTCAAAAGGCACACCGCAGAATGCTCAATTAGGTAAGAAAGAACCATAGTGTGACAGCTAAAGACTTGAGTCACTGGAACTGGTTAACATCTCTGTTCATGAGTCTACTATATGGAAAACATTAAACATGCATGGTATCCAAGGAAGGACACCACAAAGGAAGCTGCTACAAAAACATTGCTGCTCATCTAAAGTTTGCCAAAGATAAACTTGACTGTCCACAACGCTACTGGGAAAATGTTTTGTGGACTGAGTAAACGGTTGAATTTTTATGAGGAATACGCAGCACAACGTAAGCCGTAAAAAGGGCACAGTATACCAACATGAAAACATCATCCCAGCAGTGAATTACTGTAGAGTTAGCATCATGATTTGGGGCTGTTTTGCTGCTTCAGGACCTGGGCCTCTTGCCATCATCGAGGGAAAAATGTAATTCCAAGTTCTGTGCTGGTTGGTTTTGTTCATGGCTTAGAACTCTTTTTTGAAGAATTTTATGAAACCTGTTGCACTCTGTATAGAGACAGTGCTGAGACATGCTGTTACATATGGTAAAAAAAATGGTAATGCATTTTAAGCCTGGCCTATAATAACATGTGTGTATTTCCATATGAATGTTTATACATTCTTTTTATTTTGATCCTTATTATGCAGAGGCATTAAAATAATAATTAATTATATACTGAGTCATATACTTAACATTTTAATGTAGTAGGGACAATGGAACATTTAGCTCAACTTTCTGCACTAGCAGCCTTCTTCGGGGAACAACTAGTGTCATTTCTTCTTTCTCTACCCTGCTAGTAGCTAAACATTCTTCCACCACCCCCTGCAGACTCAGACGGGGGGTTCGCCCCACTCCTCTCCCAGCCACAGTGCCAGTTGCACCATGCCTATGCCCATCCGCTCCACCTCGGCCGGCTCAACCCCCACACACACGCCGCAGGACTGCCTGGCAGGGGTTGGAGATGATGTGCTGGATGCCTTCTCTCAGGGTAAGGAGACTAAGGCTATGCACACCACAGATCATCAGATCTGCATTCTGATAGCAGTAAAGGTTAACAGAGAATTAAAGGAACAGTTCATCCTAAAATAAAAATTCTGTTCCAAACCCGTATAATTATTTGTCTTCAGTGGGATATGTTTACCAGAATTTCCAAGCTGATCTCTTCAATACAAATAAAGTGGATGGAGGCTGGGTCTGTGAAGCTGAAAAATAACAAATATTATACACATAAAACACAATAATAAAAATAATAATAATAGGTCTAATATAACACAATATAGTTGCATTAATGTAGTCCATATGACTCCTGTGCAAAATTATATTAAAAGTATTCTGAAGCCACACAATAACTTCACCTTTTTATTTGGTTACGAGATGCATGCAAACCAATGCTGTTCTGCGTCATTCGTCATGACATACCATATTTGAATATTTTTCCTTGTTAGGCAGATGCAAATGAGAATTGAGAGCTAAGACAGAGGGCAAAATGATTAGTTATTATTAGTTATAAGTGATTTTATGGTTTCAGAAGGCTTGGAATATAGTACAAATATCATATGAATTAATTTATTGTGCTTTTTGTCATTTTTGGAACTGGACAGTGCCATCCCTATTAAATTTCATTGTAGAGCACACATGTCTTCTCCTTTTGGGTTAGAAAGAAATAGTTATGTATGTTTGAATCATCATTAGGGTGATTAAAAGATTACTTTTTAGTAAAAAAAAAAAATTAAGCTCAGAATATTGTGATCTGAATTTCCTTTTTCTTCCAGGTGTACCAAGAAATCTCCGTAATGATCTTTTGGTGGCTGCAGACTCCATCACAAATACGATGTCTTCACTTGTGAAAGAACTTCACTCAGGTACACTTGTATGCTTGCCTCTGATCTCTGTAATCCATTGTGTTAATGGTAATGTAATCATTTTAAAATCTCACAGTGGATGACAGGCTGGATGAAGAGGAGGAGAACATGCGAAATGGAAGAGAGAAGGGTGAGTCATAGTGGCCTCATTTGCCATTTTACCCCTATTGCCTTAAAGAAAGATCAACTTTCACTTTGATTTGCTTGTATTCTCTTAGAATGATTGCTGATTATTTAAACAGTACAAGTACAAGTAGTTGAAACAGTACAAGTCCATTTCCCTTTCAAATGCTTCCAAGCTATTATTTAAATGGGACTTATTATGCAAAATTCACTTTTACATGGTGTTTATACATACAGTAAATGTGAGTCGACAGTGTGTGTACACAGCCACCCTACAATGTTAAAAGTCCACCAACTCCTCTTTCTTATATTTCTATTAATCAAAAACAGTGTCAAAATGAACGGTTTTCGTTTCTGCTCTAAAGTGATGTCACTTTAGAGCAGGCCTCGCCCACAACTGGTGACGGACTCCACCCTATTATCATAGATCCCCTGAGTGATCTACACACAGTCTGGAGCAGATACAGTGAGAAGAATAATGTCCCAGCTTCGTAAGCGTCATAAGTGTTCTGTTGTTGGCTGTAAAAGTGAACATAAGTCTTCATGTACTCCCGGCATCAGAGCCATCTGGCATACTGGGCATTTTCCCTGTGGGCTGATGCACTTTGGGGCCGATCAGGGGCGGACTGGCCATCGGGAGAACAGAGCGGGCTGGTGGGTCGGCCGCGATAAACTAAAATGAGCTGCCGTTTATGCAGAACGGACCACAAAACGGCGCAGCGATATGCAGAAAAGGACAGCAAACTTTTGGGCCAGTTGCTATGTAAAATCCCGGGCCGATTTCTCTTCCCAGTCCAGCCCTGCCTGAACTCCGGTATTTAAGCTGTCAGTCATATTGGTTCTGATTTGTTGTTGCAGTAGTAAATGAAGCATGAGCTGTAAAGGCACAGCCCTCTTCCGGAAAGGGGGTGGGGAGCAGCAGCTCATTTGCATTTAAAGAGAGACACTCAAAATCAGCGTGTTTTGAGCTGAAACTTCACAGACACATTCTGGGGACACCTGAGACTTGTATTACATCTTGTAAAAAGGGGCACAATAGAAAAATTCCAGCCAACAGAATTAAGTCATTAGTTGTCAGTAGTTTCTTGGTTTGATTTAGGCCTCTTTTCTTCTTTCTAGCTGAGACTATAGAATATTTTATGTAAGTATAAATGAGAACGTTGACTAGTCCTGTCTGGTTAATGCAAAAGATAAACATGTTAATTGTTCTGTGATATGGTATTGTCCTCTAACCTTAATTTTGTCTTTTGTCCAGTGTCATCATTGAAGCATCCTGGGAAAAGGCACTTCACTCCTTCATTCTAGACACCTGGATGTGACTGGATGGAACCAGCAACATCAGAACGTCCGTTCTGGCATTAGCACATAGACCAATGCATGCTCTTCCCCAACTGGGTTTCACTATGTGAAACTAACTCTTCATCACACCTTGCACAGGGCAAGATGTATTTATTAGGAAGTATATATATGTATGTATGTATGTATGTATGTATGGATGGATGTATGGATGTATGTACAGCCGTGGCCAAAAGTTTGGCAGTGACATAAATTTAGATTTTTGCCAATTTTGCTGCTTCAGTATTTGTAGAGTTTATTTTTTCTCACATGATTCTATGGTATACTGGAAAATAATGATAAGCATTTCATAAGTTTTAAAGGCTTTTATTGGCAAAAACGGTCCTGGCGCTTGCTGGACATATGCAGTAATTTCATTGCATTTTGATGCAAAGCGATGATGGCTGCATGTCTTTCTTTAGAGGTAACCATTGCTCACAAGAACACATTGATTGGAAGCACTTCTTCCCTCCTTTTATAGCAATCAGTCTGCTCTTATAATCCAATCAGAATGATAGATTGATTTCACCTGACTAGTACTCGTTCACACTTTCCCAGGTGCTGCTGATATGATTAGTGAAATGATGTTAGCTGGTCATTTTGTGCCAGGGCCAAAAAACTGTGAATTTTTTGTGATAAAGTTTTTTTGGCCAATTAAGCTTTTTGCAATTATTTAAAATGCATCTGATCACTCTGCACAATAATCTAGAAACAATGTGAATCAACACCCCAACAACTGAAGCAGAAAACTTTGAGAAACACAAAATGTATGTCACTGCCAGTACTTTTGGCCATGGCTGTGCATATATATGTCTATCTGTATAAATCCATTGTTAATATGTTAATCATGACCTTAAGAGAATGGCTTGTTTGTGCTTTCTTATAAAAAAAAAAAAAACGTTATGAATCAGCGAATTGCTATTCTCAAAAATCATCTTTCATGACGTCACTGGGAACATCAAGTTGATCTATGCTGTAGCTATTTTTCACAGATGTTTACTACACAGGAAGCTTTTTTGTATGACTAGTGATGATTATTTGTGTTTGAGTTTTAATGCATGGAGTGGCTCTTCTGGTTAAGCCGGGTGCACACTGTGACATTTTATTTTTGTATATCCATTCTGATTTTTGCTTGTTACATTGTACGGTTGTTTAAGGCAGCGTGTACAATATACATTTTGGGACAATGAACCCAATTAAAAGCATTGAATAATGATCAACCGTGTCACATTTAGACATCTTCATTGATATGCAAAATTGGAAAAGTACAGCAAACAAGCATAAGACACTAAATCTTTATTTGTCGGCCATCGTAAAACATCACAAAGCAGTCATAGTGCGGTTGCGTCGAAAGCACCTGTATGTGCTTGTGGTCAAAAGAATGCTCAACTGTGTGTGAGACGTAATGGCTCGCAGAAAAATTCATTACACCCTAGCCTTTAGCCATTTCGATCCTCGGCCGAGTCCACGCTTTGGTGATGTAATGCAACATGGATGTGCGATGTGAAGTCCAAATCAGTCCAAATAAGCAAGTCCATATCAAGTGTGCCATATGGGACAGGCCCAAAGTCTTCTGATTTTTGCCCTATGACACAAAATCTTTTTTTCAAATTCCAAAATGTGCTAATTTTGCAAAATTGTGGACAGACTCGTAGTGTGCACCGGGCTTTAGGTGGAGAAGGCTTGTATTTGCTCTGCATGTGAAGTTAATTTTGACCGACATTAGTGATGCTTGCCTCGTCCTCTCATCATCTAGCATCATCCTTTAAACTGCTGCTTCTTCTGCACTACATGCATCGGAATCACCATATATCAGGGATGTCTTGTAGAGCTCGCTGTTTGTCTGAGATTTCTGCTGCTGTGTTACTGTACGTTTAGCTCGTCATTGTGAATGTTGTTTTAGAGCTTTAGTATTGCCTCTTAGTTAGATTATTGCATTTGTGTCTATAAAGTTCACAATCTCCAAGGGACTTAGGGAATGTGAATATACTGTACAGTAACCCCAAAATGTATCTGAACGTTTAAAGTAATAGTTCACACAAAAATGAAAATTCTCTCATCATTTACTCATCCTCGTGCCATCCCAGATGTGAATGACTTTCTCCTGCTGCAGAAAACAAACAAAGAATATTTCAGTTCTGTGGGTCCTTTTAATGCATGTAAATGGTGTCCGGCTCCAAAAAGCACATAAAGGCAGCATTAGAGTAATCCATATGTCTGTAGTGGTTAAATCTATGTCTTCAGAAGCGATATGATAGGTGTGGGTGAAAAACAGATCAATATTTCACTACTTTTTTACTATAAATCTCTACTTTCACTTTCAGAATGTAATGGGATTTATAAAAAAGGGCTTATATATTGATTTGTTTCTCACCCACACCTATCATATCTCTTCTGAAGACAAGGATTAAACCACTGGAGTCTTATGGATTACTTTTATGATGCCTTTATGTGATTTTAGGAGCTTAAAATGTCTGGTCACCATTAACTGACATTGTATGGACATACAGAGCTGAAATATTCTTCTAAAGTATTGTCGTTTTCATTCATCAGAAGAAAGAAAGTCATACACATATGGGATGGCATGAGGGTGAGTAAATGATGAGAGAATTTTTGTTTGTGGGTGAACTATCCCTTTAAGTGCCTAAATACTTTTTGGGGCCACTGTGTGTATACCATATATAAGTAAATCAGTTTAGCCAGCAATCTTTAAGTGCACACGTCTTTTTTGAGCTTTATTGAGTTAACAGTTATCATGTATACTTGTGTGAAATAAATGAAACCAGTGCTCAGGGACTGTTGAGAGAGGGGGAATGCAGTAGCAACACTTTTGAACAGATGGGTGGAATTTACATTAATTTCACTGAGGTATGTCAAAGATTAGCACAGTCCATTAAACTTTTTAATGGAAGTACTGGAATGGCTAAGGGTGGTTAACAGAATTGGTATTGTGCATCAGACATAGAAATGCATTGTTAGGAAGAGGACAACCTTTCAGGGGCTTAATATATTACTGTTGGGTTGATGTATGAGATTAGATTCTTAAACTTTACTGTTGCGAGGAAGGCGGTTATACTTGCAGTACTTGAATCAGAAGGAATTCAGGTTCAATAATTTTATCTAATTGTTAAAATAGTTTTAATTGTAATTTGTTCTTTGTCAGTTTGGTTTCGAATAAGAAATAACAATAAATGCCATTATAACAAAATATTTTTGATTATGACTGCAGACATTTAAAATAGATAATTCCATTGAGCGACCTGTTTTGAAATTTGGTCAATTCTCTCTTTGTGGGTACTATAGATGGATAATCGGCAATTTTGGATAATAGTTGTATTACTTTGTTATTAAACTGTTTATTACATGGTTTAAAAGCTTATTATACTGTATAAGGAGGTCTCTTGAATGGTTAAAATATAAACGGTAAGGTCTCATTCAACGTTTTATAATGGATAACAAAGTGTCGCTTCTGTTATAGTGTTTGCAGTTGTATATTTGCTTTTTCAAATCACTTTTGTCTTTTTAATGCTTGTTCTATGTTTCAAAAAGGTATCAAAGATTGTTTGGAAATGCATCATCATCGTTTAAAGTTGAAAACATGCATAGAGAGCCTTGAAATGACAGTACAAGCATAACCAATTTTGTCACTGAATGACATTGGACAAACCAGTTCATTTACTCTTAGAATGTTTGATTATGCTCCAACATTTGCTACAAATATGAATGCAACCTGATGTACTGTAGGTGTGTGCCTAGATATACTGTATAAAGTGCTGTATAAATAAAATATCCTACACATGTGCAAGTCAGCAATTAGATAAGAGTTTTAGTCTGTGACTTAGTCGGAATGCATCATTATTTACCTGTGAATTTAACTGTTTGCTGACCTGTAGTGCGTCTTTTAGGCCTTTGTCCTGTGTATTTGTCTGTGTTAAACCACAATTTGTTGATTATGAATTTGCAGAAGCAGTCCACTGAGGGTAACTAATAACAGGTCTCTTAAATGTTTGAAACACAATACAGTTTAGGTGGAAGTAACCCGGCTTGAAATAAATATCAAGCGTCATTGCAAATGTATACAGATGGACTTTTGACTGAGGACCGCCTGTAAGTTATACAAAATTATACTTTTAAAAACTAAAATGCATAACATTGGGTTTTCATTTAGGCAACTCATTGTTTTACAAAAAACAAAACTATCAAATGAAGTTACAAACACTCTTTAATTCATAATTATTACATTTTATTTCATGGTTTTGCTGCTGTATACAGTTATTAATTGCAATGGTTTACTTAAATATTTCAGTTTATGTCACCCCTATGTCTTTTTTGTAAACTATTAAAGGGTAAAATATATGAAAAAAAAAAAAACTTATGGATAATGAGTGTGTGTGTTTGTGCGTATGTTCACAGATAGAAAAAGGTTTCTCAAGCAATATATCAGCTCCATTAGTGTATGATATATTTACCTTAATGCCACTGACAACCACGAAAATCATACCTTTCTTTAATTTCACTTTTCCCAAATGCCTATTTATGCTTGGCAGAGAAGCGGGGGAAATGCTGTATCCAACTGTGTCACGCAGCAGATATCTGTCTGCACTCCCTTTGTAGTTGCGAGACATAGGGGCACACTGAAAACCAAAATATACTTTGGCCTTAAAGGAATTTTCTAGTTTCAATACCAAATAAAATATACATCTGCAGCGTTTGTGGCATAAGGTTGATTACCACAAAAATCTCTTTTTCATTATTAAAAATGTAAGTTAGAGTAAAGCACTTACAATGGAAGAAAATGAGGCCAATTGTAGGAGGGATTTAAAGTTTATAATTTTATAAAAGCACTTTATAAAATGCACCATTCACATGCAATAACATTATTTTAATGTTAAAACTTGTGTCTTATTTGAACTGTAACGTTGTTTAAATCATAATTTTTGCTGTTTTAGGGTTAAAGGCGTTGCGTTGTCATAGCAAAGTGGCTGTAAAATAATAGATTTTATATATTTAATAAAAGTACAATTCTCTTTTAATGAAATCTTAATCTTTTAAATCATGTTTATTTTAGCGCTGTCATTCGATTAAAATATTTAATTGCGATTAATCGGCGATTTTGAAAGTGCTGAAAATGTACTCTATATATACTTCTTTTCCTGTTCGAATGCATTTATTTCCTTCTTAGGAAATAAAACAAAATATGTAACAATGTTTTTTTACATTTTCTAAACAAAGCCTTCCAAAGTATAAAGATAGAAATGAACTGAAATAGCACCAATTCAAGTAATACTCAATGTTTCCCAAAGTCTAAGTGGAAGCAGTGTTATTATCGTAAATGAAAACTAGGGGGGTTACTATCTCTTAAACCAGGGGTTGGCAACCTATGGCTATTTTATTTATATAAATTCCACTCCTGCACTCCAATCTACATCTTGGTGTAATTGTTCCTGATAAAGAAAACATGCTGCGTGCATGAGCTTAATGGAAGGCTAAACAAATTTCAAATATAACGAGAATGCAGTATCCACCGTTCCCATACGACTCAGTACATTTGACATTGCATTTATTAACGCATATGGGAGTGCCTTCTTACATGGCCCAGTTGAAACCTCACTACAATAACGGCAGTATTCTAATATTGGCTATGGTGTTTGAGCCCCACCTGTTTTGGGGCGAAACTGTCCTCTATAAAAACTGGTGCACAAACACCATTGCCACAGAATTTCTTCCTTCAAGACAGCGACCGCCGTCACTTGTTCGTGTCTTTCTAAAGATGTCGTTCTGTAAGTTTACCTTGTGCGAGAGGCACATCCCACTGTCAGATGAGCATGAGAGCTGCATTTACTGTCTGGGCACCCACACAGAGACAGTTCTCATGGAGACAGAATGTCCTCACTGTTAGGGCATGAGTCTCAAGGTGCTTTGCTCGTGAATCACCCTCGTTCTGAGGGACGATTCAGCCTCACGCGTCCTCCCACCAGCCTCTTCTGTGATATCCGAGGATTCACACAATGAGGCATGGTGAGGCAGCGAAGTCGAGCATGACTACTTTGAGGTGGTCACGCCCCACAAGCCCCTCAGTCTCTATGAAGCGCATGTTTTCTGATATGCTATGTGTGGCGACCTCGTTTCGTTCAGCGGTTCTGACGCTGGGGATAATTATGACGATATCATGTCTTTCGCTGCATCAGGCGAGTGGTCAGTGAATTATGCTGTCAGCCCTTCTCCCAGTGAGGGCGAGGAACGTGCAAGCGCCAATGACAGGGAGATGCTCCGCTTCCTTACAAGAGCGGTTGAAGACCTTCATGAAAACTGCATGCGCAGTTGAGTCTCGTCACACTTTAATAGTGTTTAGTCTCTCATTCAGCTGATGAAAAACATGCAGCGTGATCATGAGGAAGGATTACATAAAGATATAGATTGGATAGCAGGTGCTAAAAACTACTTATAAATAAAATGAGCCTGCTCCTCTCTCGCTGTTGCTTGTGTGACACTTGATATCCAGCATTAAGCGCTGCTTTGAACTCCACATGAAAAGCGCTGCAGAGAACGGCCGAGTTTGTAATGGCATACCACCAATACTGCTCTTACTGTTTCTATCGTATCTATGTATAACAGAAAAAGTAAGGGTAGTATGCCATTCTGAACAAGTCCGTCATCTTATTCTGCTTTTAGCGCTAGCACTGCCATGTAAAATCAGCAGCAATGGCTTAAAATTTGAACTCTGATTGAACTTCGAGCGGTGCGTTGACAGGCGGTACATGGGAGAACAAGCTAGCCTACCACAGCGATCCTGCATTAGTGCCATTTATCGTATGTTTGGCTTTTAGATGCCAGTTAATTCTTGAAGACGTGATTCTGTAGTAAGTTAGTTCTGCTTTACAAAGGCTGCAAACTACTTGGTTTTTGTACATTGGACATTTCGCAAAGGTTCCGCCCTATTCCAGACAGTGTTCAGAACTCACACAGAGCTGAATCTAATGTGAAAATTGGAAAATGCGTCAATATTATTAAAGTAAAATGAATGCGTTAAACATTTTAACCCTTAAATGCATGGGAATTTCCCCAAAGACTCTTCCAAAGAGCCAGACCCAGCATGTATATCTAGCATAAATGGATCTACAAAATGCCCAGATAGTGTACAATTTTCAAAATATCTTCAAGACAATTCAAAAATAACAGAATAAGATATATTTTGAAATATTTGTATGTTTTATTGTTCATATAGCAACGAGATAATGCAACAAATCAGGACAAATCTAGAACAGGATTCATTACTTTCACACTGAAATTTCCTGAGCAGTAACTGGCAGTCAAAAACAAACTGAGCTACACATAAGCTATACATAAATATTTTCTCATAAATAGCTGCACAATGTACATAATTTCAGTAGTACACCCAAATGACAATAGTCATATCATACTGTTTATGTGTTACACTTGCTATAGTTTACTTCCATGTTGTTTTTTTTCATTATCTGTCAATGTAAAATGTCAATCAAGTCAATCACTGAAACAACAGCTCCACCTTGAGTAAAAAATAACATGCATAATATGTATCTGTACACCCATATGGAATACTGATAAACCACCATTTTTGTTAATTCATTGTTGCACACAAAATCAATGTGATATAGTATTTATTTGTATAAATATAGTACAAATTTCTCATGTAATAGATATCGTGTGATATTAAACGTATATTGACATTAAATAACCATACACATATAATTTATGGAAATGCAAAAAAAAAAAACTGACACTAATACATACATAGGGTTCCTATAAACTTTTGGTAATTAAACGGTTATAAACAAATTTATTTAATGCAGTCAAGGTTTGTTCTTTATCTTTTTTGCATTTACTCTGTATATCAACATTTTAGCTTTCTACAAAGAAAGCTACATTACATTAGCCCACAAACAAGTCTTAAGGAAGACTTGTATTGTAATCGGACGTGATGCCTCTCTGACAAGCACACCCAGAATCCGACTGTCTCTAGGACCAGCGCGGAGCTGCTGTCGGAGCCTCTGCAGTCAGTCTGAGAAGAGCATCTGGAGGAGAGCTGGCCGGCTGGGGTGGTGGTGGAGGACGGGGAGAGCGAAGCAGAAGGAGAATCCGGGAGTCAGCGAAAACAAAAAAGGGCGAAGCGGGTAATTAACTTTGAGATCCACTTCATCCTTCAGCCTTCATTTAAGTAAGCCTCCGCCGTGTGGTTGGCCTCATTTCGATGCGCTTTTGCACGAGGAGGTTTAGATATGGAGGAGGCCAGTAGTTTTTCCTGCTAGTGCAGATGTGCGATTAAAATACACTGCGATACGCGCTTGAACTTGACCACCGCTCGTTTGTAGCACCTCGCGAGCGTAGCGTCAATACATTCGATTTGAAACAATGGCTGTGTCTCAAACTCTAATGAGCTGCCCACCAAGACTGCATTTGTGGGCTTCATACTGTAGGCGTGTTTTTATGTAATTTGCGCGCTCTGAATGCTCCACATTATGTCCAGAAACGCTGTCTAGGTGGGCAGCTCATTAGGGTTTGAGTCTCAGTTAATGTTTTTGCCTAAAAATGCTGTCTAGGTGGGCAGCTCATGAGGGGTTGAGTCTCAGTTAATGTTATTGCCTAAAAATGCTGTCTAGGTGGGCAGCTCATGAGGGGTTGAGTCTCAGTTAATGTTATTGCCTAAAAATGCTGTCTAGGTGGGCAGCTCATGAGGGGTTGAGTCTCAGTTAATGTTATTGCCTAAAAATGCTGTCTAGGTGGGCAGCTCATGAGGGGTTGAGTCTCAGTTAATGTTATTGCCTAAAAATGCTGTCTAGGTGGGCAGCTCATGAGGGGTTGAGTCTCAGTTAATGTTTTTGCCTAAAAATGCTGTCTAGGTGGGCAGCTCATTAGGGTTTGAGTCTCAGTTAATGTTTTTGCCTAAAAATGCTGTCTAGTTGGGCAGCTCATTAGGGGTTGAGTCTCAGTTAATGTTTTTGCCTATTCTCCTTGGCCTAGCAAGGGCTGAATATTTCGAGTAGGCGGATGATTAAAAGAGCCTTTTATGCATTGATAGAATGTGACAGACACATTTGATCAATTAACACCTCCTGATTGGTTACCTGTGACATTCATTTCTCACTGGGATGTTGAATATTAATGAGTTGTGCCATTACTCTTCAATCATTCAAACAATCATTGTGCCATACTGTGGCACAGTTGCTCTTATTACTGTAAAATCATGATAGATGAATATGTCTCTTCTTCAGAATGTGTAAGAAGCTTTAAATGTAGTCATCAAAACTGATATAATAATGGAATTTTGGCAGAAACTGTTTACTGTGATAATTATTATTTAAAATAAGGGTTAATTGACCTCTAAATCTAATATCGTGGGACTTTAGTGCCCTTATTGTTCAGAAAAATATGATGATCTAATTAACATACAGTACATGGGAGTGAAAACTACAGTGCACAGATCCCTTTAAAATGGCTCTCAGGGGGAAAAAAAAAGGAAATACCATAAAGCATAAAGGAGTTCATATTTCAGTCTCTTGAAGTGTATGAGTATGGTTCAACACAAAAATAAGTTGGAATTCAAAAACCATTGGAAATATAAGTTTGAAATGAACTCATCACAATTATTTGAGTGTATTTTGGACTAGGGATGTGCACAAATGATCGATTAATCGAGTACAGCAATCATTTGTTTTTAATTATTTTGTCTAGATGATGTTGTTTATACATAGTGCTCAATTAATCATTAGAAAAACATGTTCAAAGGTTGAAGTTGAACTTAAATTGCAAATTTTAAGTAATAATTTACTCGTCTTTTAAGTGTTTTCTGTTGTACTTGACTACAGAAATTACTCTAAATGCCCATTCCTCTTTTGGACAGAACAAGTCAGCACCCATAAGAGCCCCATTATTTACCCCAGGAACCTACACCTAAATTTGTTTGTGTGTGTGTGTCAGTTGATTAAAAACTTTAATTGCGATTAATAAAAAAAATAAATGTGGTTATTGTATATTTTATAGAAATGTTATATTATATATTCTTCTTTTCCTGTCAAAATACATTTATTTCCATCTTAGGAAAGACAACAAAACAATCGACATTAAAACTTGTCCAGGACAAGTGGATTTTTGAAGGGGCAAGTAAATGAGAATTTTACTTGTCGACCGTTACAAGCAGACTGATTAAAACATCAAGAAAAAAATAAAATAAAAATAAAACGATATATACTTGTGATAGCCTAGGCCTGTGTCACTTGTTAGAAAGTTAATATTCTTATTCTGTTGTTAAAACTAATCCATTTATAATTCTTTAGCGATCTAGTAACAGCTGCACCCTGTTTGATTGACAGGGGCGTATGTGTGTGTGCTGAACATGCTCTCGCTAATGCGCAACTGAACGATCAAATACATTTTAAAATTCCAGTCTTGGTGAGGTATTCATGTAAACACAGAGAGTGATGTCTAAAGTGAACATAAACAGCAGAGAAAAAAAGCATCTAGTGTGTCATTATAATAATCAAACAACCAAAACAAGAAAACGCTCTTGACTGAGTAACTTTAGTATCTTTAAAAAGTATGAATGTATTATAATAATACAGTGAAGACCTGTAGTAGCTTCATGTTGCATTTCATTCTGAATGTTTACTTGAATGCTTGATAGCCTACTGCTGTTAAAAACTTTTAAAGCTGTTAAAAGCACTGAATGTTTTTATTGATATTTTATTACTGACTGTTTTTACTAGTCTTGAATAATTACTTAAGAGCTTGAAAACATTCTTCCATAATTAACAAATTAGTTAGTGTTATTATTTGTTGTGGCTTTGAAGCTGGTATCGAGAATTGTCAAATTTCACAACAGACTACTGAAATTTTGGTATTGTGATAATTTAATGTCTATATTGCACATGGCAGATCTTGCTGCAATAACATGATGAAAACGTAGATCTCATTCCATAGAACTATGAGCATCCCATTAATGGTGGCGATGGTTTGACTACCATATCTAACATAAAGTAATTATCATATGACAACAGCTTCCTCCCCTACACAGTACAGTTTCCATTTCTGTCGCAGAGAATTTAGTTGATTGCATAGGTACACTATTAGGTTGGGCATCCGTCGTAATTTTAGAAAAATATACAACATAAACTTTGACACATTACTTGAGCATGTAACTTAAATGTATTTTTTTCTCTACGGACAAGTAACTTTTTTACTCGGACAAGTGAATGACCAATTTACTTGTCTGGAGGACAAGCACGCGACAGTGCTTAATGTCGAGCCCTGATATGTAGCAACATAATGCTTTATAAACATTTTCTAAACAAAGCCTGTATTTAAAGATAGAAATGCACTAAAATAGCACCAATTCAAGTTACATGTGGGAGTTTGACTAATTGACAGAACTAATCTCCCCATAGGTTGCATTTTCATTGCAATCTTTTAAACTCTCATCCTCCAAAATATGAATCTGCTGGTAGACTGTGGCTATCTGCTTTGTTACAGCAATTGTGAAGCTGCATTCATGAGTCGCATCAGGGCGGCAATGCCAGCTCCATTTTGAACTCCATATGAAAAGCACTTGCAGACAAAAATGTCTCAATCAACATTTAGTGATAGTTAAGACTTGATGCCAAGTTAAGACTTGATGTGCTTCTGTAGTAATTAAAATGCTCCTTACATCTGCTGAAAAATTCTTGATTTCTATCACAAGTCCCACCTAGGCTTGTTTTGTACATCAAATAGCGTTAAGAGCTCCTTTTTCCTTCATTTTATCACTGACAGGGAAGCGCTTTTGTGTGTGTTGTGGTGTGTGCATCAGTATAATGACTCCAGGCAGACACTTTGCAAAGTTTCCACCCTTCAAAGCACTGTTTATGCTGGTTTATGCTGTATTAATAGTAAATGCGTTAATCAAGATTAAAGGAATAGTTCACCCAAAAATGAAAATTCTCTCATTATTCACTTACCCTGATGCCATTCCAGATGTGTTTGACTGTCTTTCTTCAGCACAACACAAATGAAGATTCTTAGAAGATAGAGCTCTGTCAGGTCCTTATAATGGAAGTTAATGGGTGCCGGCACTTTGACGGTCCAAAAGTCACATTTAGGCAGCATAAAAGTAATCCACACAACTCCAGTCGATCAATGAATGTCTTCTGAAGACTGCAGACGTGTGGATTACTTTTAAGCTGCCTAAATGTGACTTTTGGACCGTCAAAGTGCTGGCACCCATTAACTTCCATTATAAGGACCTGACAGAGAATCTTCATTTGTGTTTTGTAGAAGAACTGGGATGGAATCAGGGAAAGTGAATAATGAGAGAATTTTAATTTATTTGTTAAACTTTTGTTCTGACAGCTCTAAATATATCTAGTATATAAAAAAATTACTAACATTATCTCATATTATTTTACATATTATACTTGAGTAGTAGAAGTGTGAGTAGTAGTCTTTTTCTGATTGTGGTCTTCCTTTTCACAGGGGATCCTAAAGAAGGAGGATCATCATTTTTTTCCTTTTTTGTTCTTTTATTTTTGTTTTGATCTTTTTTTGACTTCTGCATTGTGTTCAACAGTCACAATGCCATCCAACTCAGTCACCACCTCCACCACATTCAAGAGCTCTGACTTCAACTGTGACATGAATGGGAGTCAAATGGTAAGAGGTTAATGAGTCCCTGGGCATTTTATGATGGGCCTGCTGTGGATCTATTCCCACAGACTGACCACAATAAGTCTAGTAACCACATCATGCTGTTTTCCTGCATCACTGAAGTGTCAAGGGTTTAGAAATAAATACCGTCATACTTAACTGTGAGATTGCAACTGTGTAGCTGTTATTCAGAGAAAAGACTCTATGCAATGCCTTAAATATTGTCTAAATCAGAAATCATTACCATATTTTATGCATTAATGAACATAAATGAGCAAACTCACACCACTGGTAAAGGCTCTTAAAGGCATTTGCAAAATGATAATGAGCGGCGTGAACATCCCCTACAAGATGGGTTACTTGTTAAAGTGTTTGTTTTCAAGAGGAAGGGACATTCAGCAATTTCCTCTTTTATTTAATTATTTTTTTATTTTTTGTGCTTCAAATTTCCAGATTTTTCTGCTTGTGAGTTTTTCCTTGCCATTCCAGCAAACACCTCACATCAACCTTTAAGGATCCCTTGAAATCAATTCAAAATTTAGTCCATGTCTGTTAGATTTGATGCCATCTATATACTATTTGCTAAAAGTTGAAACAATAATAGTTAGCAGATACACATATTTAAAATTTCCCCCCCGAGAAATAGACCAAAACTTTTGATGACTTATCCACTACATAAGTTTTTGTCCAAACAAATGCTCTCCATAATGAGAATGTCCCTCCCACAATACCTTCTGCCACCAACTCGCAAGTAGCAAATCTGTTACTAAAGCCTAATGGCTATTTTAAATAAAGGGGACGATCCCCTTAAAGGAATAGTTCACCCACAAATGACAATGCTCTAATAATTTACTCATTCCATCGTAGATGTGTATGACATTCTTTCTTCTGCTGTTTTTTTTTTTTAGAAGAATATCTCAGCTCTGTAGGTCCATACAATAGAAGTGAATGGTGTTCAGAAATTTGAAGCTCCAAAAATCACATAAAGGCAGCATAAATGTAATCCATATGACTCCAATGGTTTAATATGTCTTTTGAAGTCATGCAATCAATTTGGGTGAGAAACACATTTTTGGGTGAACTATCCCTTTTATATATCCTCCCACACTTCCTGTTTCAAAAGGAAATACTTCTACACAGGAAAGAAAATGGCACTCATCAAGCAATTTTAATAGAGCCTTTAACTCTTTCCTCAAATCCATCTGCAAATGTCATATACAATGTTTTATTCACTATATCATTATCAATAGTGATTCATTTCCCCCACAATGACAATCATTAGGATTATCAGGTGTCAGAGTAAAATAGACTACTGTGAGTAGAATTAGAAAACACATGTGAATTGTCATCATCCACTCTGGCCGTGTTGATAGTGTCTGCTCAGTTTCGTACGAGTGTTCAATGACGTGGGTGTTGGCTTGTGTTTGAGAGGATGCCGTATGTCTGATTTACAGGGGAATTCATTCTTCCCCTTCCCTGCACCCATGGACCCATGCTACGCTCATAGTCCTGTTGCCTGGTAACAGCGCTTGCCTTAAATAACCGGCTGCCAACAGAAATAGAGCAAAGATGTAGACAATGTCACTGAGTTCATGCAAGGCAACAATAATTTCCTAGCACACCCTTTGTTTTTGTTTGTTTAAACGTTTTATTTGTTTAGTTATATCGTAATGGGAACATTGTGTAAGGGTAGCAGGTTTGTTTTTACTACTGATGAAACACGGAGAACTCAGCAGGAAAAAACACTGCTCTCTTTGCCATGGGTCCACTACTGTCCAAAAGTATGTAAATAAATGTATATATATTTATATATAGATAATATAGATTTTTTCATTTTATTTAATCAATAACACTTTTCAGTAAAGTTCTATACATTAAAGGGTTAGCTCACCCAAAAATGAAAATTGTTCCTTGTGGAACATAGAGGTGACATTTTGAGGAATATGGGCACTGCCTTTTTCCATACAGTGTAAGTAAACCGGGATTGAGGTCGCCTGACTGTCCCTAACATTTGGCCTAACATTTCCTGTGTTCCATGAAACAACATGATGTGTGTAAGTGACACAATTTTCATTTTTGGGTGAATTATCCCTAAAATTAGTCAGTGCATTAGGTGTCATAAACTAATAAGGATTAATACCTTTTTTTTTTTTTTACAGCGTTTATTAATCTTGGTTAATGTCAGTTTCTGTAACACTTTACAGTAATGTTGTATTTGTTAACTTTACTGCATTGTAAATTATTGTAAAGTGTTACCAGAAAATGACATTAACAAATATTAATAAATGTAGAATAAAAAAATATATATATTTATTGTTAGTTCAATTCGTTTACAGCACTTATTAATCTTGGTTAATGTTAATTAACATATACTAATACATTTGTAATATTAAAATTAGTTTCTGTTAACATTATTTTCTGCATTATAACATGAACAAACATTGAACAATAGTATATTTATAAATGAACATTAACCAGAATGAATAAATGTTGTAAAAAATATTCTTAATTATTAATTCATCATACATATTGCATTAATGCAACCTTAATATAGTATTACCCAATCTCTCAATATTGTAATGTTCATTGTAAGTTTATGTTGAAAGTAGTGTTAATGTATAAACCTTTTATTGTTAAAAATGTAACCAAGATGAATGAATTCTGTAAAGTGTTGTTCATGTTAACTAATGCACTGTTGGGTGTAATGTGATTACAAATTACTAAGTTACTGTAACCAAATTACTTTTGTTAAAAAGTAACATTACATTTTAAATTCTTGTAATCAGATTACAGTGACTGACTTTCAATTAGGTTAATTACTTTTAAGTACATTAATTGGGTTTAAATTAAATTAATTTCTAAAAAAGATAAATGTAAAATAAAACTTTTTTTATATGATATTTATTTATTTTAGGTTCATGCATTTTTATGACTGTGTGTGCCCCCTAATGAGTCATTGTAAGGAAGAAATGAGTGGTGCTGAGAGTATTACTTGTCTGCGATGCAATGAACAAAGCGGAAATATAGACATTATTTTGAATTTTTTGAGCGGAAACATTTTTTTCCTTGGCACTTGAGTTAGTTTTTTAGTAATGTGATTACATTTTGGATTAAGTAATTATCACAGTAATCTGATTACATTAAAAAGTCATTTGTAATTTGTAGTGGACTTTTTTCAGTAAGTTACCCAACACTGCTTATAACTTGTACAACCTTATTTTGCGTGTTACCATTTAATACAAAATTTGAATTTGAATTCAGATTTGAAATGCTCTCCCCTATTTACCTTGAAGTCTTGTAAGATGACCCCCACTTAAAATACTATTCATACTGTGTTTATTTTAATAGTAAAAGGATAGATAGATTCACTCACCATCATTTTGTTTCATGGAGCACAAAAGCTCAGTCCCCATTGACTTTCATTGCATAAAAAAAGGATTAATATTGTATAGGAATCAGAATCAACATTCTTCAGAATATCTCCTGTTGTGTTCCACAGAAGAAAGAAAGTTATATGGATTTGGAGGGTGAGTTAATGATGACAGAATTTTCATTTTTAGGTGAACTAACCCTTTTAAGCATCATATAGGCTTTACTGCACATAATAATAAGAATTTCCAGCTGTGTTCCACCATCTTTTGGCCATGCTGGACTTCTCAGTAGTCATGGCAGACAGGGGCAACATTCTCATTAACATTCATCTTTAGAGCCAGTGGCCTTATTCAGCCCTGGAGCTGCAGCAGCTACATTAGGATCATCTTTGCTCCCCTGTCCTCCCTAGGGTGCTTGGCTGGCCAAAGAGTGGCTATTGTGATAGAGGGAAGACAAGGTTTTGTTAAACAAAGAAAAAGTGAAGGAGGCAAGAGAAAGAGCCACTGAATGTCTTTGTAACTGTGTCAAGAGGGAGTGCAGTGTGTTCAGATCTCTCTGCGGTGTAGCACCTCTTACTTTATCCTGACTAAATTGACAATGCATTCAAATGCTGGCTTTTCTCATTATCTAAATAACCTTGTCGAGAGATGTAAAAAGAAATGTACAAATCGTATTAAATCTTTCAAATGTTAGAGTGGACCTGCTAAAAAAAAATATGTTGGTTCGTAATAGTTCAGAAAAAACACTAGGAATAAACTGAATCACAGTGGTTTTTCTAATGAATTTTAAAAGGTGACGTGTGTTACCTTCTCTCTCATTTTAATATGCTGAAACATCTATAAGTAAGCCATTCATAGGCTGATTTCCCTGAAAAGTGTAAACACTGACACTTTTGCATGCACTTAAAAAAAACATTCTATTTCTAGGTTTTTGCAGAGAGTGGCAGTCATGTAAACAAGAAAGCAGTTTTCCTTTTGCCGGAGGTTTAACACACCTGAGTTTCTCCCAGATAATGTGGTTTATGTGACCATGAAAACGCAATAGCAGCATTCTTATAGGTTTTTGAAGAGTGTGCATGTGCGTGGAACATACACGATACCTAATGTCATAGGATGGAGCCCTACATAATATAATAACAAAATAATGAGTGTATATATATATATATATATATATATATATATATATATATATATATATATATATATATATATATATATGTACTGTATACATTTAATTAGGCTTATGAGCAGGGTTTCAATTGAACCACTCTATTTTAGGCTATCACTGCCGACTAGCCGGGTCAAATATAACACAGGTTAATGCCGCTAATTAAATGCATTGTTGTTTTTTCAGTGGGGCTAACAAATAAAATGATGAATGCTCACAATGGAAGATAATTAAATCACTAATATCTATGAAACCACAGTTTTCATCTATTGAAAAAGGCTGACATTCTTGCATTTTTTTCTATAGACCAGTTCATGAGCTAACTAAGCTATAACTCATTTTACATTGTTAGATCGCCTTCTACACATCAAAACATAAAAAAAGAACTAATGTAAATAATAATTCACTTTCTTTACACTAAACGGTGGTGCCAAAGTGTCAGTAAATTTTTACCATCGCGATAGTAAAGGTCATTCTAGTTGGATACCTGCTGTATCAACAAGTCTACACAACGGAAAGAATTCAAAGTTTCTCGGAGTACAGTGGGAAAAGCAAATACACTATAAACTATATCCATTTATAAACACCAATTTAAAATATAGATTGTCCCTCACATCCCCGTATATGCACTTAAGTACATTAGGTGAATCTTGGATTTTGACTTAAGAGGGAAACCCCACTATTGCAGTGCAATTCTGCTGCAGGTCATGATGGAAAGTTAAGGAAACAAACACAGGAACAACTCTGGAATATCTGGAAATAAACCACAGCTATAGAGAATAAAATAGCAAAGTCTTCCTCTGATACCATGTTTGTTATTTACTCAAGCATTGCAGTGAAAATACATTGCTATGGAGAAAGCTGCTTATGGACCGAGCTGCATGTATAGAGTACACCGCTTATACAGTGCATGTAAATTGGAATGGTGCTTTCAACCTTAAGCAGCTTTCTCGCAATAAACTACTTTCTGGTGTCCATGTAAAAGAGCTCAGTGGCAATTTTGGCACTTTTAATATTGCTCTGTTCACTTGAGCAACCATATCCCCAAATATGGGGAGCATTTGGAAAAACATGTTTGAAAATTATTTTTGCAATTCAGTTTGGTGATGCTATTGATGCAGAAAGTACACACTTCACCTTTAAGTTGACTTCTACTATATCAGTGACACACATCTTGTTTAATCAAATGACTCTTATGGAATAGTGATTGACCAATATGGGATTTCAGTGGTCGATATTTGAGCAGGGTGGTTGATGGCATATGTAGTGCTGATATATTCAGTTTGTATATTATACAATAATATTTTAGATAACATTCAGTTTGATGATAGCAAAAGAGATTAACACAAAATAACTGAAATGCAAAACACGTACTTTACACAATATGTACTCAACTTAAACAAAATAAATGTACGATACTTATTTTTGTTAACTGGGCAAACAGGCAGGATTATCGGCCAGTAATCTCAAAAAGGCCAAATATTTAGAGTTATTGGCCTGGCCATATATTTCATCTATCACTATTCTAAAATAAAAAAATTATGCACATTTATAACCTGGATGAAACCATATTACTCAACAAATTTCATGTTACTTTTTAACAAAAGTAATTTGATTACAGTAACTTAGTACTTTGTAATCACGTTACACCCAACACTTGAGTCTAATACCATGATCATGGAAATCCTGGAAATTTCAGGAAATGTGTGTTTTCCAGGTTTAGAAAAGGTCATGGAAATTAATCAAATTTATAAATCGTGTAAAAGTAAATACAGATTTCTGTGATTAATTAATTTTTCTTGTTATTCTCAGCTCTAAAATAGTTCTTAAGCTAGATGCTCTTGTGTAGAATAAAACTAGCTCATAAGCCTTTGGGGCTGTTTACGCCAAATTCGTTTTTGTGTCCGTCTGTGCTGTTTTTTATTTCTATGTAAACATGCACTAGACATATGTCTTTTACTCTTGCTGTTTTATTCAGTGTCTCGTGCATGAGCGTCATGCTTTTTAGATGTCATGTAAAAGCACTTACATTTTTAAAAACATGTCTCAACACCTGCTTTCTGTACTATTCGTAGTGCTGCGTCTAGATGAACGACTGATGCACCAATTAGTCTGAATGATTCATTAGTGGATCGGTCTGAATTTCAAGGATTTCTGAAAGTACTTATTCAGTAATCACAAAGAACTGGACAACTCATGGAAATTCATTGGTCAGAAAGTGTGGGAACCCTGACCAGAGAATTTGCTTTTGGGTCTGTGTAGTTGAGCAGTAATGCTTAATGACATGTGTTTTTATTTGTTTAGAATGAGAGCTCTAGAATGGACACAGTGATTATTGATGAAATGCCTTCGCTCTGCACTCCTGTCCGTAAGGTTGGACGGCCTGGCCGCAAACGCAAGCACCTCCCTGTGAGTATCCTAGAAACTCTCAGCACTCAGCTTAACCACAAAACATTCAGCTTCACATGGGATATGGTTTATTTTTGTTTATCCACCCGGTGCTAGTCTTGGCAGTGGTTAGTAACATTTAAACAGTCAAATGTGGTTGCTTTTAATCATCAGAATTAGTCGATAATGATTGGACATTAATGACAGTCTAGTTAATGATGCTTTCTAAGGATTAAACGTTTTCGCGTAACTCATCTCTCACCATTTCATATAAAATTGTGTGGATTGTTGAGGAGAGGTGTGCCTTTCTTTTTCTAAATGATCAGACTTATTATACTTGCCTAGTGGACAATAAAAAAGGTGAAAAAGTTCCATAGACTTTTATTAAAGGAGGGACTAGAGCCAAATCTTGGGATATCATATAGCCATTTTCCACCAAAATTGCGATGGTTCTCATGCCGAGACTGTGCTCTGCTGGTTCGCGGCTGGGGAAATCTGGAGATTATCGTAAACTGGCCGTGCTTTTCCACTGACCTTAGAGCCGAACGGTGATTTAACGGGTTACTGTCTACATGGTAGTTACACATGACTACCTCAAACATAAACAAACATGGCGCATCATAGTGTGTTTGATACAGATTTTACTCTTGTTATTTAAACATACAGATTAATGTAATCTATCTATATTACATTGCTCAACAAGACTGCCAGAGATGACATCTA
Source organism: Xyrauchen texanus (assembly GCF_025860055.1). Lineage (NCBI taxonomy): Eukaryota > Metazoa > Chordata > Actinopteri > Cypriniformes > Catostomidae > Xyrauchen > Xyrauchen texanus. The sequence goes on from NC_068291.1 coordinate 16,634,601, forward strand.
CACTCAAGATGACAGGTAATGTAATTACATCATATTTTATGAACTATGACTTAACTTGTTAAATTCTGTAAACTTTTACAGTGCAATCATTATTAACATTGGTGAAGCAGATGGTTGTATTTGGATTTTTGCCATAGCATATAATATTATTGATTGAGTGTCCCCCCATTTTATTCAACAAATAGCCGCAGAACAAAACAATGCACAAAATAAGATGACAGCCATATAAGAAAAGCTAACAAAGTTGGCAAAAATAACAACTTACTGAGATCAGCTGCAGAGGACACCGGCGATTCGCTGTTTATCACAAGCATTACTGGCTGAATTCAATGCCTCAGTTAGCTAGCAGGCTGGTCGTTGTCCAAGTCCAACAAACATTGTTGCTCCTTCCACTGTTGCTTTTGCTTATGTCCTTCTTATGGTCCCTGCACTCCCAAAATCAATAGTAACAGTCAGTATCTGGTGTGGCCACCAGCTGCATTAAGTACTGCAGTGCAATTGCACCAGATTTGCCTATTCTTGCTGTGAGATGTTACCCCACTCTTTCACCAAGGCACTTGCAAGTTCCCGGAAATTTCTGGGGGGAATGGCCCTAGCCCTCACCGATCTAACAGGTCCCAGACATTCTCAATGGGATTGAGATCCGGGCTCTTCATTGGCCATGGCAGAACACTGACATTCTTGTCTTGCAGGAAATCATGCACAGAACGAGCAGTATGGCTGGTGGCATTGTCATGCTGGAGGGTCGTGTCATGATGAGCCTGCAGGAAGGGTACCACATGAGGGAGGAGGATGTCTTCCCTTTAACGCACAGCATTGAGATTGCTTGCAATGACAACAAGCTCAGTCTGATGATGCTTTGACACACCGCCCCAGACCATGACAGACCCTCCACCTCCAAATCGATCCCGCTCCAGAGTACAGGCCACGGTGTAATGCTCATTCCTTCGACGATAAACGTTAGTCCGACCATCACCCCCGGTGAGACAAAACCTCGACTCGTCAGTGAAGAGCACTTTTTGCCAGTCCTGTCTGGTCCAGCGAAGGTGGGTTTGTGCCCATAGGCAACGTTCGGTGATGTCTTGTAAGGACCTGCCTACAACAGGCTTACAAGCCCTCAGTCCAGCCTCTCTCAGCCTATTGCAGACAGTCTGAGCACCGATGGAGTGATTGAGCTTTCCTGGTGTAACTTGGGCAGTTGTTGTTGCCATCCTGTACCTGTCCCGCAGGTGTGATATTCGGATGTACTGATCCTGTGCAGGTGTTATTACACGTGGTCTGCAGTGTCGCTTTTGCTTATGTCCTTCTTATGGTCCCTGATCTGGTCCCTGATTGTCCACTGCGAGGACGATCAGCTGTCCTTCCTGTCTCCCTGTATTGCTGTCTTAGGCGTCTCACAGTTCAGACATTGCAATGTATTGCCCTGGCCACATCTGCAGTCCTCATTTCTCCATGCAGCATGCCTAAGGCATGTTCACGCAGATGAGCAGGGACCCTGGGCATCTTTTCTTTTTTTGGTGTTTTTCAGAGTCAGTAGAAATGTCCCTTTAGTGTTCTTAGTTTTTATAACTGTGACCTTATTTGCCTACTGTCTGTAAAGTGTTATTGTCTTAATGACCGTTCCACAGGTGCGCATTCATTAATTGTTCATGGTTCATTGAACAACCATGAAAAACATTGTTTAAACCCTTTACAATAAAGATCTTTAAAGATATTTAGATTTTTACTAAATTATCTTTAAAATACTTTTTCCTGAAAAGGGACGTATCTATTTTTTGTGAGTTTAATAGAAATTGAATGTTGGTTTTTTGAATGTGATATATTATAAATGACTGTGTTGGACAGTTTTGCATAGCAGTTTAAGAGTGTGTCCTTGCTTTCACGTTTGTGTATATTTAAATTGTCTTCTTTGAAGATTCATACTTGTTCTCTTTATGTTTTTGTAACTTCTTTTCTTTTCCGTCTCTTTCCCAAAACACACCACTTTTATTTTGTGACAAACCACTCCGGGAAGGAGTAAGTTTGCCACATTTTCCACACCCAGTCTCTGGGAAATATCCGTCCTTCTCCGGAGCCCATATTCCTGTGTTTGAAAATAATCCCTGCTCTCTTGCATAATTAATCCAGAGAGGGCAAGTCAGTGCATGTGGATGTTCGGTTGCCCCACATCCTCTCCTCCTTCCCCTGGGGACATTGTGATTGTATTATTCCCCTATCCCATTCCTTCAACAGGTAATTGCGGCCCTGCGGAGGGAGCGATGGCTTACGCTGTGAAATGTTACCCATGTGAAGACAGATAGAATAATGTTTGACTCATTTCTCATTGAGGTGCTGACTGCTGATATGAAGGATTTTGTTTGCGCTCTATGTTTGACTGCCTTGCTGAAATGTTTTCTAATTGTGAGTCCATCTGGGAGAGACAATGTCTTGGTGACATATCATGACTGATTTCTGGAAGTTTTCCTTCAATGTTCAGACAGTCAATGTTTGAGATTGACAACTGAATTTTGTAACAGGTGTGACATTTGAATGGTCCTGTTCATACAACAGTTTAAAAGAGTGGCTCAAATACTGTCTGTATTAATGAATAACCAAAGTCAAGCCTCTATATTTATTTTTGCAATAGCCATGAATAATGGCTGTAACCTCACCACCACAAGTCAACAACTTTCCTCATTGAAAACAACACAGTATTTAATAAATGAGTCCAAGCAAGAAGTAAGTTTATCAGACAAGTCTTAATTAAACCGAGAGCAGCTTCGAATATAATTTTTTTTATTGTAGAGCACGGCATTTGCTAACCAAACTCAAAATTTGGCAACGCCCACATTAAACCATTTAAGTTTAAAACCTCTGTTTTCAGTTTCCCTAACATCATCGTTTTCCAATGTATACAGTTATGGAGAGCATTTTCTAAAACTTCCTTTTTCGTTAGAGTAAAATGGTGTTCTAGTGTGAAAAGAGGCGTAAACATGGCGAAATGAATGCTTTTCAAACTAAAATGTATTAGTGTGGACATGACATATAGGCACCGATATAATTCTGGAGAAGTTCTTTGTTTGTAGCCAACGGTATAATGTTTGCAAACATTCAGACAGTAAAACCTTAACTAATGTGACATTAAAATGTGTTATCAATTACTACAGGCCTCGTTCTGTGAGTAGAAATCAGTAAAAAAAAAATCTGTTTAACCACTCGATGATGAATTAAAGTAATATATGAAGAATTTTTCTTTAATTTGTCTTGTTTACATTCTGAATTCATGGAGCTTTTGAGCTAACACGCTATTAGCGGCTATAATATGCACCGAATACACTCTGCTATTGTAATTTATGATGATAGTAATACTGCTGCAAAGATGGATGTATAAAAGAGAGTTAATGAGCAAAATTAAGACAATAGAATGATGAAAAAATATCTTACTATGGACAGATGTGTGAATGGCTTTCGCTGCAGATAGCACATCTGATTGTGAGATTTGATTCCGTTTGTAGACTAATTAAACAAAAACAATTGCATGACATGGTCTTGAAAATTGTCTGTGAAAGATCATACAGATGTAGGTAAATTTGGTCCAGCTCGCTAATAACCCTGCAGGCCGGTGTGTTCATGTTGACTGATCTTGACTGGGTGAACAACATAGCACAAAGTACGTGGAGCTCCAGGTCACACCAACCGATGACGTGGACCAATGGCAGTAAGAAGGAGTTTAGCAGCCGGTTAGAAGAGATAAATGAGAAAACACCTTCTTTTTGGCCATATATTGTTCTAAATAACGTCACACCTGTTCGTTCTTCGATTTCTTATGAAGTATATCAAGGCCTTTATGAACCTCTGAAACAAACTCATAAACACCATCTTTTGGTCAGGATTTGGTTCTGAATGAAATCACGCCTGTTCGTTCTTCGATTTCGAATGAAGTATATCGGTGCCTTTAAGATCTTAACTTCAGTTATAGAATGTGGTTGTCACTCTTGTTTTTACTGAAATGTGTGTCAATGTAACCATATTTAGCACTCTAAATTAGAGTTTATAACCATACATTTTTAAATGCTATTTTTACGCAGAGCAGTCAGACTTCCAAAGCTCTCAGCAGTGCTCCAGAATGCGACCAAAAATAATTGATTGCCACAATCATTTTAAAATATTGGCTGGGTCGTGATTCTACACACCCGGTCCCTTATCAGGCTAATCAAGCCTCCGAGAGGGATAAAGGCCGACTGCTGAGGATGGTGCGGGAGAGAGAGAGATCGTTTACGGACATGTCCGTCATTTGTGTGTGTCTGTGTGTGTGTGTTTGTCTTTGTTTCAGTTTTATATAAAACTTTTATTTATATTATCAAGCCAGTTCTTGCCTCCTCTTTTCCCATCTAAATCGTGTTACAGATACATATGGAGGGATTTGCTTCTAGGACACAAAGGGAAGTTGCTAATATCAAAGCATACCTCAATGTTTTAAAAACCCAGATTGCTGCCAGCACATTTGTTGCCTGTTTTTCCGGGCATTTCAGTATTCAATTGGATTGGAATTATTTTAAATAATTGTTTTATTTTTTTTATATTGTCTTTAGTATATGTGAGAAGTGCTTGCCCATACAAAGCTTACCGCCACAATGCCAGGGCATTGTTATACAGTTGCTAAGGTATTCTAAATTGTTTTTAGCTCATTGCTATTTAGCTGCTTGGGTGTTATGGGTGGTTGCCAGGTGATTGCTTACTTATTAGGGATGCACCTGTGACATATGTCTGTTTATGTAAAATTATTGGTTTATCTAGATTACCATTTTGCACTATTTAGATCTTGTCTTTTATTTTGACGTTCAGTTATCTGCTTCCTGTTCACGGTGACCCCTTTGTTTCATGTGTTTTGATCTCATTGGATTATTGTCTTATTAACTTGTTATCAGTTCTGTTTGGTCATTGGTTCATGTTTTAGTAGTCTTGTTATCTTGTTACTAGTTTAGTTTTGTCACGTGTTTCCCTTATCTGTGTATTTATAGCCCTTATGCTCTTTTTTTCCTTGTTAAGTATTGTTTTACTGTTACATCTTTTGATTGTGGATTACCGTCTTCCTGTTTGCTGTGTAGTTTGTCACATCTTAATTTAAGTCTGTGTCAGTCTAGTTTATTTTTTGTTATATTCCTGTTCCTTGTTTTTAACAGCTGTCTAGGTTTGCCAGATGTAACATGAACCAGAAATGTGCCTATATTGCATATGTATGCTGATTTGAATGAGAAATAAATGACAATGCACTTGCATAAATTTTATGTTGCACATTTCTATGAGTATTTATGGTAATCCTGAAGAATCTCTAACAGAGAGACAATAATGAATTCCTAACAGCTGTAATAATGCATTAAACCAAAAATAAGCAGATAAGTAAACAGCATGTAATGAAAATTAAACCACAAAAACCACAATACAAACCACAATCTCTCTGTGTGTGCAGCGGTGGTTCTTGTGTTATAGTTTGTGTGTTCGCCCTATTATTAATTTTTGTAGTTAATTGCGGTTAATCGCAGATTTTGAAAGTGCTGAAATTTGACACTAAATATACTTATTTTCTTGTCAAAATATATTTATTTCCATCTTAGGAAAGAAAACAAAACAATATGCTTTATTAACATTTTCCAAACAAAGCCTTTCACAAGAAATGCACTGAAACAGCACCAATTCAAGTAACATTAAATGTTTCCCTAAGTGTAAGTGGGAGGTTGACTAATTGAAAGAACTATTTTCTCCAAGCGTTGCATATTAATTGCAATGAGCATTAAATGTCTTAAACTCTCACCCTCCACAATATGAATCTGCTAGTAGACTGTGGCTATCTGCTTTGCTACAGCAATTGTGAAGCTGCGTTCACGATTCGCATCAGAGCATCAACGCCTGAAATTTGAACTCGCTATGAAAAGCACTTCCAGACCAAGATGTCTCTTTCTACGTTTTAAGATTTGTTTTGCTTCTTTAGTAATTGAAATGCACCTTACAAGTCCCATATGGGCTTGTTTTTTACATTAAATAGTGCTTCTTTTATTTACTTAGAAAACAACATCCGTAGCTCTGTTATTGGTATTACGACAGTACCGCTCACAGAATATCTATAAGACTGCCGCATTATGCTATTTTATGGTAAGTTTGCAGGCTCATCTTGGTAGACGGGATCTGGTGCTGTGAAGTGTGCATCAGTGTAATAACTCCGGGTGGATACATTACAAATGTTCCACCATTCACACTAGTGTTTATGCTGTATTAACAGTAAATGCGTTAATCACGAAAAATTAACACGTTAAACTTTTTGAATTAATCACATGCGTTAACACGTTAATAATATATACCAATAATATATTGGCTGCCGATATACAGTATCATGCATCCCAATTACTGATCCTAGTCAACAGAGCCCACCTTCAAGTCTCTATGATATTCTGGTCCCTAGAAATGGTCTGGGTCCCTTCTTCAATGTAAGTCTAATATGTTTCGCTAGCTTCATCATCCACAAGACAAAAATGATTGATTTGTAATTAGTAGCACCTAATAAACAAAAGCTGCTTTGGAACAATGCGTATTGGGAAAAGCACAAAAAACTATACAAATAAAAATTATTTGACTTGATTTGACTTTTGTGTTACAGTGATTTTTTCTTCGTACTTTGGCAACAAAATCTCAATGTTCTGTCTTTGCACTGTCAAACAAACAAGTGGTAGCCAGTTCTGAAGCATTTTATCAATCATAAATTTGCATATTTAATTCGAGATAAATTACTCAAGGTTTAATAAATGGCATATCGAATTAAACTACAGACTTTAGTCTGTTGACTCAATCAGGTTTCAATGTAAAACCTTAATTCTGTTTCTTATGTAATGTTGTTGGTGTTTAAAGACAAACTCTGCTATGATCGTGCCATGTTGTTGTCACATGACTTTACTGACAGCCCAGAGTGTCCTGAAATTAATTAATTTAAACAGACAAAAAAAAACAAAACAATGACCACGCATGTGGACAAGGAGTTGCACAAGGTTAAAGCTAAAGACAGAGTACTTTTGGGTGTACTACTCCAGCCAGCTATCCTCAGATGAAGGAATAACATTCTTCCCATACCACCTCCCCTCTGTAATGTCAAATGAAAAATGAGGCAAATGGAAAGAATTAACAGTATAGAAAGTAGGAACCCATAATTCTGGATTTGTGGGTGGCACGTTATAGCCTTCAGTCAAGTTTTCAGAGTCTGGCCATGGCTTAGCAATAGGATAGCCTGATGGCCTTAGGCCAGTGTGAGAGAGTTTCAGGCTAGTTGACGCATAATCAGTTCATGGACATTTGGTTTTCTGTTATGTATTTAACATTGTTGTTTTAATGAATAGGTTAATAAATTCACGTTATTGGTTTGAATCAGTACAACAATTTGGGGCCAGTACAAATATGAACCTCTGGCCTAATTGGACAAGCAGAAAAATACCATTGTAACAATTATGAATGTAAGGAGGAAGCTTGGGCCGGCTTGACAAACACATCGAAATTTAATGACACTTTTCAGCATATAAAGAAACAAAAACACGCACTACTTTCCAGCCAGCTGCGTCAAATCGTAAAAACAGTCAAACACACGGACAACCTTCGTACATCTCTCTCCCCTTTGCCGCTGTCTCTTCTCCTTAAATACTCCCCTCGCTGGGACGCCGCATGGCTCCTCCCTGCTCACCACAACCTTATTGTTGAACCCTCTTGGTACAAAAAGTTATGCCTCTAAAGATATGCCGTACAATGACTTCATCTGTCATTCATGACACAAGACAGCGTCACAGTTGAGACCTCACTCCTGATTGTGCAATGCAATATTGTAATCCATCAGCTGTTTCAAAGACCATGTCTTTCCTCTCACTTGAATGGAGTAACGGTTGTGTTATGTCAGATTGCGCTTTTATTTCTTCATTAGAGTGGCTTTAACATCCCAAGGCAGTGAGGCAAGGCAGCAGCTGCTACTAAAGAGAAATACCACTGTCAGACTGGCACTTCTGCTCTCCCCAGGCTCCCAGTCTGTCTGTCTCAGCATAGGGGCTTTGGGTGTGTTTGAGATGACAGTGTTTTCATGTGGAATGTGTAAGAGATGTGTATCTAAGATGTGTGTGTGTGCATGTGCATACAAGATAAGACTCTGGAAGGACTGGTGTAGTAGTATATTAAGCAAGATGAACTTCTTTGCTCCCAGATATTCAGGATATGTAGCCGTTACCAAAGTAAACTGTATTATATGTGGATTATGGAATCATTTTAAGTAATTTAAAGTCACTACAAATTAACTGCACACTTTTTAAGATCACTTATGTTATGTTATTTACTATGATACCAGTGAAAATAACTTATGTTATTATTGTGATACGTGTCAACATAAGCAAAAAACCTTGGCTATGTTGAATACTAATGGAAAACTAAATTTTTTGAAGTACATCCTCTTTAGCCAATCTGATTTTATGTTTTCAATCCAGCCAATTAGTGATCGAGCGATATGGGTTTTTAATGGCTGATGCCAATATCCACAGAGCAGGGTGGCTGATAGACTTTTACAATGCCGATATATCACACAATTTTATATAGTAAATAACATAAACATGAAATTGCTAAAATATTAATAAACTCTTATTTAGCACTATATTTACTCAATTTCACACTAAACTTTCAATTTTGACCCTGATGTTTTGATTCTGGCTGATGGCCGATGGAATACATCACCAAAAATATAAGTAAAAACATGCAGCTGGTCTCTAAAATGTATATATCGACATTTATATACAATACATATGTAAAATGGGTAAAAAATATATTTTTGCATTAAACATTTTTTACTGTATATCAGGGTAAATTTTTTTCCATCATGATGTACAAAAGAACTAAGAACTTTGTATTAAATATGTATTTAAATGTATAGGTCTTATTAATGTCCATTAGGCTACTATGAAAATTACTCTAACTAACAAACTAATACACATAAAATATGCAGTAAACTGTTAAGCATTATAGCTTATATGAGTGTGTTGACAGCAGTAAAAGGCACACACACAAAAAAGACATTTGATATAATTACGGGACACAGTTGTGCACAGGTGCAATAACATGCTGTATTTTCACACATTTTAATTGCTTAAGTTAAATATACAGTGGATATAAAAAGTCTACACATCCCTGTTAAAATGCCAGGTTCTTGTGATGTAAAAGAATGAGACAACGATAAATCATGTCAGAACTTTTTCCACCTTTAATGTGACCTATAACGTGAACAATTCAATTGAAAAACAAACTGAAATCTTTGAGGAAAAAAAAAACTCACAATAACCTGGTTGCATATGTGTGCACACCCTTAAACTAATACTTTGTTGAAGCACCTTTTGATTTTATTACAGCACTTAGTCTTTTTGGGTAGGAGTCTATTAGCATGGCACAGCTTGACGTGGCAATATTTGCCCACTCTTCTTTGCAAAAGCGCTCCAAATCTGTCAGATTGTGAGGACATCTCCTGTGCACAGCCCTCTTCAGATCACCCCACAGATGTTCAATTGGATTCAGGTCTGGGCTCTGGCTGGGCCATTCCAAAATGTTAATCTTCTTCTGGTGAAGCCATGCTTTTGTGGATTTGGATCCACCTTTGGGTCGTTGTCATGCTGAAAGGTGAACTTCCTCTTCATCTTCAACTTTCTAACAGACGCCTGAAGGTTTTGTGCCAAAATTGCCTGGTATTTGGAACTGTTCATAATTCCCTCAACCCTGACTAAGGCCCCGGTTCCAGTTGAAGAAGCATGATGCTGCCACCACCATGCTTCACTGTAGGTATGGTGTTCTTTGGGTGATGTGCAGTGTTGTTTTTAATGCATTTGTTTTTAATGTGTTAAATCATAACACATTTTCCCAAGTGCTTTTGGGAGACTTGATGTTTGTTTTTGCAAACTTCAGCTGGGCTTGGATGTTTTTCTTTGTAAGAAAAGGCTTCCCGTCTTGCCACCCTACCCCATAGCCTATTTATATGAAGAATACTGGAGATTATTGTCACATGTAGCACACAGCCAGTACTTGCCAGAAATTCCTGCAGTTCCCTTAATGTGGCTGTAGGCCTCTTGGAAGCCTCCCTGATCAGTTTTCTTCTCGTCTTTTCATAAATTTTGGAGGGACTTCCAGTTCTTGGTAATGTCTCTGTTGTGCCATATTTTCTCCACTTGATGATGCCTGTCTTCACTGTGTTCCATGGTATATCTAATGCCTTGGAAATTCTATTGTACCCTTCTCCTGACTGATATCTTTCAATATCATATAATATTTGCTTTGGAAGCTCTCGGCGGACCATGGCTTTTGAGTCACTTTAAATGATGGCAGGTGTGTAATGACTTCTATTTATCAAGAGTTTGAATGTGATTGGTTAATTCTGAACACAGCCACATCCCCAGTTATAAGAGGGTGTGCACACTTATGCAACCAGGTTATTGTAAGGTTTTTCATTTTTCCCCCACGAAGATTTCAGTTTGTTTTTCAATTTAATTGTTCACATTATAGGTCACATTAAAAGTGGAAAAAGTTCTGACATGATTTATCTTTGTCTCATTCGTTTACATCACAAAAACCTGGCATTTTAACAGGGGTGTGTAGACTTTTAAATCCACTGTATATATATATATATATATATATATATATATATATATATATATATCTGGGTCAAAAGCATACTCGTTGTACTGGCGACCATATGCATCATCACTTATTTTAGGTGGGCATACACAAAATCCTAAGAAAGATAGGTGGGCATATGGCATATGCCTGCGTATGACCTTGACTACTCTACTGGCTCGATGGGAAGAAAACACTGGATTTTCGTGAGGTTCGAGAATTACATCTGTTTAAACGAGATAGCTGCATATTTGCAGACGTACATAATAGATGTTTTATTGATATTTGCCTTTTATCATTAGAAAGGTTATAGGGAACTGTTGAGGAGAGTGATAGATTACATGCTTCAGAGGAAGATTAATGAGCGTTCCACAAGATGCTGGATATGCTGGAGTTTTGTGAGGTTGGTTTATTACATCTGTTTAAACAAGATATGCGCATATTTGCAGACGGTATACTGTATGATATTAGTTTAATTGATATTTGCATTTTTATCATTATACAAGATAAAGTTAAATGTTACAGAACTGTAGACGAGAGAGAGGGAGAATGAAACAGGTGAGCACTTTAACATAATGAGCTCAAACGCGTCTGTCGCAGCTCTGATATGCAGACCGTTTAAATGAGACTGTGTTACACATCGGTCTATTATTGAAGTAACACAATGGCACAATGGAATTACTGAGCACTTTGCCCCGATGTGGTCTTCTGTTGTTGTAGCCCATTCGCCGAATCAAATGATGATATTATGATATAATGCAATATATTGACGTGTATTGCAATACGTATAATATTGTGAGGTGCCAGGCGATACCCAGCCCTAGTACTATGGTAATATCCCATTCCAAATTCAGCCTATGGATATTTCTGCATTTCAGTCATTCATTTATTTTTATTTTTTGTGTTACTTTTAAAATGGAAAGTCAGAATTTCCAACTTCCTACTTGGAAATTAGCACTTAAAAGTTGGACTTCCAACTTCATCTGTCAAATTACCACATACCGTTGCATGCTTAATTCAGCAATTTGCATTCAGTATTCAATATTCTTTTAGATTTTTTAAAATACTAGTGTGTATTGTGCATTTTGCAATCTGATTAAATTATGAGTAAAAAAAATGTGTGGTAGATATTTGGCCCTACTTCATTCATCACACTTCAAACGAAAGGTCACATTTGTTTTGTGGCATTTTTTGGAGATGGTGAACAGTATTCCGCACAGTGTACTCTGTATTATACTGCACATTTTGGCATATGCAGTAGGTCATCTGATTCCATTCAGAAAGAAAATTTGCTTACTATACACTGTATACATTCTGTTAACTTCAAATATAGTAATAGTGTACTGTATAGTATATACTGTATACTATTTTTAATGTAGTCCTTGTGTTTTTTTTGTACACAAATGCATAGAAACATTTTACTAATGCATATACTTAATGTATACAAAGACTAGCTTCAATCGTGTGTCTTCTGTGGTCTATCAGATTCAATTAGATGCTTCAGTGTAGAGGTCAAGGCAAGGACATCGGAAATGGCCTTATATTGAACAGCCAAATTGCAGGAGCTCTAGAGTAAATTATACAGTTTACTTGCAAATTGAGACATATTCTAATTTATTTCTGTAATAAATTAGCAAACCCTGATTCGATTCTGTGTTTGTTGCACTCTTTTTCTCATTCTGTTTCCTGCCTCCTCTCTTAATATTTTCTTTAATACTACTTATAAAAATTAATATAAAGGTAGTTTTACTATAGTAATATTGTAATAACCATGTTTTTTTGCCTTTGCTGCTGCAAAAAAAGAAAATAATTCTGGTTTATGAAATATGAAACAATATTATTTCTTGACATTGGTATAATAATGAAGCCTATAATTATATAAAGGGGATTTTCTTGTTTCTGGTCATTATAATTTGTTGTATGCTGGAGGGCCATTTTAATGAAAGTATTGAATTAATTTTGCCACAGGGTCAAATATGATTTATTACATCTTATAATAATCATAAAGATGCATGACAATGCGATCCGATTATGTAATTTCACATTTCAGCACAAAGGGGTGGAGCTCCAGTCATCTTTGCAGTCTCAGAATGGAGATGTTGAGAAGCACGAGAACAAGTCCTGTGAAGGTTGCCACACAACGCAGGATAAGAATGCTGCAGAAAACGGGCTCCCTCACCAGTCAGCCTGTCGGGCCATTTCAGCCTCTGATTCGAGCATGATCCCATCCCTGGAGAACGGATTTGTTGTCAGCCAGATCAAGCCGAAATCTGAAAAGTACGAAGAGGACACACTGCCAGCTCTGCCTCGCAAGAAACGAGGGAGACGAAAACTGGAGCGGCCAACAAAATGTGAGTTTACTCAGTTTTCTTCAGCATCATGTTTTACAGCTGTCTGCTCGCTTTGTTCCACTTGTGGGCTAAAGGCCAAGAACGTGCCATTGTGATGATAAAAAAAAACATTCAGTCACAAAACTAGAGGGGCTGTAAAAGGGTTTTGGAGGATTCGCAGCCAGTATTGACTTGGAGGACAAATAATTATTGTTACATGAGTGTATTGATGTGTAAATCAGGGTAATTACAGTACACTCCCATTAATTTAATTTGCAAACAAAAGACACCAGCTTCCTACAGTAGCCTACACTGTGCACAGAAACGATTTGGTGAAATTGTCTCTCCAGTGTGATGGTGGTCAATTATCAGACCTATGAAGCAGTATGCAATATGCAACAATAAACATTTAACAAAAGTGTCATAAACTGTTGTTATGTGACCTCATACCATTTATAAAGTATGGATGTTTAATCCAATGTGTGACATCCAGTAATTCGAAATAAAAATAGGTATTTTTAATTTTGAAAGATATGCAATGTCCTAACATTTAGCAGTCCGCTCAAATGAGTCAAGAAGGAGATGTAAAAAATTGTTGATGGTATTACTTACCATTTATTAGTTAAACTGGAACTGGAAGGTGAAGTTGAGTGCATTGCATTGTGTGATACTGTAATCTGTGCATTATGCTCTGGGTATACTGCATGTTTCAGCAAATGTATTAGGTCATCAGCCTGTTACAAGGCCTGTTTTGTGCACACATAAGCACCGTGTAAGTGAAGAAAAACAGTGTAACTTAAACAATAGGCTCACAAATAATTAATTATTAATTTCTTGCTATGTGGAGCTTTAAGGTAAGTAATCAAATTCATTTGTTAAAAGTTTTAAAAGTAGTTCCACCGTGTCAAATTCTAGTAGGGCCACGGCACAAGCTGGACTAGACTAATTTATGCTTTTTTCCAACCCTTCTGACAAGAAGTAACTGCCCTTATTAGGCCTGTGGTTAGGATTATTGCTATTATTGTGCCCTTCAAATTCCAACCACATTCTACTGTTCAAATAAGGGAATTTAAGAATAAATATATATATATATATATATATATATATATATATATATATATATATATATATATATATATACTGAAGAGCCAAAACATTATTACCACCTTCCTAATATGCTGTTGGTCCTACGCGTAGTGCCAAAACAGCACCGACCTGTGGAGGCATGGACTCATCAATACCCCTGAAGTTGTCCTGTGGTATCTGGCAACAAGAAATTAGCAGCAAATCCTTCAAGTCCTGTAAGTTGCGAGGTGGATCCGGCATGGATTGGACTTGTTGGTCCAGCACATCCTACAGATGCTCAATTGGATTGAGATCTGGGGAATTTGGACGTCAGGGCAATACCTTGAATTCTTCATCATGATCCTCAAACCATTCCCGAACAATGTGTGCAGTGTGGAAGGGCACATTATCCTGCTGTAAGAAGTCACTGCCGTTCCCTATACCATTACCATGAAGGGGTGTACCTGGGCTGCAACAATGTTTATGTAGATGGCATGTGTCAAATTGACATCCACATGAATGGCCGGACCCAGGGTTACCCAGCAGAACATTGCCCAGAGCCTCACACTGCCTCCACTGGCTTTTTGTCTTCCCAAAGTGCATCCTGGTGCGATCACTTCCACAGGTAAATGGTACACACGTAAACGCTTGTCCATGTGATGTAAAAGAAAATGGGACTCATCGAACCAGGCGACCTTCTTCCACTGCTCTAAGGTCCAGTTCTGTTACTCGTGTGCCCATTGTAGGTACTTTTTATGATGGGCACTCTGACCTCTCTGCAGCTATGCAGCCCCATACGCAGCAGGGTGCAATGCACTTTGTGTTGTGACATATCCTCCCCTAACCATCTGTAAAGCAGTTAAATGGAAAGGAGGAGGCGAGAACCGACTTGGCAATATAAATAATATTTTAATGATAAACTTAAACAAAAGACACAAACACACACATGACGATCTCTCTCTCTCTCCCGCACCATCCTCCGCAGTCGGCCTTTATCCCTCTCGGAGCTTTGGGTGCCCAACACCCTGTCGCCGGTTTGTGGTTTGTCCCTCCTCGGACCACTTTCTATGGTATTCACCACTGCTGATCGGGAGCACCCCACAAGCCTTGCCGTTTCAGAGATGCTCTGACCCAGTCATCTGACAAGAAAAATTTGGCCCACTCAGGTCTTCACTCCTGCATTCAACACATTGACTACAAGAACTGATTGTTCACTTACCATCTAATCTACCCAGACCTAGACATGTGGTCTTGTTAGGAGATGATCAACGTTATTATTGTCATAATGTTTTGGCTCATCGGTGTAAATGCCATTAATGGTGCGCTTGTGTATTTTATTCAATTGAACTTTGAAGGTGTCACTGAGCCGCACTGCTGGCCGCACCCAGTAGAGATTAACTGTGTGTGATGCGCTCTGATACATGCGCAGTCTGCGAAGGTATGTGACAAACTCACACAAAAATATAAAAGAGCAAAGCACAGACATATTTTCCTATGACATACTTTAATATAATATTATTTTATTTTATATGATTATATTATATTATATTATGTTGATTGGGTTAAAAAAACAACAGTGTAAATGTAAAATGGACCAAGACTAAAGTTGACCAAAAAGATATTTAAGTATTTGAAAATATTTTTATATTTAAAATATTATTTCTCATGTCATTCATTCAAGTTTTTAAAGCCTTTATTATATGATTCCTGCTTAAATTTTAATAAATTACTTAAGGTGCATGAAGCAAACATACACCTTAAGAAGTATGACAATAATTGTAAAAGCCCTAAAACAGATAAATAATAATCATAATCATGATTATTTTTTTGACAATTAATCATCAGCCAAATTTAATTATTGCGACAGCCCTGATAATCTGCTATTTTTAAACAATCGGCTAATGTTCTGTATTGCAGATAATGGCTTTTATCGGCCTGTACCAACAATTGGCTGATCCATTGGGGCATCAGATGCACACAGATGATTATAAATATTTAGTCTCTTCAGTGTGGTGCCCTTGTCAATTATTAGACTCTCTCTCTCTCTCTCTCTCTCTCTCTCTCTCACACACTCTCTCATTCCCTGCTGCTGGGTCAGCCATTGACCTTAATGAGAGCAGTAAGTGAAGTCTGGGTATACAATGCTGTCCTCTGGCAACTTGCCCTGATTGTGTGCAGTGCATGGGGAGACAGCAGGTCTGTGTTATGGCCACTATCTCAGGGGGGGTCGTGCCAGGTGGATAGCATCATGCCCAGTATTGTATACTTACATAGAATACTATAGGACTCATCTAAGTCTAGACACTGCACTCAGAGTACTTTGATTATTCAGTATATTATGCTTTACTGGATTCCGGGAACTGGAACTTTGTGCTGTTCTGTAGAAGTGCCAACAGTGCTATAAAGAGGTGTTCACACTGACAGCAATTAAATCTTTTTAGGTTGCCAAGGTGTTGCACTGCTGGCCACTAGTAGGCCTACTCGACTGTCTTCACTGTCTGCAATTCATTTGGACACATTTTACTATGAAACGTAAGAAAGAAGACCAATAGCATTTAATTATGCAAATATTATGATTACATCATCGTTTTCATTTCGATTTTGAATGGCGCACGTTCTATAAGTCTAAGTGAAGCTAAGTGAGATTTTCAATCCATTTACTTAAATGTTTTAAAATGTATGACGTTTTCAAAAAAACTAAAATAGATAACAAACCTAAGGCTGACATTGTCTACTTAACAAAGTCTCTACAGTATGTTAATCAGTTTCGGGTAGAATGTAACACCATGTCATAACCTGACATGTTTTTTAGTGTCATTTTTCTGTCCTCATTAAAAAACATATGTGGCATCACTATGGATGTGTTTACCCACTGCGAAGCAACAGAAATAGCCACCAAGCATGATTTTTTTTTTTACGTTTCCTGAAAGATTAAAAATGAAGATATAGGATTTATTACTTTATTGTATTGTGCCTTGTTTGGACATGTTAGACAAAATAATGATACACAGAAATTTATATCACAACAATACTGTATTGATAAAGACTTGTTTAAAGAGCATTTTTTACCATTAAGATACTTTTTAATGTTGAAAAATAGTATTGATTAATTGGACACTGGGCCTTGGGTCCTGATCAGCATGTAGGAGCAGATAACACTTTTTGCATAATGCCGGTGTGTTTTGCCAAGTACAGGACATTCCATTGAACACAGACCAACAACAAAGCTGCCCTACAGTGAGCAAAGCACTCTATCTGCCAAGACCTCATTAAAACTATCCTAACGCTAATCAATTCTAATCACAAAGAGATAATCACACCTATAAGTGGTTTGGCTGTCATTAATTAAAAAAAAGATTTTATTGATTTTTGTACTCCAGACAGTAATAATATAGTACAGTCGGTGGGTTGCTAGAACGACTAGTAAACTAATTAGTCTTAAGGAAGCTCTGTAATAGGGGTAGTTAATAGATAGACAGAGCACAACTTAAGCCTAGTGTACACATCATGACTTGCAGTTGGCACCCTGCGAATCACAGTCTGGTTTTCCATCCTGCTGGTGCACACACTATACAACTGATTGTTATCAACAACACAACCTTTTATCCCCAACTAAAGCTCCCTGACTGTACACCTGGTATTAAGGTGTGTTTTGGGTGATCTGATCAGAAGTATTCAAGCAAGACAAATCACCGTTACACCTGATCATCTCTTTTGACCTTTTATTTGGATTTCGTGGTGAGAATCTCTGATTTTATGAGGACATACCTCAATCTTCACGTCAGAGTGTATTTTACTGAATTTTTAAGTGCAGAAACAAGAATAAAAAGAGAGAGCTAATAACCGGTGCAGATTTTCTCTTAATTACATGCAAACATCACATTTAGAGCAGACTTATTAGTTATTGTAGTGCAGTACCTGTAACCGAGCTTTTAATGTGCATCATTTGCGTATACAATGCATCAGAAAATGTATTACAAAGAAAAAACAGAAATAACACATTGACAAATGTATTCAGACCCTTAACTCAGTGAGTAGTTGAAGCACTTTTGACAGTGATTACAGCCTTAAGACGTTTTCGGGTTGGTTTTTGCTCTTTGCACACCTGGATTTGGGGGTTTTCTGCCATTCTTCTCTGCAGATCCTTTCAAGCTCTGTCAGGTTGGAAGGGGACCATCGGTGGACAGCCATTTTCAGGTCTCTCCAGACCTATTCTATTGGGTTCAAGTCTGGGCTCTGGCTGTGCCACTCAAGGACATTGACAGAGTTGTCCCTAAGCCACTCTTGCAATGAACTGTATGTTTCCCTGTTGTGCATGTTCATGCATTGTTTTTTTTTTTTTTTTTCAGATTGTATGGTTATTTCCCTTTAAATCCCCACATAACAGGAAAATACAAAATCCGTTTTTAGCGCCGTTTCAAACGGATCGCTCAAAATGCATCTTTAAATGAAGATAACGAAATTAATTCACAAACTCGCAGTTTATTCTTGATAACATGTTAACAAACATGAAAAACAGCTTGTGCATGTTTTCGTGCTTATTTGCTCTTATTTGCAAAGGAAAAAAATAAAAACAGCTGAAAATAATAAAGTCAGCAGGTAGGGAGATATGGGTGATGTATTATTTTATTTTCAAAGTATTTTTGTCTCCTGCTTCCTAATACCTTGCCCTCAACTTGCGCTCTTTCTGTATTTCATTGGCTGTAGATCATTGTCAGTTTCTCGCTTGTCGGGACAGGGTGCACACCTGATGACAAGATGTATAGATATCAAGCAGGTTTGAAATCTGTCGTAGCATTTGGGACTAGGCATTTCTTTTTTTTCAGATTAATAGTTTTTTATTGATTAATATAAATGAACACCGTAAATCAAAACATATTTACATAGAATCAATCTTAACCCCTACTGTTACCCCTCCCAATCCCCAATCCGACCCTTACCCCAACAACATCACAGTGGTCTCAAATGATATAGACACACACATGCACAAAAAAAATAAGCTAAATAAAAGATAAATAAACTATAAAAAATATTATAATAATAATCACATATCCATAAATATTTCTCCATGAACATGCTGTACATTCTTCTAAATGCCCCTTTCTCAAAGGCCGCCACCCTTCCCATATCCGAGCACCACTCCTGAAAACAGGGTGCTCCAGCTGACCTTCAGCCCTTTAAAATGATCTGCCTGGCGATCAAGACACTGGTTAAGACCCAACTCTTTATGTTGCCCCATCGCCCAAGATACAGAGTCTGGGGCAAAACGATACCCGAGTGCCTAATACATTGCACACTAGACTATAAACCTTTAACCAAAACTCCTGGATCTCAACACACCCCCAAAAGACATGGGTTATATCTCCGTCCTCTGATTGGCATTTGTCTTTAAGACCAAACCTATACAATCTAGAACAGTGGTTCTCAAACTTTTTACACCAAGTACCACCTCAGAAAATATTTGGTTCTCCAAGTACCACCATAACGACCAACATTAAAATACAGTAGTAGTAGGCCTAACTATTCAGCTACAGTTATTATAATAAGAACATTTATTATTGTCAGCCACTTTGAACATTGTAACAACACAGTTTTAACATCAACACTGCACTGTGCTGCTTACATAGATGTAAATAAAATAAAAATAAAATAATGATTAAATTAAAATGTATTGCACCTAAAAGTGAAATAAAAACTGTACTTAAAGATTAAATAAAAATGTATTGTACTTAAAAGTACATGTTGCTGACAACTAACATGAGCTTAATGTGATGGGTGTGCATGCCTCTGTGAACACAGTCCTGAGATGTCTGGGTCAATGGAGGTCAGCTTTAGTCTCAGGTTTGGCTCAGCATCCACCTTGCTTCTGTACTTTGTTTTTATTACAACAAGTGAAGAGAAGCCTTTCTTGCAAAGATATGTGGTCACAAAAGGAAGGAGAAAACGCACTGCCTTGTCGGAAAGCACAGGGTATTCACTGTGCTGCTTTATCCAAAAGTCCAACAATGGCTGCTTTCTGAAAGCTACCTTCAATGTTTCGTCACAAGACAACTCTATTAAACTCCTGCTCACCAATAGTTAAGTCCTCTGAAGCCATTTGAGAGGTATCAATGCTGAAAGGGTTTCTCATCCAGCTGCTAGCTTCAGCTTCAGGAATCACTGGGAAATAATCAAGGAACTGTTGTCTGAGCGACACAAGGTGTGCAGTGATGTTCTCTCTGACTCCACCATCAAGCGTCAGGTCATTGTCAGACAGAAAACTTTCCAAAGCAGGGAAAGCTGAAACATCACCTGTCTTGACTTTGATTTCAAATAACTCCAACTTTTTAAGCAGTGCATTGATTTTGTCCTGCACGTCAAAGACATTGATAGAGAGTCCCTGTAGTCCCAAATTCAGTTCGTTTAAACGTGAAAAAATGTCAGACAAGTATGCCAGCTGACTGAGCCACGCAGTATCCTCAAAAATGTCTGACAAGGGGAAATTTGTGACCTGTAAGAACATCTGGACCTCTTTGTGCAATTCGAAAAGCCTTGAAAGCACCTTTCCTCTTGAAAGCCACCTTACTTCAGTATGAAGCAAGAGTTGGACATGCTCACTGCCCATTTCCTCGCAGAGCACACTAAATAAGCGAGAATTCATCAGTCTGGCCTTAATGAAGTTCACAATTTTCACAGCAGAGTCCAGCACAGACTTCAGGTCATCAGGCATCTTCTTCACTGCCAGCGCCTCATGATGGATGCTGCAGTGAGTCCAGCGCATCTCAGGTGCTACCTCTCGGATGCGAGCTGCAACTCCACTGTGACGACCTGTCAAAGCCCTCACGCCATCTGTACACACTCCCACACACCTTTTCCAGTCCAGTCCGTTCTCTTGGATAAACGCGTCCAGTACCTGGAATATGTGCTCTGCTGTAGTTCTGGTCTCAAGTGACTGGCAGAAAATAAAGTCCTCCTGAGCTGAACCATCATTTTCATATCTGACATAAACCAGTAAATTGGCCAAATCTGCAACATCTGTAGTCTCGTCAAGCTGGATGGCAAAATATCGACTGATTTTAATCGGTGTCTTTTTAACATTTTCAGCCATGTCTTTTATTCTCCGTGACACAGTATCGTTTGAAAGCGGCACCAAGTTTAACTCTTTAGCAGCTTTCTCTCCACACATGATGCGTGTCTTCTCTTTGGCTAAAGGTAGACACAGTTGTTCCCCTATTGAACTTATAATCCTTACCAGATGGGTTCAAAAATCTCTAATATCTTGTGAATCGTCAGTGTTGCTCTAGGGGGCTTACACACTTTTGCTTCACTATGAACAAGGACAGAGTCAATAGATTAAAGTCTCCTCCCAATATTATATCATGTGGGGTGCCAGCGGCTTGCAACATCCCTTCAAGATCTATAAAAAAGCCCTGATCATCAGCATTAGGTGCGTAAATATTAGACAAAATCAACCTTTGCCCCTGAATTTCAGCTAAAACTATAATGACTCTTCCTAATTTATCTTTAATCTGTTTGAGACATTTGAATTATAGATGTTTACTTATCAGTGTAATGACTCCCCTGCTCTTACTTGAGCCAGCACTAAAGAAAACATGTCCACCTCATATCTTCCCAAATTTTTCAGCTTCCTGCGGGGAAAGATAGGTTTCTTGAAGAAACATTATATCATATTTCTTATGTTTAAGAAATAAATGTATAAATAAATAATATAATTATTAGAAATAAATAATAAATAACTTTCATTCTTTTTATGTGGTGCCCCAACTCATTCACATTCCATGTGGAGAAAGACGATAACTCATTGTAACACAGTTAAGGATGGGCAAGGAGGAGGCGAGAACCGGCTTGTCAACATAAATCATAATTTTTATGAAAACTTAAACCAAAAGCATAAACAAACACACACACGACGGACATGCCCGTAATTCTCTCTCTCTCGAACCATCGTCACCGGCCGCCTTTATCCCTCGCGCGCCTCATCAGGCCGATTAGGGACCGGGTGCGCGATATTCCGACCCGGCCCCGCCCCCCTCCGCTCCACACTCATATTAACATCTGACATTTTGACATATTAGAAAAAATAGATTTTGTGTCAAAAATAAAATTATATTGACCACTTTCTCCAAACCCCAAACCCAAACATCCCAAATAAATAAATAAATAAAACGTGTGCATTTACACTGCGCACAACAGCGACAACCGGCGTCCATTCCTCTAAACTCAAAACGTCCATGTACGCCTACGAGAGTCCCCATGACAACTCTGCCGTCGGATTACTCAAGTTCGGTGTTTCAATAAAAATTTTGTGAGACAGCATTACGTAACAGAAAATACTCTGTAAAACAAAATCCAGACAATAGGCAGAATAAACATAAAGATCGTGTAGATTAATTCCCAGAACTGTATCAAAGGTGTGTTCCTCTTTATTCTTTATTCATGGCATTGTTTTTGGGCAGAATTGTGAGAGAGCCCACACCCTTGAATGAAAAGCAACCCCACACATGGATGGTCTCAGGATGCTTCACTGTTGACAGGACAAGGGACTCATGGTAGCGTTCACCTTTTCTTCTCCGTATTAACGATTTTCCAGATGTCCCAAACAGTCGGAAGGGGGCTTCATCAGAGAAAATAACTTTGCACCAGTCTTCTGCTGTCCAATCCTTGTACTTCCTGCAGAATTTCAATCTGTCCTTGATGTTTTTCTTGGAGAGAAGTGGCTTCTTTGCTGCCCTTCTTGACTCCAGGCCATTGTCCAAAAGTCTTCGCCTCACTGTGCATGCAGATGCACTCACACCAACATGCTGCAAATACTGAGCAATATTCAGGTGCAATATTCTTTGCAGCAATTTACTTGCACATTTCTCTCGTCGAATTCGCAAAATCTGGGATCAAGAAAATCCTGGGATTCTTCCATGAAATCTTTCCTTTGCTCCTCGCCTTGCACAACACGAGATCTTTATCGGATGATCTCAGAAATTTGGCCAGAATTGATCGGGGCCTGTCTCCCTCAGCGGATCTGCGAGCCGGGCTCTGTGAGCTTTCTCAAATTCCAGCATATGGATTGTTATGTCGAGCAGACTTCGGAAGAGCTCATCTAGGAATTTCACCATATCTCTGCCTTCTTCGAGCTCAGGAATTCCAACAATTCAGACATATATGACATAAAAATTATTAAAAACTAGCAAAGTGCACAGAGCTCGCCATTCACACATCTGCTCCACAGGATGCAGCTCTACAATTTTTTACATTTACAAATCATCTTAAAAACAACATTAATTTACTCATAAGAACAGCGCAAGATGTGACACAATGGCTAAATGTGTCCATCTATATGTGTACAGCTATAGCAAAGATGCAAAAAAGGGATGATTTTAAAAAGGACAAAGATCCAAGTGAGTGTAAGAGTAACCATCCAATTTCCCCGATCCAGCTAGGCGTTAAAATTTTGTCAAACATTTTGGCTAACTGAATAAGTAAAGTTATGACATATCTTATACATATAGATCAGGTGGTGTTTATTCGGGGCCGTAGCTCTTCTGATAACATTAGGCATTTCATGTGGTCAGTGGCGAATGATCATACTCCGGTAGCTGCCATCTCACAAGATGCCGAAAAGGCATTTGATATGGTAGAATGGGATAATCTTTTTAAGATTTTGGAAATATACGGGTTCTTACTTTTACTAAATACTTTTATTGGATGGATTAATTTTCTTTATAGACACCCAGGAGCGGTGGTACAAACAAATGGATTAATTTCAGATTATGTTACTCTGGATAGGGGCCCTGCTTTGCACCTGGGCTCTTCGACAGTGCTTCTAAAAGAGAATATTCCTTAAAAGAGTTTAATTTTTCTAAAAGAGCAATAAACAGCGGCGTTGAACATCATTTTCAGGACGCGTTTTTATAAAGATGCCCTTCCACCCCTGTGTAGTAGCCCTCTTTCCCCATTATTGTTCTGTATTGCCCTGGAACCATTAGCAGCCACGATAAGAAAGGAGGATAATTTTCCAGGGGTGATGGCAGGAGGTGTGGTGCCAAAGCTTTTGCTTTACGCAGATTATATTTTATTATTCGTCTCCAACCCCACTAGATCTATGCCTTGCCTCCACAGAATTATTCATTCCTTTTCTAAGTTCTCAGGATTCAGAGTCAATTGGTCTAAATCCGAAGCTGACAATGTACTGTCCAGTAATGGGTTTTCAGCTGGGTGCCTTCCAGTGGTCCAAACAGGGCATTAAGGATTTGGGCATTGTATTCCAAGTTAATTTTGACCCCTTAATAAAAAAGGTTTTCGAGTGATGTGGGCAGGTGGGCTTCATTACATTTATCTATGATTGGAAAGGTTAATGTTATTAAAATTAATTGTATTCCAAAATTCAACTACCTGCAACAATCTCTCCCTATAGATGTCCCCCTCTCTTATTTCAACCAATTTGATAGCATAGCGAAGTCCTTTATTTGGAATGGTAAGCATCCTAGATTACATTTAAATAAGTTACATAGGGTGATTGACAAAGGTGGGCTAGGCCTACCCAAGATTTTGTTTTATTATTATGCATTCGGTCTCAGACATTTGGCTCATTGGTCGCTTCCACCTTAGAGAGCCCCTCCCTGGTTTTGTATTGAACAGAAAGTCCTTGACCCTATTTCGCCATTGCAAAGCCTTTCTATCAAACTAATCGGAGAAGTAAAGTTACACCTCGTTATCTCATATTTGCACTTAGTATGGACAAAAGTGTCCAGATTGTTTAAATCTGATATTTATTTAAATGTTGCCTCGAGCATATGGCTGAATCTAAAATGATGTATTAATAAGTCCCCTTTCTGCTGGTCAGAGTGGATTGTGAGGAAGGTTAATATGCTCGGTGACCTATATGAGAGTGGAGTGTTGAGATCCTTTGAAAATTTGGTTCAACATTTTGGGATTCCCAGATCTCAGTTATATAGCTGCACCACCTGCTCTGTACTATTTTTTGTACAGATACTCTGGGAGTGGTGATTACTGCTTTTGGAAAAGGTCATGAGGCATCAGTGTATTACTCCCTGCTAATTCAGAGTCTAGGGGACAGAGCTTTAACTTATATCAAGAGCTTATGGGAGAAAGATTTAAACTTGGTATTGGAGGAGGGAGTGTGGGCTAGGATTCTAAAAAATGTCAAATCTATCAAGGGATTCAAGGGTGAACCTTATGCAATTCAAGAGTTTACATAGATTCTATTGGACCCCCTCTAGTTTGTACAGGCTTGGTCTTAAAGACACACCCACCTTCTGGCGATGCCAATCAGAAGATGGAGACACAAACCATGTTTTTTAGTGGTGTGTTAAAATCCAAGAATTTTGGTTGAAGGTTCAGAGTTTTATGTGTGATGTATTGGGCAGTCAAATTTTATTTTGTCCCAGACTTTTTTAGGCGATGGTGCGATCATCAATTCAGGGAATAATTAGGGGTGGGCGATATCTCGATATTTAAAATATATCGAGATATTTTTTAAACACGATATGAATTTTGACATATCGTATATATCGATATATTGTTTATATTCAATTCTGATTTCACCACTTTGCTCGCTTGCTTTCTCTGTGCTGTGCTACGCTCCGCCTCCGCTCGCCCCGCCTCCTTGCTTTTGCTCCCCTCCCTTCGCGTGTTGTCTCATTCAACATGGCGTCGCCCATAACCAGCCCGGAGGCAGAACTCGTCTAAAAAAAAAGGACAACTGGCTCCATTATATGGAGATACTTCAGTTTTAAGGCGTCGGATGAACAGCAGACAGATGTCTACTGCCGTGAATGCCGAAAGTTGGTGCCAACCAAAGCTTATAGCAAACTTGTTTTTTGGCTATTTGTTGATGGCTACAACAGAGTTAATGCAAAGATGAGCTTGAGTTGTTTTATTTTTGAATGAAAAGGCAATATGTATTATTTGTTTTAATTTACAGTTAAATTATTATTATTTATGTAATCAGGGATTTTTTTTTCTTAAATGTCGCAGAAGCACTTTGTTCTTATATATGCACTGCCTACCTTGAGTTGAGTTGTTTCATTTTTGAATGAAAAGGCTATATGTATTTCTTCCTTTATTTTACAGTTAAATAATAAGAAGCACTTTGTTCTTACGTGAACTGCCTACCTCTTTGCACTTTAATAAAAAAGGACTGTGGTATTTGGCATATTTCTTTTTGCAGTAGTTTTTGGGGGTATTTTTCCTGTAAAGATATCGAGATATATATCGTATATCGAGATATAGCAAAATATATCGAGATATATTTTTTGCTCCATATCGCCCAGCCCTAGGAATAATCCATAAAAAATTGAGTCATGAACAGTGTTATGATAGACAGACAGATTGTTCTACTCTCATTTCGGGAGTGGTATGCCAAGATGGGGAGGGTGGCAGCTTTCGAGGAGGTGTCATGTAGAAGGCTGGGGATCTGGGACTCATTTGATGGGAAATGGGTTTATATATATATATATATATATATATATATATATATATATATATATATACACAGTTATTTGTGTATATATATATATATATATATATATATATATATATATATATATATATACAGTATCTCACAAAAGTGAGTACACCCCTCACATTTTTGTAAATATTTGATTATATCTTTTCACGTGACAACACTGAAGAAATGACACTTTGCTGCAATGTAAATTAGTGAGTGTACAGCTTGTATAACAGTGTAAATTTGCTGTCCCCTCAAAATAACTCAACACAAAGCCATTAATGTCTAAACCGCTGGCAACAAAAGTGAGTTCCCCCTAAGTTAAAATGTCGAAAATTGGGCCCAAAGTGTCAATATTTTGTGTGGCCACCATTATTTTCCAACACTGCTTTAACCCTCTTGGGCATGGAGTTCACCAGAGCTTCACAGATTGCCACTGGAGTCCTCTTCCACTCCTCCATGACGACATCACGGAGCTGGTGGATGTTAGAGACCTTGTGCTCCTCCACCTTCCATTTGAGGATGCCCCACAGATGCTCAATAGGGTTTAGGTCTGGAGACATGCTTGGCCAGTCCATCACCTTCACCCTCAGCTTCTTTAGCAAGACAGCGGTCGTCTTGGAGGTGTATTTGGGGTCGTATCTGTGGCCCAGTCGCCGAAGGGAGGGGATCATGCTCTGCTTCTGTATGTCACTTTACATGTTGGCATTCACGGTTCCCTCAATGAACTGTAGCTATCCAGTGCCGGCAGCACTCATGCAGCCCAAGACCATGACATTCCCACCATCATGCTTGACTGTAGGCAAGACACACTTGTCTTTGTACTCCTCACCTGGTTTCCGCCACATACGCTTGACACCATCTGAACCAAATACATTTATCTTGGTCTCATCAGAGATCATTCCAGTAATCCATGTCCCTAGTCTGCTTGTCTTCAGCAAACTGTTTGCAGGCTTTCTTGTGCATCATCTTTAGAAGAGGCTTCCTTCTGGGATGACAGCTATGCAGACCAATTTGATGCAGTGTGCTGCGTATGGTCTGAGCACTGACAGGCTGACCCCCCACCCCTTTAACCTCTGCAGCAATGCTGGCAGCACTCATACGTCTATTTCCCAAAGACAACCTCTGGAGATGACGCTGAGCACGTGCACTCAACTTCTTTGGTCGACCATGTCGAGTCCTGTTCTGAGTGGAACCTGTCCTGTTAAACCGCTGTATGGTCTTGGCCACCGTGCTGAAGCTCAGTGTCAGGGTCTTGGCAATCTTCTTATAGCCTAGGCCATCTTTATGTAGAGCAACAATTCTTTTTTTCAGATCCTCATAGAGTTCTTTGCCATAAGGTGCCATTTTGAACTTCCGGTGACCAGTATGAGGGAGTGTGAGAGCGATGACACCAAATTTAACACACCTGCTCCCCATTCACACCTCAGACCTTGTAGTCACATGACACCGGGGAGGGAAAATGGCTAATTGGGCCCAATTTGGACATTTTCACTTAGGGGTGTACTCACTTTTGTTGCCAGCGGTTTAGACATTAATGGCTGTGTGTTGTGTTATTTTGAGGGGACAGCAAATGTTATATGTGTTGTCACATGAAAAGATATAATTAAACATTTACAAAAATATGAGGGGTCTACTCACTTTTGTGAGATACTATATATATATATATATATATATATATATATATATATATAATATGTATATTTTTTTATGTGTGTGTGTGTGTGTGTATACTTTTATGTGACCATAGGGATGTTCGGTCAGGGTGGGGTTGGTGATTGGGGAGAGAGAGGGGTAATAGTGTGGCTTAAATGTTGATTTAGTGTATATATATATATATATATGTGTTGTTTAGTTTTTTGTTATATGTACGAATCGATAAAAAATGTTAATCAGAAGAAAAAAACTCCTATAGACATGAATTGTAATTTTGTAATATATGTAGGAAATCATGATCACTCACATTAAAATTAAGACTCCAGTCATATCAGTAACCTTATAAAAGCTGTTTTATTCTGACTGACACTGAATACTACATTTCTATAATGGAATCTGAAACAGAAAACTTTTTATTTTAAATGATGCTGCATCCAAGCTGCTAGGTGTCACTGTAAATCCAAGTTGACTCAAAGACAAAAGTTGCACCTGAGTTTTTGTTACAGTTTCGCTTTTCAAGTACGGTAAATGTATGTTGTTTTAAGTAGGTTTAGATATTTTTCCTGGAAAAGAGGATAAAAAAAACTCTCTAAAATATATTTGCAGTCTAATCTATTAGACCTTCCAGATAGTTTGTACCAAGAGAATCATTTTACAAGGCCTCTTCATGCTGCCTGCTTGAAACAGCTTTGAGCAAAAATAAATGATTCTCATTTATGTGCATAGTAATGTACAAGTAAAAGGGTTTAAATAATTGAAGCGAGAAGCAAAGACAAGCAGAAAGAAAGACAGTTTAAGCTTGAGGGCAGGTAAGACATATTGCCAAATAAAAAGCCTAAGAGAATTTCAGAACCAGAATATCATTGTCAGTAAAATACTATCAACAAGCCTTAATGGGTTACTTAATATTTACCATGAAAATGCCACAGGGCTTATGTGAAAAAGGTTCTAAATAGCATGTTTTCATTGTTTGTGGCATTTAAAAATTACTATTTAAATGCTATTAACATCTTAAATCAGAATAAGGCACTACTTGATTTGTAGAGTTCTGCTGGATTGAAAATGTGACGTTTGACTGGCTAAAGACAACCTACTGTCTCAAAACATCTACACACAAATCCGAGGCAACCTACAAATATGCGTCAATTTGAAAATGTACAATTAACATCCATCCATCCATCCATCCATCGTCAACCGCTTATCCTGTGTACAGGGTCGCGGGGGGCTGGAGCCAATCCCAGCTAACATTGGGTGAAAGGCGGGGGACACCCTGGACAGGTCGCCAGTCCATCGCAGGGCCACACATAAACAGACATACACTCACACTCACCTCCACATCCACATCCACACCTAGGGCAATTTGTACAATTAACAATTAATGTGAAAATGTACAGACATAACAAAAAAAATTAACAGTTTATGAGTATAAGATTTGAGTTGTATTTTTAGAATTTGAATTAGTAAAGCATTTGTGTATTTAAATAAAAATATTTGAATATTTTCATATTAAGAGTATTCTGATTCCAAATGTACTCTTTATAACTTTCCCTTTTCACTTTCTGTATGTCTGTAAATCTTGTAACACCTGCAATGTAAAAGAGTGAAGAAAAATCAAGTCTTCTGAAGCAAAAGTTTAAACAACAAATAATTACAATATTCTGTAAAAGACTGTGCAGTTACTACAAAAAGGAAGGTCGTTAGAGTATGTATATCAATAAATGCTTTCAGACAATAGCAATATTCCCATTGACAGCATATCAGAGGTTCCAATAAATCTGTTTCAGCCATGGTGAGCAGCTTTCAAATCCATAAACAACAGGAAATATCATGATATTCTGAGGTAGAAAATGTTATCAAGGATTGTCACAACACTGAAAAGTGCAAGACATGATTATAAAAATACATTGATATTGAAAATGACCAACAAGCTCTGTGATTCATTATTGTAGCCAAAAGCATAGAAATTATCTGAAAAGTGTGGAGGGCAATATTATAAAACTATTCGAGAGAACCGCTGAGTATGGAGGTGGCCTCCTGACCAGTGCACAGCCTGCTTAGTGCCCGTACTCTCCAGGAAGGTGCACCTAGCCATTTTATATGAGTTGTTTAAGTTGTTTATGTTTATTGTTTGCCGGCGGGTACAAAAGGGTCGCGAAAGTCCCCGGATACATAAGTCAGACATATGTGATATCGTTTGAAAGCTTAGAATCTGAACTTTTAGATAACAAAATAATAATCACTTCTAGATTTGTAACATAAAATAAGTCCTGAAACATCCATGCAAATAAGAGCCACCTAGAGTTAATGTGGTAGAAATATTAATATGACTATAAACGTCTTTCAAATAGCAGTTTATTTTGCCCTAATACTAAAGTTTGAAAGATTTACAAAATGATACATAATGATACCTAGATTGAGCTTTTAGTCCACTCAGAGGCCGAAATATTAGATGAAAAAATGGGGGTGGTGCATGAACTGAAAATAAGACTGAATTTGGATGAGCAAATCTGTGAGGGCTAAAATGCGTTAGAGCTCAACCTACATTTCAGATCAACATTTTGTGATGGAATGTGATGAAGGAAAAAAACACATTTCCAGTACTTGCTGCAATCTATTGGAATAAACTAAGATTTTTGGAGGGAGATGATACCCCAGAGTTGAAAAGGTTACATTACAATGATTATTTCTCAAAAAGTGGGGGGGACAAACTTAGAAAAGTGCTATTTATAAAAGTGATATGCCTCTGATTGTAGCAGATATCACATTCCAGCTCACATTTTGAGCTTCCAGAGCTCAATAGATTATAGAGACGGTTTGGAAGAATTCGCCAATACTTAAAGCAGGATGTGGCATGGGGGGCGTGGTCATATGTTGGTCTGCGGGAGAGGGAGAGCAGTAAGGCTCGTCGCCTGGATTGTGAGTACTTTAACACCTGTCTCGAATTATAGTGATGGTGGAGGGAGGCCTGAAAAGGCACGCCAGAGCATTAGTGTGGGAGAGAGAGCAACTAGGAAGCACGACATCCAGAGAGAGAGAGACTGTCTATTGTTTATTGTCTATTGTGTGCTTTCATCACACAGTGGAGTTACATTTATATTACGGACGGCAACAAATGAGATTTACCTGTGAATTGCTTCGTTACTTAACTTTATCACACAGGAATACTAGGTTTATTCAAACATCAAATTCTCTACCTGAGATTACATTGCACAGTGGACAGTATGTTCCTGTTAAATAGAAACATACTGGGTTGGCTTGTGTCACTGGCTTTTGTAGCCAGCACATTCTTTAATTGTAATAATCATTATAATGAGGAACCTTTTTTTCCAGTGACCTGTAAAATTTTCTTAGTGACCTGTCAGGAACAGCGTATCCTTTTGAAGTGGTATGTTCATGGTAATCTAGAGTATGTGCTACTCTGGTTTACTTAATACTTTATTGTATCTAAACATTACTCAATCATTTTTTGATTCAGGATTTATGAATAATAGGCTACTTTTTATTGTCCATCTGGTAAATGTTGGTATAAGATTTAAAACTTAATTAATTAGTAAGAAATGAGTAATGTGATTACTGTTGAGACAGATTAATTAGTAAAACAATTCCCTTAATTTTCTAGAGAAAAAACTATTTGTAGTAACCGATCATGTTGTTGGAATAACTTCCCAAACACTGATTTTGACTAGCTACTTTCACTTTACTCACCAAGCACAGTTAATCTTCCAAACATTCCACAGCATCATGATTCCTCCCCAAATTCTTGAAGAGTTCTGACTCCTCTTTTGCCCAGGCATTGAATTATTCTCCTGATGTTTCCACACACAAAAAGATGTAAACTCAGTAAAAAAAGAAATGTCCTCTCAATTTCAACTGCTTTTATTTACAGCAAACTTAACATTATTTATAAACAAATATAAAATATTTTTTATTTCAAAAGAAAAAAAAGGGGGTGGGGGGGGCAGTCAGTATCTGGTGTGGCCACCAGCTGCATTAAGTACTGCATCGCATCTCCTCCTCATGGACGGCACCAGATTTGCCAGTTCTTGCTGTGCATTTGCAAGTTCCCAGACATTTCTGGGGGAATGGCCCTAGCCCTCACCCTCTGATCTAACAGGTCCCAGACATGCTCAATGGGATTGAGATCCGGGCTCTTCGCTGGCCATGGCAGAACACTGACATTCTTGTCTTGCAGGAAATCACGCACAGAACGAGCAGTATGGCTGGTGGCAATGTCATGCTGGATGGTCATGTCAGGATGAGCCTGCAGGAAGTGTACCACATGAGGGAGTAAGATGTCTTCTCTGTAACGCACAGCATTGAGATTGCTTGCAATGACAACAAGCTCAGTCTGATGATGCTATGACACACCGCCCCAGACCATAACAGACCCTCCACCTTCAAATCAATTCTGCTCCAAAGTACAGGCCTCGTGTAACGCTCATTCCTCGACGATAAACGTGGGTCCAACCATCACCCCTGGTGAGACAAAACCACAACTCGTCAGTGAAGAGCACTTTTTTTTTGTCAGTCCTGTCTGGTCCAGCGAACATTGTTGCCAGTAATGTCTGGTAAGGACCTGCTTTACAACAGTCTTACAAGCCCTCAATCCAGCCCCTTTCAGGCACTGATGGAGGGATTGAGCATTCCTGGTGTAACTTGGGCAGTTGTTGTTGCTACCCTGTACCTGTCCTGCAGGTGTCATATTCGGATGTACCGATCATGTGTAGGTGTTGTTACATGTGTTACTTGTCACAGTCGCCTTCGGCTTGCTCACTGGGGTTCTAAATATAATTATTATTTAACTATTTAATAAAAAACTTACACAATATACAATTACACAGTGATTACTCTACGACTTTATAGATATTACAGTTTCTATAAAAGCATTATTTTCTGTAAAGCTGCTTTGAAACTATGTGTGTTGTGAAAAGCGCTATACAAATAAAAATGACTTGCCTTGAATTATCAATCAAGATGTAAACTTAATATTATATGCTATGGCAAAAATCTAACCATCTGATTGAAAAGGACCAATATATAACCTAAAAACTCCTATGCACAAAAGATCCTGAATTCTGAAGCTGAATTAAACAACGAACACAAGTCAACCGAAAATACCTAATTTAAGATGGATAACCAACAACTAGAGGAATTTAGGTTGACATTCAGAAGGATTTAATCCAAGCTGATTGGCATTCTGTGATTCTGAGCACATGGTATAACCATATTTCATGATGGGTCTCCATACTAACCTGAAGCCATCAGAAGTAGTCAGCACTCATTTTAATAACTTGCTAAAAGATGGGAAGAGAGCTGTTTGAAGTCTATCAGAGCTCCATCATCCAGCCACAACACTTGAGAGACCGTGGGCAAAACCTGAGAGCTTTTTGCACAAAAGCCAGCAAAAGCCTGCCAGTGAAGTACCACACAAACACACAGCCAAAACAAAAGGCCTTGACCCAAGAGTCCTCTTCACATTTACAGCATGTGCAAATCCTATCTGACCATCTATCTAGGGCAAATTCACAAAAAAGTTGCATGTTAATCTTATTCACTAACCATCCGCAATCCAGTTTAACCAGCCCTATCTTGGTTGAAATAGCACTGCATCATATTTAAACAGAATCATTTTCATTCTTTTTAGCGAACACACGCTATAAAATGCCATTTTCATAAAAGTCAGCAGTATTTGCTTGTCACAATAAACATTGTACTATAGCCAACAACGGAAAGCAGACGGTAATCTGAATTTTCTTAAAAGTTGTGTACATTTTCTATTGGCAGCAGTAATTTATTAAAATTACGTTCAGTTGATGGAGTTGAGGGTATAGTTGAGTGCACTTTCATCACTTTAAAGAGTCTGTCCCAGTACAGTAAGTCAGATGGCTTTAATCTGCTATATCCCCAAAAGAAACTCAGAATGAACCCACAAGATCGTGGGAGAATTGTGCTGTAAAATTTTTTAAATTTGTTTTGTCTGTATGCACTGTTACATGATTTGCATAATTCCTTTAGTGAATCGGGTGCTAAAAAAGCACAGACAGCATTCGCAAATAAACCACACTATCAGTGGCAAAATGTATTCTTAGTGAATTCCCAACTCTGACTTTTCCTTTCTACGTGTGTCGCTCAACAGGAATATGCAATGCATTGATGTGGTAAGAAAAAGGTTCATGGTTCAAAAGGTTGGCAAACTCTGCCCATCAAGCCTCAAGTATGCCAGTTTGAGCACATGCCAACCTGCATGTTCCGCACATTCAGTTCCTCTTCACTGAACTGAAATCCTTCCTGTGCCCTCTAGATAAAAGCCATTAAAACCACACGGACACCACCATCAGTCAAATTACTGTCGTTCACAGCTGGACTAATCCTTTTGACTATTCTATAAATGGATGGGTGATGATCGTCAACTTATAGACTAGTCGTTCAGCAACCAACTAGTGATTGATAAGTGTGTTTTTCTAGATTTTTAGGAAGTTTTGATATTTTTAGCATGTTGACAGCACCCTCTAAAAAAAGTCTTTAACCCTCTGGTCTGAGGGTGTTTTGGGCCCTGGGGAAGTTTTAACATGCCTTGACATTTGTGCTTTTTTCAGTTGCTTAAAAACATATTAATGGCTAAAGTTTGATAACACTGTATTCAGCACAAACTGGGCTACAATAATATGTGAGCAACATATGTGTACAGGTTTGTATTTTTGAGAAAATAACGTTTATGCGTTGCCCTTCGGGTCGGCATCTGACACCCAGATGGCCGACATGCT
Source organism: Xyrauchen texanus (assembly GCF_025860055.1). NCBI lineage: Eukaryota > Metazoa > Chordata > Actinopteri > Cypriniformes > Catostomidae > Xyrauchen > Xyrauchen texanus. Next base: position 16,669,526 of record NC_068291.1, read on the forward strand.
TAGGGACGCCGTCACCATGGGGCTGACACCTCTGTCCTCCCCACACCCTTGACGACTAGACGATTGGTTCCTCGGGTCCGGGCGAGATGCGGGACGTGGACAAAGAAAGCTTCCTCAAAGCCCCAGTCTTCTAGTTCGGTCTATTCGGCGACACCGTAGAGGACTTCGGTCAGCAGTTCTCAGCGGTGAAGAAACAGACAAAGGCCGTTTCCCACATCATGTCCCGCCACCCATGCTCCATCTGCTCACCGAGGGCGTCCTCCTGCAGCTTCCAAACGACAGGCAGCTCCGCTCCAACCTGGGTACAGCTCTCAGCCCCAGCATCGAGCGCCCCGCAGGAAGCACACGCCCCTTGTCTCCCGAAAGTCCTCGAGGACCCAGATGGCTCCCAAGCGTTCCTGAGACAGATGATCCAGGGAACGAGACTTTTGCTCTGGAGCTGGCAGACAGACCACTCCATCCCCCGGTGGAGCACCGGGAGGAGAAATTATTTCAAGGTCTTTTCTTTGCCGCACACCCTTCAGGCTGCGGTACCCACATTTTCAATAATAGAACAATTTCCTCTTTCCCTGGGTCTCCTGGCCCGCAAATGCCATTCTCACAGCAACCCGGTGCCACATTTCAGCAGTCCCGGCATCCCGGACGCAGAACTCTCGACTCCAGACCCATGACGAGTCCTGATGACGCCTACACGGGAACTCCTCCTCAGTCACTAACCTGCCCCCTGCCGGGTGTGCGCGTTTTCAAGCGGCCTTGCACAAACTTCCGTTCAATATGCTCACGCAAAGACACATTCTAACTTGCTTATGGCATCAAGATTGGTTCGCAGCAGTAGACCTGAAGGACGCGTACTTCCACGTCTCTATCTTTCCTCAACAACGACCCGTTCGACGGCCAGGCGTATCAGTACAAGGTCCTCCCCTTCATCATGTCCCTGTCCCCTTGCGTCTTCATAAAGGTTGCAGAGGCAGCCCTTGCCCTGCTAAGGGAAGTGGGCATCCGCATACTCAATTACCTCGACGACTGGCTCATCCTAGCCCACTCTCAAGAGTTACTGTGCACCCACAGGGACCAGGTGCTCAGGCATCTCAGCCTTCTAGGGCTTCAGGTCAACTGGGAAAAGAGCAAGCTTGCCCCGGTTCAGAGCATCTCTTTTCTTGGCGTGGAGTTAGGCTCAGTCTCAATGAAAGCGTGCCTCACCAACGAGCAAGCGCAGTCGGTGCTGAAATGCCTCACCTTATTCAAGCCAGGCACAGCGGTTCCTCTAAATAATTCCAGAGGATCCTGGGGCATATGGCATCCTCTGCGGCGGTCGCACCACTGGGGTTGATGCATATGAGACCGCTTCAGCACTGGCTCCAGACTCGAGTCCCGAGATGGGCATGGCGCCGTGGCACGCACCATGTGTTCATCACCCCCGCCTGCCGCCAGACTTTCAACCCCTGGACAGACCTCTTTCCTGCGGACAGGAATGCCCCTATAGTAGGTGTCCCGAAGTCACCACAGATGCCTCCAAACAGGCTGGCTCCTGGACGGGGCCCTGGCTGGGTTGGCACATCAACTGCCTTGAGTTGCTGACTGTTATACTTGGCCTGCGGAGGTTTCTCCCACTAATACGGGGCAAGCACGTCTTCATTCGATCAGACAGCACCGCTACGATAGCGTACATAAATCGCCAAGGCGGCATGCGCTCTCATCATATGTCACAACTCACCCACCGTGTCCTCCTTTGGAGCGAGCAATGACTTGGTGGGTGACACGGAGGACACGGTGGGTGAGCAATGACTCAAGTCATTGCTCGCTATTCACATCCTGGGCAACCTCAATACGGCAGTGGACACGCTGTCACAACAAGGTACGCTCAGCGGAGAGTGGAGGCTCCAACCCCAGGCGGTCCAGCTGATTTGGTAGTGGTTCGGCAAAGCACAGATTCCCAAGAGACCTTCCATTGCCCGCTCTGGCACACAGCTGGCCCCGGGGGCTGCCTTTCCTCTCCACTGAGGCGAACACGTGCACTCTTATTACAGGAGATCTCACTAACTCGGCTCCCTGGATGACTCCTCCCTAGCCCTCTAGTTTGCGAATTCTGCGGAGGAATTCCCCAACCCACTGTGGGTACTAAAATTATTTTGTACTGGAATACGTGCTCCACAGGATGGGCCCTTGTATGGATTAATCACCCGGTGCGTATTTTCCGTGGTACAGTTCCCCTACGGGCGGACCCGCATCTCCCTTGGGCAGTCCCAGCTGCCCCCCGGTCGCTGTGTTTGTAGCAACTCCTCCCACATGTGGCCTTTAAACCCATGTGACGTATTCCGAGACTCTTTACACCCTCCCCCCCCTCGTTCCCTCCATCAGGGAACGGAGGTTACAATAGTAACCTAGACATTCCCCATCTGTCGCCCACTTCGATGTTGTGTCGAATGAAGCGGCACTAGGGGTCCCTATTCAATCACGCCATGTGCTGAACCGTGTACATGCGCTGCTGATTCAGGAGCGGGCAGGCAGTTGCGTGCCAAGGTGACAGGCTGCGTCAGACTGCATGTACCCATTTCCAATTGAGCAATCAACCACAGATTAAATTAAGATTTACTTAAATATTTAAAAATAAATATTATTTATAAAATGTATTTAAAAAAATGTATTTAAAAGTCTGCAAATATCTGTAAGACCCAAGATTTTTGCACATCCTGTGAAGGGTCAGTGTTGCTCTAGGGGGCTTACACACTTTTGCTTCACTATGATCAAGGACAAAGTCCATCAATAGATTAAAGTTTCCTCCCAATATTACATCATGAGGGGTGCTAGTGGCTTGCAACATCCCTTCAAGATCTATAAAAAAAGCCCTCATCATCAGCGTTAGGTGTGTAAATATTAGTCAGAATCAACCTTTGCCTCTTTGCTAAAACAATAACGACTCTTCCTAATTTATCTTTAATTTGTTTGAGACATTTGAATTGTAGATGCTTACTTATCAGTGTAATGACTACCTTGCTCTTACTTGAGCCAGCACTAAAGAAAACATGTCCACCCCATATCTTCCTAAATTTTTCAGCTTCCTGTGGGGAAAGATAGGTTTCTTGAAGAAACATTATATCATATTTCTTACGTTTAATAAATATATAAATAATATAATTATTAGAAATAAATAACTTTCCTTCTTTTTATGAGGTGCCCCAACTCATTCGCATTTCACGTGGAGAAAGACGATAATTCATATTAACATCTGACATTTTGACATATTAAAAAAAAATGATTGTGTGTCAAAAATAAAATTATAATGACCGTCCATTCCTCTAAACTCAAAACGTCCATGTACGCCTACGAGATGCCGTCGGATTGCTCAGGTTCGGTGTTTCAGTAAAAATTTTGTGAGACAGAATTACATAACAGAAAATACTCTGTAAAACAAACTCCAGACAATAGGCAGAATAAACATAAAGATTGTGTAGATTAATTCCCAGAACTGTATCAAAGGTGTGTTCCTCTTCTTTATTCTTTATTCATGGCAGTGTTTTTGGGCAGAATTTTGAGAGAGCCCACACCCTTGAACGAAAAGCAACCTCACACTTGGATGGTCTCAGGATGCTTCACTGTTGGCACGACACAAGACTCATGGTAGCGTTCACCTTTTCTTCTCTGGACTATCGATTTTCCAGATGTCCCAAACAGTCGGAAGGGGGCTTCATCAGAGAAAAATAACTTTGCACCAGTCTTCTTCTGTCCAATCCTTGTACTTCCTGCAGAATTTCAGTCTGTCCTTGATGTTTTTCTTGGAGAGAAGTGGCTTCTTTGCTGCCCTTCTTGACACCAGGCCATTGTCCAAAAGTTTTCGCCTCACTGTGCGTGCAGATGCACTCACACCAACCTGCTGCAAATATTGAGCAAGCTCTGCACTGGTGGTGACACGATTCCGTAGCTGACTCCTCAGGAGGAGATGTTCATGGCATTTGCTGGACACTCTTGGATGTCCTGAAGCCTTCTTTACTGCAATTGATCCTCTCTCCTTGAAATTGTTGATGATCCGGTAAATGGTTCTTTCAGGTGCAATAGTCTTTGCAGCAATTTCCTTGCATGTGAGGCCATTTTGATGCAAAGCGATGATGGTTGCACGTCTTTCTTAAGAGGTAACCATTGCTAACAAGAACACATTGATTGGAAGCACTTCTTCCCTCCTTTTATAATAAACAGTCTGCTCTTATAATCCAATCAGAATGATAGATTGATTTCACCTGACTAGTACTCGTTCACACTTTCCCAGGTGCTGCTGGTATGATTAGTGAAATGATGTTAGCTGGTCATTTTGTGCCAGGGCAAAAAACTGTGAAATTTGGGTTTTTGTGATAAAGTAAAATGTTTTGGCCAATGAAGCTTTTTGCAATTATTTAAAATGCATCTGATCAACTGCACAATCATCTAGAAATAATGTGAACCAACACCACAACAACTGAAGCAGAAAACTTTGTGAAACACAAAATTTATCTCACTGCCAGTACTTTTGGCCATGGCTGTATATACAGTGAGACAGCTTACTCAGGGCCACATGAGAAACACCAAATGGCTAACTCACCCCATTGACTCTATGTAAGATAATGCTTGCTGGGCACAAGTAAATACTTTATGGCTGTCCTCAGTATCTATTCTCAGTTTCGCCATAACATCAGTGCAAAAGCGATCTTCTGTTGATGTAAGAGTTTCTTGCATTCCTAGAATCGATCACATTCCTCTCTTGTCGAATTCACAAAGTCTTTAATCTGTTTGAGACATTTGAATTATAGATGTTTACTTATCATTGTAATGACTACCCTGCTCTTACTTGAGCCAGCACTAAAGAAAACATGTCCACAGCATATCTTCCTAAATTTTTCAGCTTCCTGCAGGGAAAGATGCATTTCTTGAAGAAACACTATCATATTTCTTATGTTTAAGAAGAGAAATAACCTTGCTTCTTTTTATGGGGTGCCCCAACCCATTCAAATTCCATGTGGAGAGCAATAATACACTCATATTAACATTTGACATATTAGAAAAAATAGATTGTGTGTCAACAACAGGATTATAAAGACCACTTTCCAACATTAGTGCAACAATCAAAACCCTAAGTTCCCCAGAACCAAAAAACAGAAAAAAGAAAAACGTACACATTAACCCCTCACACTACAGTGCCAACGGGCATATATCCCTCTAAACTCAAGCTGTCCATGTTTGTCTACGAGAGTCCGGTGATTCTATACAAAGTTTGTGAGACAAAATTACACAACAGAAGATAATCTATAAAACAAACTCCAGCCAATAGGCTGAATAAACACAAAGAACATGTAGGTTCATCCACATAACTGTCCCGAAGGTGTGTTCTTCCACAAAACAAGCCTTCCAATAAAAATGCCTTCCTTAGCATCTTTTCTCAATTTGGCCTGGAACGTCAGTGCAAAAGTGACCTTCTGTTTGATGTAAGAGTTTCTTGCATTCCTTGAATTGATCACGTTTCTCTCTTGTTGAATTGGCTAAGTCTGGGAACAAGACAATTACTCCTCATCTCACGTAACATGAGATCTTTATCGGATGATCTCAGAAATTTGGCCAGAATTGATTGGGGCCTGTCTTCATCAGCGGATCGCTGAGCTGGAACCCTGTGAGCTTGCTCGATTTCTATCTTATGGCCTGTTATGTCGAACCAGACTTGGAAAGAACCATCCAGGAATTTCACCATGTCCCGTTTTTCATCCTCAGAAATTCTAACAATTCAGGCATTATTCCGTCGGTTACGGTTATCCAAGTCCTCCAACTTTTCCCAGACGCACTCCAAATCCACCTTGGTCGCTAGCGGATTAGAAGCTAATTCCCTCTCCAAAGACACCAGATAATCTATCTGTTTTTCGACACCCTCACTCTTGAGCAATATCCTCCAAGTCCGCAATGACCTTCGTCAGCATTGTGTCTTTTAATGTCTCCAGAGCCCGAGGATTTTGAATTATTTTACATAATGTCTTCCTAGGACAGTTAAGGATCAGGGTGTGTCGAATCTCACTGGTGTATGACATAAAAAGTATTAAAACTAGCAAAGTGCTCAGAGATCGCAGTTCACACATCCGAACCTCGCAAGGCATCATTTGACTGCAGAGTTAAATTTTTTAATGAGGAAAACATTACTGAGTGCAGCTTTAAATTAAGTTTATTGTTCTTACCCCTTTGGCAATTGTTACCGTGTTGTTTTTTTTTGTTTGTTTTTATTTATTTATATATATATATATATATATATATATATATATATATATATATATATATATATATATATTAGGGTTGTCAGTCGATTAAAATTTTTAATCGAATTAATTACATGGTGTCCCGATTAATTAATCGTGATTAATCGCATATACAAATATTTGCTGAGAAAGCCCATCTTATAACAATAATTCAATATATAAAGATGATACATATTAATATCAATATATAATTATACATAGTTATCTTTAAATATTTAAAAATTATATAAAATATATATATATATATATATATATATATATATATATATATATATATATATATATATATATATATACATACATACATACATACAATGTGTTGTTTACTACCATATTATTGATCATAAGTCAGTCATTGGCACACAGTTCACAGCAATCCATTTCACAAGTGAATTTGTCAATCAGTTCGAGATTTATTATGAGGGCTTGTTTAAGGACCCAGTCAATTTACACGTACCTCAGACATGCATGCTAATGTTTAGGTCACTGTGTGAAGTTAAATATAGTTTAATACTCAATCTTTAAAAACATCTTGAGATCCCTTATTTCGGATTTGTGCTCCATCAAGTATTTTGAACGCAAGAACGTAACGCATGTTTGTGTTATTCTGCCTACTGAAGTGTTTTCTTCACTGTATAAACTGCGCGTTGTTCATACAGCTGAAATTTCACTTACTGCCCTCTCGAGTAAACAGGTGGTACTACAAGCTTGCATTTCTCAGGAATCTTCCTTATTATGGTCTGGGGACATGCGATTAATTGGATAAAGTTTTTTAATGCGTTATTTTTTGTAAAATTAATCGCACTGAATTAACGCGTTAAATCGACAGCCCTAATATATATATATATATATATATATATATATATATATATATGGCACTTCAAACCCGCATGACTTTATTTCTTCTGTGGAACACAAAATGTAAAAAAAAAGTCAGCACAGGGTTTATTTGCCACAATAACATTGAATTGTCTGGTCTATCAAGCTCGTAAAAAAACACACCATAAAATCACGGTAAAAGTAATTGATTCGACTCACGCACTACATTGCTAATCTTATTAAGTGATACAATCACTTTGTGCAATGAACAGAAATAAATTTGTTATTCACTCTCAAATGAAATCATATATGGTGGCTACATCGATAACATGCAATGTCATTGCTTCTCATCATGTTTTATCACGAGACATGAGAACCAATGAGGTTTGTTGTTATCAACATTGCAGCCAGATGATTTAATAATTTTTTAATTTAATTTAATTTAATTTAATTTGAGAGTGATTAATGACCGAATTAAATTTTTGGGATATATCATCCTTTTAGTATCTTAAAGGTGCACTCAGTAATTTTTTCTAACTCCTAAAGACATGAGTTTTAATTTTGCAACATATGTAGGACCTCATAGTCATAGCAGTAACTCCAGTCATATCAGTAACATTATTTAAGCTGTTTTATTCTACATGGAGAGGGTCTGCACATGGGGGCTGCCATGTTAGGATCACATGACCAGCTGAAATCTATTCGCTTAATCTCAGTGACCGTCCTGTTATTGGACACTTTCTCTCATTGATTTTAAATTAATAATAAATTAACCATAGCAAATTAATCATAGCAGACTGTGAATACTTAATTTCTACAATGGCATCTGAAACTGAAGCTATTGATTTTAAATAATGCTGCATCCAAGCCACTAGTTGTCAGTAAGTCCAAGTTGACACAAAGACAGAAGTTACTGAGTGCACCTTTAGGAAATTTAGCTTCTCAAGTAAATGTATCTTTTTTTTTTAATGCTGTTCAGATATTTTTACTGGAAAACAAAACATAATACTGATTAAGTCAATAATTTCTTCCAGCGTTCCTTTGCTACAAATCCGACCTGTCAAAACATTTCAGGTAATCAGTTGTTCTTGTGGCTGTTTTCCCCCTAGACGTGGAGCACAAGGAGGACGAGGTTGGGGACTCTACAAAGAACGAGGTAAAAACTGTCTTCCTTTTGTGTGTTTGTCTGTGATATATGTGTGCTAATGTGTACATGTGTGTAACTGTGTTGAGTATTATACAACAACACCTTTCCGGTAATTACTCAAGATCTCCATAGAAAATTCCCAGGAAAATTACATTCCTGTGGAACTAGTTTTTCAAAGCCACTTGATTGTGAAAGAAATGGTACCCTTATGGTGACTAGACTTGAAATATCAAATACACTTGGTCCTCTGGTTGAAAGAATGGTCCCTGTTCTCCACTGGCCATGACCAGATCCACACGTCTATACCATTCTCTGCACCATTGAGTGCCCTAGTTTCAGAATCAGAGATCTTCCCCCCACAAGCCATTTTTATTAACATTAAAGTTAAAACTAAAACTCCACAACTAACTAAAATAAAATTTAAATTAGAACTCATAAAAATGGAACTAGATAACAATAGCAACACTAGATGGCCTTCAGAATTTTTACGGCATTTAAAACATATTTAAATGATTCTTGTTAACGCATTAACTTTGGCAGACCTAAAATACTAAAACTAAAATAAACTAAATATACAGAGAAATTAAAATGAAACTAAAACTAGAAAACACTGAAAAGCTACAACTAAGAGTCACAGAGTAAAACTTAATGAAAACTAAACTAAATTGAAAATAAAGTAGAAATATAAACTAAATTAAAATGGAAAAACTATAATAACCATGCTTCCAGCTTTTCTTAAAATGCTTCAAAATAATTTGAATTGAAACCGTCTACTTCCTTCTTTCATTTAGAATCGCAAAAACAGATAAGCAGAGTGCAAAAAGATAGTCGTTCATTTTTCTTTTCCTTTTTTTTTTATTTGTCCCTTTAAACAGGGAGCACGAGGGAGGCTCCGTGGGGGAGTGGGCTGGGAAATCAGCCTCCGTCAAAGACCCATGCCCAGAGTAACCTTCCAAGCCGGTGACCCTTATTATATTAACAAGAGGACCAGGGAGGAGTTGCTGGCCAAGTGGAAGTTGGAGGTGAGTACCACTGCTCGCCACTGTCCCATAGAAAGAGCGATAGGGAGCCTGTCAACATTTCTATTAAAACAGGAACGTTTGCCAGTCAGACAGCGTGCCGAATAAACTCAAGTGTATTTGATAAGTCATTTGACATCTCATTAAGGTACCATTTATTTCATAGCCGTCTTGCTGGCTGCTGCTCAGACTGAAAATCCATTGGTTTCCTCAATGGAAGCTGTTTTTATCAGGCAACAGCGCAAACTGCAGCAAAAATCTGTGCTGAATGCAGATTGCATACTTTTTCTCACTTTTTCTCTTATTGTAAAGATACTTAAGATACCTGTCTCGATATTTGTATTGTTCCTGTGTATTTGTACTGAAACTGATCCTGCATTATTTACTCTTCTCTCACAGATACGCTGTTTCTCTCTCACATGTAAATCGGGATATCGTAATGTATCAGAAAATATATGGGGCCTGGGTAGCTCAGTGAGTATTGATGCTGACTACCACCCCTGGAGTTGTAGTTCAAATCCAGGGTGTGCTGAGTGACTCCAGCAGGTCTCCTAAGCAACCAAATTGGCCCGGTTGCTAGGGAGGGTAGAGTCACATGGGGTAACCTCCTCGTGGTCATGATTAGGGGTTCTCGCTCTCAGTGGGGCATGTGGTAAGTTGTGCGTGGATCACGGAGGGTAGCATGAGCCTCCACATGCGGTGTCTCTGTGGTGTCCTGCACAACGAGCCACGTGATAAGATGCTCTGATTGACTGTCTCAGAAGCGGAGGCTACTGAGACTTGTCCTCCACCACCTGGATTGAGGTGAGTAACCGTGCCACCACGAGGACCTACTAAGTAGTGGGAATTGGGCATTCCAAATTGGGGAGAAAAGGGGATAAAAAAAATTTATCTGAATATATTGAATCGTGACATACATTCACTGAGAACTTTATTAGGAACACTGTGTTTGAGGTGTCATTCTGAGATGCTATTTTGCTCTCTACAATTGTACAGAGAAGTTATCTGACTTACCGTAGCCTTTCTGTCTGCTTAAACCAGTCTGGCCATTTTCCGTTGACCTCTCTCATCAACAAGGAGTTTCTGTCAATAGAACTGTAACTTACTGGATGTTTTTGGTTTTTGACAAACTGTTGTGTGTGAAAATCCCATGAGATCAGCAGTTACAGAAATACTCAAACCAGCCTGTCTGGCACCAACAATCATGCCACGGTCTAAATCACTTAGAACACATTTTTCTCCATTCTGATGGTTGATGTGAATATTAATTAAAGCTCCTGACACATATATGCTTGATTTTATACATTGCACACATGATTAGCTGATTAGATATTCACACGAATAAGTAGGTGTCCAGGTGTTCGTAATACATTTTTCAGTGACTGTATGTATGTATCGTGATTAGTATCATATTGTTAGGTGGTTTGTGATACCCAGCCCTAGTCGGTTCTGAGTGTTATATAGCGGAGGATGTAGCAGACCACCGTGATCTCACTTACTCTGCTGGGACTGTAGATTAAATTGGATTGGGCCAGATTCACAAATGAAGATCTCTTGACATACTGTATGAAAACTGAGGTCCTTCTCATTAATATTTGTTTACCTAAAAATGCTATTATGTGTTCGGATGTGAATTGTATTGATATCTCCCATCATGAAACCCTCGCTGCTATGTATGACAGTGTTGTGGGCGCAATGTATGAGGCTAGTAGACCATACCTTATACTACCTGTTAAAACTACCAACATAAAGCCAGGCTGGAACAGGCATGTCGAGGCTCATCATGCAGAAGCTAGGGTGGCATTTAAGACATGGGTGCTGGCAGGCAGACCTAGAAATGGTCCGATCCTTGAGTATAAAAAGCTTACCAGCACTAAACTCAAATATGCCATCCGTTACATTGGTAAACATGAACAAACTATGAGAGCAAATTCAATGGCTGAGAAATTAAGGGTTAAGGATGTCAGTGGCTTTTGGAAGGAGGTGAGAGCCCTAAACAGGGCCAATACATTGCTTCCATGTGTCATGGAGGGGGAGTCTGGGTTTGATAATATTGCTGAGATGTGGAGGCAACACTACTCTGCCTTATTTAACTGTGTTAAAAGTGACCCCTACAGAGTGATAAATATTGCTAACAGTAGTCCAGAGATAATCACTTGCAGTGAAGTCTGCCAGGCTGTAGCACATCTATCTGACATCTTTTCCATCTCGCCTGCTTTCTTTAGTTGGTAAAAGTGTATTGTTGGTTGAGCTGGGCTAATAGCGTAGAGTTTTGTGAATGATGGGCAATCTATAACGATCCTAACCTTTACAAAAAATCTAGAGTTCTGGCAGCTTTGCCACAAATTTGCCACTCATTTTCACAAGCTCATTTGTTATTATTGTTATTATTATTAAAAAATACTGTAGGCAACTGTTTAAAATATGCAACTGTCATTTTATTTCATAAGTAAAATGGGAATATTTAAAATAAAAGTTTTTAGGATGAGACTGTTGTGATAGAATTACCAACCTTATTTGTGCAAGGTTATACCCAATATTTCAACTTATGTCATCATTACCAGCTAAAAAAAGGAAACTTGTCTTTCATTCACTTCGGATCTGCAGGAGAATGTAACAATTTGTAAATCACGGTTTACTATTTGAGACAAATTATGCCAACTCTGTCAACAGAAATAATCTTGGTAACCCTGATGCCTAAGCTGAAGATGGTTTGCTGGTCTTAGCTGGCCTGATAGACTGGTCAGGCTGGTATTAAAGAAGTTTTGGGCATCTTTTAGCTGGTAAACATTTTCAAAACAATTAGATAATAGAAGGGACACCTGGACGCGATTGGGAGGAACGGCCTCCCCGATCTGAACCCGAGTGGATGTTTGTTATTAGACTTCTGTGCTAGTCATGGATTATCTATAACAAACACCATGTTCGAACATAAGGATGCTCATAAGTGTACGTGGTACCAGAGCACGCTAGGCCGAAGGTCGATGATCGATTTTGTAATCGTGTCGTCGGATCTGAGGCCATATGTTTTGGACACTCTTGGTGAAGAGAGGGGCGGAGCTGTCAACCGATCACCATCTGGTGGTGAGTTGGGTCAGGGAGTGGGGAAAGAATCTAGACAGACCTGAGAAGCCCATGCGAGTAGTGCGGGTGAACTGGGAACTTTTGGAGGAGGTCCCTGTCCACGAGATCTTCAATTCGCACCTCCGGCGGAGCTTTTCAGGCATTCCTGCGGAAGTTGGGGACATTGAACCGGAGTAGGCCACGTTCATAGCTTCCATTGCCGAAGCCACGGTGGAGAGCTGCGGCCTCAAGGTCTTAGGTGCCTCAAGGGGCGGTAACCCTCGAACACTGTGGTGGACACTGGTGGTCTGGGAAGCCGTCCGACTGAAGAAAGAAGCCTTCTGGGATTTGTTGTCCCGGAGGTCTCCGGAGGCAGTTGCAAGGTACCTACAGGCTCGAAGGGCTGCGGCCTCTGCCATGAGGGAGGCAAAGCAGTGGGTGTGGGAAAAGTTTGGACTTTAACATTGCGTGGAAGTCTGGGACAGTGCCTAAGGAGTGGCAGAATGGGGTGGTGGTTCCCCTCTTCAAAAAGGGGGATCAGAGAATGTGTGCCAACTACAGGGGTATCACACTTCTCAGCCTCCCTGGTAAAGTTTACTCCAAAGTGCTGGAGAGGAGGGTTTGGCCTATTGTCAAACCTCAGATTGAAGAGGAACAATGCGGGTTCCGTCCTGGCCATGGAACAACGGACCAAATCTTTACTCTCGCAAGGATCCTGGAGGGGGCCTTGGAGTATGCCCCTCCAGTCTACAGGTGTTTTGTGGCTCTGGAGAAGGCATATGACCGGGTCCCCCGGGAGATACTTTGGGAGATGCTGTGGGAGTACGGGGTGAGGGGGTCCCTGCTCAGGGCGATGCAATCCCTGTACATCCAAAGCGAGAGCTGTGTCCCGGTCCTCGGCACGAAGTCGAGTTCGTTCAATGTGGGGGTTGGTCTCTGCCAGGGCTGCGCTTTGTCACCAATCCGGTTTGTGATATTCATGGACAAGATATCGAGGCGTAGTTGGGGTGGGGAAGATGTTCGGTTCGGTGGGCTGGGGATCTCATCGCTGCTTTTTGCAGATGATGTAGTCTTCATGTCATCATCGGTCCGTGACCTTCAGCTCTCACTGGATCGCTTGGCAGTCGAGTGTGAAGCGGCTGGGATGAGGATTAGCACCTCTAAATCTGAGGCCATTGTTCTCAGCAGAAAACCGATGGAGTGCGTTTTCTGGGTAGGGAAGAAGATATTGCCCCAGGTGAAGGAGTTCAAATACCTCTGGGTCTTGATCACGAGTGAGGGGACAACGGAGTGGGAGGTTGGCCGGAGAATCGGGGCAGCAGGGGCAGTATTGCACTCGCTCTATTGCACCGTTGTCACGAAAAGAGAGCTGAGCCGGAAGGCAAAGCGCTCGATCTACCGATCAATTTTCGTTCCTACCCTCACCTATGGTCATGAAGGCTGGTTCATGACCAAAATAACTAGGTCATGAGTACATGCGGCCTAAATGGGTTTCCTCAGAAGGGTGGTGGGCTTCTCCCTTAGAGATAGGGTGAGTCCGTAAGGAGCTTGGAGTAGAGCCGCTGCTCCTTTGCGTCGAAAGGAGCCAGTTGAGGTGGTTTGGGCATCTGGTAAGGATGCCACGGAGGTCGTTTCCTAGTCTCTGCCCTTGTATACGACCACGGAGGTCGTTTCCAAGTCTCTGCCCATGTACATGACCACGGAGGTCGTATCAGAGTCTCTATCCATGTTCACGACCACGGATGTCGTCTCCAAATCTCTGCCCATGTATAAGACTTCAGAGGTCGTTTCCAAGTCTCTGTCCATGTATACAACTACAGAGGTCGTTTCCAAGTCTCTGCCCATGTTCACGACCACGGAGGTTATATCAGAGTCTCTATCTATGTTCACGACCACGGAGGTCGTCTCCAAATCTCTGCCCATGTATACGACTTCGGAGGTCGTTTTCCAAGTCTATGCCCATACCCACGACCACAGAGGTTTCTCCCAAGACTCTGCTCATATTCATGAACACTGAGGTCTTTTCCCAGTCATCTAGAACACTTCGTTTCAAGCCTTCCACAGCTCCGCCATCCACGACTTGGCCCCACATCATGGTCGCCAAGCCCAAGTTTCACGTCATGGCCGCCAAGCCTGAGATCCAGTCCATGTCACAGCCACGCCAGAGTCAGGTCCAGGCCATGTCACAGCCACGCCAGAGTCAGCTCCAGGCCATGTCACAGCCACGCCAGAGTCAGCTCCAGGCCATGTCACAGCCACGCCAGAGTCAGCTCCAGGTCATGTCACAGCCATGCCAGAGTCAGCTCCAGGCCATGTCACATCCCTGATATAGCAGGCGTAAGCGCTGGACTGTAATTATTTCATCATTATATATTGAATTTTTGTTATATAAGGGGCTTTCTCAGCAAATATATGTATATGCGATTAAATGCGATTAAATGCGATTAATTAATCGGGACACCATGTAATTAATTAGATAAAACATTTTTATCGATTGACAGCCCTAATTTTAATGTTTGATTTTCATATATCAAAAATATGTTGCTACAAATATAGAACAGGATTCATTACTTCCACATTGAAATTTCATGAGAAATTTGCCAAAAACAAACACATAAAATATAATCTACACATAAGATACACCTACTGTATGTATTTTGTCAGGCCATTTTTGAGTCTAAATAGCTGCACAACTTACATAATTTCAGTAGTACACCCAAATGACAATAGCCAAATCATACTTGTCATGTATGCACTTGTGGAAGTATACTTCTATGTTGCTTCTTCATCAAATATCAATGTCAAATGTAAAACAAGTTAATCACTGACACATCAGCACCACCATGAGTAAGAAATTGCATGTATAATATGTATGTGTACACGCATGTTAGGGCTGGGATAAACGATTATTTTTTAAACAATTAATCTAGCGATTATTTTTCCGATGCATCGGTTAATCTAACGATTCGATTTCGATTCGATTAATCGACTTGTGACAACACCGGTAATACCGGTTTCATCGGGGGTGGGGGTGTATAAAATGTAAAAAAAAAAAATTGCCGGGAGTTTGATTGACTGGCGATCTGATCAATCAATCATAATACGCCAATTTTGTCCGACAAAGTAGTCAGGAGAGAGAATATTAACGTCGGTGGATTTGATTTTGAATAATGGATTGTAGGCTACTGTACTGACATCTTTCCGTGGTTAAAACAACAGTCCTTCTGATGTAGGCTACATTCATGTTTAGCCTATTTGATGCTATAAATTAACCAAGGAAAAGATGATCGGTTCACGAGCAACTTTAACTGAGGCAATCTGTCACGACACATTAAGGAGCCACAAAATAGTAGGCCTATTTATGGTTTAATTTTCTTTGAATGACCAAATTTGAAAGTTGAGACTTTATTAAATGTTACCTGCTTGGCCCTGTCTGTCAGCGTGTTGTCAGTGTCCTCTATGTATTTTTCACGACATTCATAGTTATAAGCGCATTATTAATAGCTATAAGCGAAAACTTTAGGTGTCGACAACGTATTATAGCCTACTCCAACATCGAGTGCAAAGTGGGGAGTTGAAAAAAAACTTACGGTGCTCTGTCATCTGCAGCTGCAACCGGGTGGCGCCTCTTCAGATGCTGGTGCATTGCCGTGGTGCTAGAATGGAAGGCCATCTCCATTTTGCAAAGACGACATATCACGGAATTGTTTCCTTTTAAATTAAAGAATTCCCATACTTTAGAGGAACGAGTGCATGCCGCCTTGCACTTCTGATAGTCTGAGGAGCCACTCGTGCTACTACTGGCCGGCGCCGCCATCTTGGTTTTGGGTCCGACGAATCGACGTGCATATTTTGCGTCGACGTATTTTTTGTCCCAGCCCTAACGCATATGGAATACTGAGAATTCACCACTGTCACATAGAAAAATAATATATAGTAGTCATTTGTATGAATAAAGTACTCTTGTAATAAAAGAGTACTTTTTGTCTTGTAATAAAAAATAAAAAAAACCTATAAGCACTTGTTGTAACTAAGCAGTTATTAAAATAATTTCCTTTTTGCAATTTTGCATATTTTTTATTTATTCAGAAGAGAAAGGTTGATGAATACTAAAGAGGTGTGGGCATAACTCCAGAAAATGGATGAGGTACAGAGGGTGGAATGAGGTTCCGGGTAACTAAAGACCCATGATATGCATTAAAGGGTTAAATGTGCTATAAGTGATATTTTGTTTTTATGAAATGGCACCCAGAAAATATCCCCATTTCCTGGCAGATATTGTATAACTGAAATGGGTGTCCTGAGAAATCATACCAGATAATTTTTTTAATTTTTTAATTTTTTTTTATGTTGGGCCCTCTTTGATTAAGCCGTTCATGTCAATGTGTATCTATTTACTGTATATACACCTGTTGCGGGAACCAAATTATAGGCCACATGCTGAGATTAAATTGTTATGGTGTAGCTTGGATTAATGCAATGCTTTTTGTGAAAGCATTCACAATTTTTTTTTTAAGCAACATGTCTTTACTTTTACTTTGGTGGTGGCTGATGATTTTCCTAATACAAATGTTGCAGATGGTGAGAACCTCTGTTACATAATGTTCTGTTTCCTTGGTAACCAAAAAGAGGGCCGACCCTTCGACATCAACCCTTCACCCCCAACTTCTTTTCTCTGCCCTTCACCAGCCATAAAAGTGTCAGAAATCCTAGAAATATTGCCAAATTTGCTGGACACACAGTTGTCTCGTGAGTGAACATCGTAAAATTCCAGAGAAATGGGCATTACATATTCTTCACGTAGAAGCCTGGGAATTTATTTCTCTAAATAGACACATTGTAGAAGACACATTTTTTTCAGTTTGCTTCCAAAGGTTTGTACAGTCATGTTGCCTTGAACTTCTCAGCACTGGACACAACAATACAAGCAGGAAACTCTATTCAAAGGTCGGCAGAGCTTTGTTAGTGTAGAAGGAGTGGCCCTTAGGGGGGCATGAAACCCTGCCTGCTTTCATTTTCTTCGAGCCAGAGGGATCATCTCTCTCTTTTTTTTAAACAAGTACCCAATGCTACAGTAGATTCCTCTTTCCCACCCCCATTCTATTGCCATTCACTCCTCCCCCTCTCCCTCGTGCCTCTCCGCTGTGGAAATGAACTCCGTACTATGGATATAAGGGTGAAGATGAGGTTTACAACAAATTTCCAGCTCTACTTGCAAGACAACCTCCTGGCTGGGTGCCAACATTCTGCAAGTTCTCTCTAGCCAACCAGAATTCCTGTTGGGAATCACCTGACCCTGAATTCCCAGACAAAGAAATGTTCATGCTTTATAATTTTTTCTTTCTTTTTTTTCTTTTTTTTTTTTTTTTGAAGCGGTCTCCTCTTGGCCAAGAGTGAGACAGGAAAAAAAGTGACTCACACGTTGGATTTAAAGTGCCGAGTGCAGGCGTGTATGGGTAGGTCGGCTGACTTGTTTGTTGTTGATAGTGCAGAGGACAGTGTGCATGTCTGAGTAGACTTGCTGGAGGAGGAATATGCTGACTTCAGGTATTTTCCATTAGACTTGTTATGGACCATCTGCCCAGAGTAGCTTAAAGGAAACTCATCTCTTTAAAACCAGAGCTCTGGACCGGGCTAAAAACATTTGCAAGTACATTACAAAATTCTTTGATGTTTGCCTTAAAAGGTTTTTTTTTTTACTCTAGAGTGTGTGCTATCACAGGGGGATTGCAGAGAGCTGGATGTATTTCCTTCTTTACTGCCTCTGCAGGATGTTGTGCATATGGCAAATCTTTACCTTTGTTTATGTTTGAAAGTTTATGCTTCTCTTTTATGTGTACCTTATCTCGCAGTGCACCTTTTGTAGTTATTTATACTGTCAAGCTACCTAGACGCAGCATGTTTTGTCTCAAACTAGTCCTTTCAGTCTTATTGACAAGACAATTGCTTTTCGTTTTGCTTTTGAGGTTTAAAACAAAGATATTGTGCTTTTGATCTGTCTGTCAGATTTGGGTCAGCTCTGTAAACACATAAAACTGGCAGCAGATATCATTTGTGTTGAAGCGGAAATGCTGTGCGTGTCTTTTTAAGGATATGCAAATATGAATGAACTGAGTGAACCCGAGAACCGCGTGTGATTAGCGCGCTGCCAGAGCACACTCAAACTCTAAGTCAGAGAACGGCAGACTTTTACTGCTATTTAAAGGCTTAGCTTTTGACAATTAATTCACAATCATAAAGAAATAATAGATTAAAGATGAAAATAATATGTTTGAACAGCTTGAACTGAACAAAATAAAGAGAAGCTTTTAAGAAGCTTAAACTTTAAGACACTTTCACATGGACTCATTTAGCATGCCTGACCTCTGCAGCACGACTAATTAATGGAGCCAGCACAATCGCAACTTAATGCATCATTGGCTTGGTTTGTAGTAGGGCTGGATGATATGGGTACAAAAATCTCAATATTTTTCAGCCTTTTTTACGATATTCAACATGTATCTCAATAAATGTGTATTTGCTCTGAAAAGGCATAAACATTTTTTAACAAAATAGCCATGCAGAAAGTGGCAATCTGAAAAATCACTGAAACGCAAATGCAGCTGGAGTATATAATGGATTAAAAGCTGTTAAGAGAAAGAGCTTTAACACACTCAGCTACCCATTTATTTGTTACATTTACATAGTTCATGGAGCTTTTACGCACTAAACAGCTTTCTGGTTTACGTGTAAATGAGCTATTATAATTTTAAATCCACAGAAGTTATTACTCCACCCACTGCGTAACATCATTAAGGACAGCTGTATATTATTGGATCAATGTGGTTTGAACGATGGATTTGCGCCATCGTTACTACAGTTTGGGAAACAGTACTGTGGTGGTTCAGCAGTGAGTTATCAAGTTGCACGGGAAATGCACCCCAGGGGGCTTATTAAAGAAAACGTCCTATCTTAAGTCCTAAATGAAGATATAATCAGTTAAGTTAGGATTTTTCACAAATGCATAATACAGAAGCAAATCTTATCTTGATTTAGGATTCTTATCTTATCTTACAAAATCATATCTTATCTTATCTATAGTTAAGATAAGAGACTGCACTTTTGAAATGTTATTCTGTAATAGCTTTTGTCCTAAATAAGATCTTAACTGAAATTGCCATGGTTACCAAACAGAGGTAGGTAGGATGGTAGGATTCTTAAGTTAGGATCCTTCTGTAATACACCCCCTGGTGTGCAATGTGTATTTGACAGGTCAGTCACAATGTTGGTCATCTCCTTTTCTGTGACACTGTGTTGCATTTTTAGATTTGTAGCGGTTACAAATGTTTGGAATTGCTTGAATGTGTGAACTAGCATCACTTTGCTTTCACAATGCAAGCGAACAGCTCTGAGAGAAATAAAAACAGTTTATCATGAGTCTTGCGTGCACAGTGAACAACTTGTCACTCATTTATTCTGAAGCAGACCATAACATGGTATTCATTTGATTTAAAAGCAGCTTTTTGCAGTTTAAAACCATTGTGATGTCATTTTTATAATTTGTGCAACCCTGAAACATTGTGAATCACACTCATGACATGCTCATTGGTAAACATAGTGGTCAAATACTGAGCACATTAAAATAATCGTGAAATTCATGACATTTCTTAACTTTATATTACCAGCAAATTTGATAAGGGATATTCTATATATTGCACAGCCCTATCCTCTATTGTCTGGACTCTGGAGGCTAAAAAGCGAATGGCCTTTGTTCGGTCCCACCAAAGTCACATCGAAGCCATTCATACTCCCTGCCTGTTGGAATTTCAGTGTGCACTGCTGTTCTGCCGGGTTTTTAAGTACATTTTTTTTCAAAGGTTTTTTCCATATTGCACAAAATTTTAGGGTAACACGTTATGTATCAGTTTGGAAATGTTTTATACCATTTGCATTAGAGGTAAACCGATATATCGGTTTTACCGATAAATTGGTGCCGATAGTTGCTTTTTGGAACAATCTTTATTGGCAGAAATCTAATGCGATAGTTGCATAATCGTGAAATTCATGACATTTCTTAACTTTATATTACCAGCAAATTTGATAAGGGATATTCTATATATTGCACAGCCCTATCCTCTATTGTCTGGACTCTGGAGGCTAAAAAGCGAATGGCCTTTGTTCGGTCCCACAAAAGTCACATCGAAGCCATTCATACTCCCTGCCTGTTGGAATTTCAGTGTGCACTGCTGTTCTGCCGGGTTTTTAAGTAAATTTTTTTCAAAGGTTTTTTCCATATTGCACAAAATTTTAGGGTAACACATTATGTATCAGTTTGGAAATGTTTTATACCATTTGCATTAGAGGTAAACCGATATATCGGTTTTACCGATAAATTGGTGCCAATAGTTGCTTTTTGGAACAATCTTTATTGGAAGAAATCTAATGCGATAGTTGCAGATAGTTTTTTCATCTCCAAATAAGAGTACTCTGTGTGTTTTGGGCTCGTTTATACATAAAGGTCTCAGGTTATGGACCAAATCTTTTTGGTTGAACAATGAACTGCATCAGGGATTTTATTCATTTGGACTCCTTGTCTGTGCTCATCATAGTAAGGAACGAATTAGATTTTTTTTTTACATTCTATAAGTGAATTAAAAAAATATTGGCCAATTAATCAGTTATCAGCCTTTCCCACCACCTTTGTTACTGGTATTGGCAAAATTCACTATCTGTCGACCTCTAGTTTGTATCCAGAGATTAATTCTCATTTAACTAACCTGTTGTCAGTGTGATTTTTAACCTTAAAAGGAATGTTACAAGTTCAACACAATCGACAGCATTTGGGGCAAAATGATTAACACAAAAATTATTTTATGAATTATTAACATAATTTTAGTGTGATAAAATAATATACCAACCTCATCTGTGTAAAGTTTTGTATACTATTACAACTTTGTTGTCATGACAACATAACTGCGGTAAACCCTGATGGCTGGTACATGAAATAAATCCTGTAAATCCCTGATTTTATCACACTAAAATCATGTTAACATGTATGTTGTTTTATTTATATACTTTTGAAATGTGTATTTTTGTGTATTTTAATGTTTATTGGCTGGCCCCATTCACTTCCATTGTAAGTGACTCACTGAACATGTGATTTTTGCTTTTTTTAAGTTAGAAAGCAACAAGTCAAAGTTATTTTTGTGGTAATCAACATAATGCCAAAAATGCTGTTGATTGAGCTTGTGTTGATCCTGGAGCATTCCTTTAAAACCCACATCATTGTTCATCACCACCATTGTTAACAAAATATAGGGTTTATTTCTACTGTTATCTTTTCATGGCTGTGTGACATGAACAGCAAAACATTCAGATGATCAAACGTGAATTATGGATTTAAATACAGACAGAACAGCATTGTTCAGTAGGTCGTAATGATATTGAGTAACACATATATCCTCACTGTATATATTGTAAATTATAGCAAAAAGATCAGGATAAGGAATTTGGCGACGGAGCTTTCTTTGAATGCAGGCTTGGTTGATCATTGTAATGTGGAGAATACCTTAAGGCTATGGGTGTTTTCTTTCAAATATAGCTACCACTCCAAAAAACCACACTGTCCTTTATTATATCACACACCAGCTTTAACAAAGAGCTTTAAGGCTTTCATTGGATATTTCCTATTGAACATTTAGTACTGTAAACTTCCATAACATCTGTATTAATTTGAATTGCATTCTTAGAATAACAGCAGTACTGTATTGTAATTTACAGTACATTATATAACATTTACATTTTTGGCAAAACTTTCTAACCAAAGCCACTAACTAAGATTTCTTAATGCTGATGTATAATATTAAAGGCCTGAGATGTATTATTTATGTTTTTGTGTGATTGTTCCCTTACAAAAATGTACAATGTTGTTTCAATAGTACAGTAATGGTGTTATGGTAATACCATGTTATTCAGTGTTACTTTGATGTCCCATGGTACTGAATGATTACTATGTTGATGTACAATGGTATTTACGTACATGGTACTCCAGCATATTTCACAGAAAACCATAGTATTACTATGGTTCATGTTAAAAAATAAAGTACTGTTATACCATGGTATATTTTGGTATTTTCGATCTTGGTGACTTTCCAATCCTGGGAAATTATGAAAATGTACTGGCCATAAATCTCTTTTACCAACCATATTGCATTTTGGATCATTTTTATTAAAAAATATATATTTTAAGTAAAGTATTTTCCCTTACATGTTTATAACAAACAGAACAGATAATTGTGTCTCTCACAGCATCATAGATGAACCCAACTGTCTCTTGCAGAAATACGTAAAGAAGAAACACCTTGTTTTGTTCCTCTTATTTTTAATTTTGGTGGCTTGCTGTAAGGAAAATTCCACATAATGAATGTGTCGCTACATGTGATTCTGGAGGAAAAAATTTACGGAATCCTATATAAACATTTGTGTACTTTTTCCACAGAGGAAAACTTTTGGAGATGCAACAGATTTATTTTATTTTATTATTTATTTTATTTTTTTGTAGTAGACAGTTAATTTCATTCTTGTCATTTTTGCAATTCGCTTAAACCATTCAGTGTTGCAATTCCTATAAAGTTACTAGCCAACTGGCTCGCCAAAGCCCATTTTAGATGCTTACCGAGTGTTGTTTTAAACCTGCGTCCTTACACAAGTCGAACAATAACTGAGGGTATCCATATATAATATGTCATTTCATAATTCGTCCACAATATCTTGATCTACTTTATGGAAACTTAATGCAACATTCCCCATTCATGTTTGCAGGATTTGCGGCCTATTAGTTTATTCAGTAAATAGCAAAGCCTTAGTGATTACCACACAACATCTTCTGACTATAGCTACTGTATATGTAACCGGACCTGCTCGACCCGCTCCGAGCGGGATTCCAAACGGGCGTCTCCGGCATGGGAGGCAGGGTCACAAACTAAAGGCTACAGACACTAGTGTCCATCGCTAGAGCACCTCTCACACTGCACAGCTACCTACTAGGGCTGAAATGATTAGTCGACGTTATCGACAACGTTGACAATGAAACATTTTATACAAATATGTTTGTTGTCGAATAGTCATTTGATCTAATTTAATGTAACATGAGATCACTTTAAACTCTAATGATGAGAACAGCACTGCAGCTCACACCTGACTGAGGAGAGGAAGAATTACACAGCTCACAGTCCAAAAGTACTTTAAACTTTCCAAACAGCTTCAGGTGATATAGATAAAGTATGAGGGAATTATAATGTAAGTAAGTAAATACAGAAGCACTCTCGTTGTGGAATAAGTGGAGCTGGAGCTGCCGCTGAAGCAAAACTTGTGTGTCGAGCGTCTTTAAAGGAAACACCCCGACGTTACATCTTAAATGCAGTTATATTTAATGCGTTACAGCTTTATTAAAGTTCAAATAATATGGAATCAGATCATGTAAATAACTACAAACTCTGAAAACGGCATTTTCTGTGCGGTCAGCGCCTCTTCTATGAGTTGCACGAATGTCCTGATCTGAGTGGGAGAGATTGAAACTGCATCCGGCTGATGCGGGGACGCTCATCCCTCGAGCGTGCACGCTTGTTGCAGCTAGATTATAACGTGATTGAATCATAATATATGTCACTGTGCATTTCTTATCGTAAAGAAAATTGCCAATGCACAGCTTTATTAATAAGAGAGAGTTTGTGTTTTTGTGAGTTAAAGATGGATTGAAGTGAACAGAAAGGTGAGAGAGGGTAGTCTTTGCCCCATTATACACTGCAACAAAATATATTTTTGATTTGTTTTATTTTTTTTTGCTTATTTTCCTATTCTAAACTATTTTAACACCATGTAAAAAATGTTGCAACTATACTGCAGGAGAAAAAAATTGTTATCTGAGAATGTTGAATATAAAATTAAAAATACAAAGACGCATTTACCTGAGAAGCAGCATATAAGATATTTAAACTTGCTTTTAGAGAATAGATCTTGAATATAAGCATATTTTGTCTTTACTGCACTTGCAGAAGTATAACCAAGTGAAAAAATACACTAATATACAAAATACACTTACTGTATATTTAAGATACATTCTCTTAAAGCAAGTCTAAATATCTTATACGTTGCTTCTCAATTAAATGTATCTTGTTTTAAGGATTTTTAGACATTTTTAAATGGAAAACAAGACAAAAACACTTGATAACAATAGGATTTTTTTTGCAGTGAATTTCTTTACTGAATTAAACTTATACAAATTATTTTTCCCCCTTTAATTCAGTGAATGTCATTTCGAGTTATTTTTAAAAGATGATTTTGTTCCTCTTTATTGTTAGTATGCATGTTTAATACAACATTTTAAGTCGGGACACAAGCAGAATAATCGGTTAAGAGCTAATGACTGATCGTTACAATAATCGGCAAATAGTCGAATAATCGTCCTAATAATCCTTAGATTAATCGATTATCAAAATAATCATTAGTGGCAGCCCTACTACTAACCAGCTGGCTAACATTACACATACATCCAGTACTCCAAACTCTAGGTTATACTTATACATAACAACATTGGTTATTTTAAGCTCTCACTTGTGCATGACCACTGCACATACAGTATATGTTGTTTTTCCTGAGTTGGACTGTGCGGTTGTGACCGATAAAGGCTGTAAAGTACAGTACTGTACTTGTTGAACCCACCCCCCTTCCTTCTCTCTCGTTTTCCCCCTCCTTCGATTTTAAGAGCCAGACTCGCTAAACTGAGGCCCCCAAAGAGGGGCATTTACAGCTAGGAAAAAAGTCCAGAAGCAAATCTCTACTTATAGCTGTTACTTTCTTCCTCCCCCATTGGCATTTCTGAGGAGTCCGTTTTCTATTGATTTCTTTCTTTTATATATATATATATATATATATATATATATATATATATATATATATATATATAAATAATCCTCTCCCTTAAAGTCGACATTCTTTTCCCCTCCTCAGTGTAGAATATGATTCCCAATACTGTATTTTGCCTGCAGTATTAGACTCCTCTATCATTAGTTAAGATCAATTCTGACAGCCGTGAAGTATCTGTGAAACTTTAGTTTTGAAAACTTAAATGTGTTGTTTTCCAGATGTAAAATAAGTTTTGTATGCGTTTGATACAACAATAACACAAAAATGCCTTTGCCCTTCTCATTTCACATAGGGTGAGTTTGGCTTATTGTGCAGAATGTAAACTGTGTACATTTTTAGCAAACAGAGCCTCAAGCTGGCAAGATAAAATCAGTCTTGGTTAGCTCAAGCTAATATGTTACTAAGATAAGATTCTCAGATTTAAAAGATTTTCCAATTCATTCCCGTTTTTCTGCTTGGCTTGAAATGATTGGTCTAAGATTACCTTAATGTAAAATCAAGCTTCAGTGATTTATGTTACAGAACACACAAATTGAATACAAAATCGTATATCACGGCAGAGATCATTTTATTTCATAGCAACAGTGTATATAACAATATAGATATTTTTGCTGGAAATTCATTAAAAAATGGTTTATACAGTATACCAAATAAACTTGATGTTAGGTCTAATGTCTAATTTTGGATAAACCAGTGTATTAAAAGCTTAACAAATACAAATTACTGGTAACACATTACAATAAGTTGTATCTGTTAACATTAGTTCACTACATTACTGAACTAACAATGAACAATCCTTTTAAAGCACTTATTAATTTATTAGTCTTGGTCAATGTACATTTTTACATTTATTAATATGTGAAAAGTTGTATATGTTATAATTAGTTAATGCAATATGAATTAACTTATTCAAATAATTAATTAATTAACATTATCTAAGATTAATAAATGCTGTTAAACAAAACTTTTTTCATTGTTAGGTTATGTTACCTAATGCATTTTCTCATGTTAAAGAATAGAACCCTATTGTAAAGTGTTACAAAGTTAATTCATCTCATTTATTATTTTCTCTTTTTATATGGAACTTGATGGACGCAAACCAATAGTTAATATTATTCATAACAAACAAATTATATGTCTGGCATCTGCGCAAAGACAGCTTTACATTATGGAACACATGAGTTAAAAACAAAGGACTCAAAACATAAAAAAATCAAACAAAGTCAACCGCTGTCAAAGACAAAAAGCACAACACAACACATGAGCCAAGCTCATTGAAGCAGCCAGTAAAGCTATACAGATATTTATAATCTACTCTGGAGCTCCTTGATTTTGAGGCCACGTGTTTCTACTCCACACCATCATCCCCTCCATTCACACACACATACAAACCCCCACACACACTCATGAGCTCTTGGCCCCAGATCCACCCTCCCCTTGCAGGCTTGTTTGAATGTATAGCCACTATAATGGAGAGAGTGAGCTAAAGACAGTCATTGGTGCTCTGTTCCAAAACGAAGCAAGCTGCCTACTGAGGCAGCATTAAAGGTATCACAGCCACGACTCAAAGGCTGTTCCAAAAGGTAGGCAACGTAATTATGCTGTCTCCTAAGGTTTTTGAAGATGTTTTGAACATTTTCTAAGCTGAGAGTATAATTAAAAATGTCTTGTTTAAACTAATATTTGTGAGTGCTATGTAAGGCTGTTGTGGCAGCGGGGACGTGGTCAAGTGCCCGTCGGGGAGAGGAAGCGGTAAGGGTGCTTGCACCTGAGCTAAATCATGTCTAGCACCTGAGCTAAATCATGTCTAATACCTGTCTCTAATTCCAGTGAGCACGGGGAGAGCGGCACAAAAGCACAAACATAAACACACGACGGACATGCCTGTAATTCTCTCTCTCTCGAACCATCATCACCGGCCGCCTTTATCCCTCGCGCGCCTCATCAGACCGATTGGGGACCGGGCCCGCGATATTCCGACCCGGCCCCGCCCCCTCCGCTCCACAGCTGTCAAATTAAAATAATAGAATAATAGAAATTTGAATATACATCGAAGTTAAGATCAAAATACACATTCAAATGCAAAAACTGTGTATTCAAATATTAGATGTGTACCAAGCACTGACAATGACTTAGATGGAGGTCTTTGGCCATTTTGTCTTTGAGTCTTATCAGCATTTCACGGCATAAGCAATGCATTTAAAATGCTGTGTCAGGAAAGGAATTTCAAAAAGCGCATCTCGAAATCTGCGCGTTCTGTTCAATTTATATTCTTGCGCTTCATCCAGTGTCCTGTTTGAACATTATGCATTTAGCTGTCAATTAAATGAAAAAAATCACATTTTCTCATGCTTGTTGATATTCCACGTATTTTCATGCTTATGAGAGTATTTTTTCCATTAGCTAAGCTACATGCTTATGTCAATTCTTCTTCTTTCGCTGCTCCCATTAGGGGTCACCACAGCAGACCATCTGTGATCCGCATATTTAACTTGGTACAGATTTAACGCCGGACGCCCTTCCTGACACAACCCCCAGTGGCTGGGGGACTTTCAGTCACACCTTCAGGGCAATTTAGAGTCTTCAATTTACTGAACCTGCATGTTTTTCGACTTGTGGGAGAAAAGGAGCACCTGGAGGAAACCCACACAAACACTGGGAGAACATGCATACAGAAAGGCCCAGTTGAGGCAAGATTTTAACCCAGGGCCTTCTTGCTGTGAGGCACTCTGACCGCTGAGCCACTGTGAAAAGTATTTTTATGCTTATGAGAGTATTGTACCTTTAGCTTAGTTACATGCTAATGCAAATTAAATAAAAAAATCTAATTTATTCTCGATAGCCCTAGTATTTTCATGCTCATGACAGTATTTGTCTGTTAGCTTAGCCACATGAAAATGTTGATTACATGAACAAAAAAAATCACATTTAGTCTCTCAGCCCTGTTGACAGCCCTAATATTTTCATGCTCATGATAGTATTTTGCCTTTTGCTTAGCTACATGCTAATGTCCATTAAATGAAAAAAATTAATGTGTCTCTGATCCCTGTTTACAGTCCTAGTATTTTCATGCTTATGAGAGTATTATGCCGTTGGCTTAGCTACATGCTAATGTCAGTTAAATTAAAAAAATCTAATTTAGTGTCTCAGCCCTGTTGACAGACCTATTATTTTCATGCCTATGAGAGAAATGTGCCTTTAGCTAAGCTACATGCTTATGTCAGTTAAGAGTAGGCTCTCATTGTAGTAGTAGTCTCCTTGTTACGATTCACTGTTTCATCTGTTCCCCTCTGACTACAATTCCCATGATTCCCTGCTCCTATCACTTCCAGCTGTTCCCCATTGTTTTCACATGTGTGTCATTTACCTAATTATACCTCATGTATATAATGCCCTATTTTTCTGTTCTCCTTTGTCATTTGTTAATGTTTCTTCCCAGTTCATGTGCCGGTTCCAGTCCTGTTTGTTTACTTTTGTTTTACATCCTGGTTTCCTGTCTTGCCCTGTTTCTGCGTTTATCCTGCCCTGTAATCTGTTTTATTGTTATTAAAATAGCTGCATTGCCACAGATGTCAGCCTCACCTGTCCCAGAGTCTGCATTGCCAGCCTCGCCAGTCTCAGAGCCTGCGTTGCCAGCCTCACCTGTCCCAGAGCCTGCGTTGCCAGCCTCACCCATCCCGGAGTCTGCATTGCCAGCCTCGCCAGTCCCAGAGCCTGTGTTGCCAGCCTCGCCCATCCCAGAGCCTGCATTGCCAGCCTCATCTGTCCTAGAGCCTGCTCTGCCTACTTCGGCTGCCCGGAGGAGGAGGAGAAAGGCTTCTGTCCCCAAGTCTTTACCAGTGTTCATGACCACTGAGGTCATTTCCAAGTCTCTGCCTATGTTCACAACCATAGAGGTTGTCTCAGAGTCTCTGTCTACGCCCACAATGACAGACGTTGTCTCCGAGTCTCTGCCCATGTTCACGACAACAGAGTTCGTCTCCGAGTCTCTGCCAGTGTTCACGAACACAGAGGTCGTTCCCGAGACTATGCCCATGTTCACAACCACAGAGGTCGTCTGTGAGTCTCACCCTATGCTAACTACCACAGAGGTCGTACCTGAGTCTCTGTCTATGCCTACGACCACAGAGTTCATTCCCAAGTCTCAGACCATGCCCATGACCACAGAGGTCCCTCACGAGACTCTGCTCATGTTCATGACCACTGAGTTAATTTCCCTGTCATCCTTGACTGTTAGCCTCGAGCCTGCCACGACTCTGCCTTCCATGGCTTCGCCCCTTGATTCTCCTTTGGCTCTGCCTTCTATGGCTCCTGTCCCTAGACTGTGGTCATCTCCCAGGTCTCCTGACCCTGTTTCAGCCCTGTGGCCACTAACCAGGCCTCCTGAATGTCCGCCTAGTCTGCTCTGGTCTTCTGGCTCTCCTGGCTGTCTGTCTGATCTGCTCTGGTCTTCTGTATCTCTTGGCCATCTGCCTGATCAGCTCTGGTCTTCTGGGTCTCCTGGCAGTCTGCCTGATCTGCTCTGGTCTTCTGGGTCTCATGGCCATCTACCGGATCTGCTCTACTCTCCCTGGTCTTTTGACTGTCTGCCTGATCTGCTCTGGCTCCCTTGGTCTCCTGCCAGACTGGGGGAAAACTATCTTTTCCCCCAGACTACACTTCCCATAATCCCCTGCTCTTATCACTTCCAGCTATTCCCCATTGTTTTCACATGTGTGTCATTTACCTAATTATCCCTCATGTATATAATGTCCTGTTTTTTTGTTCTCCTTTGTTGGTTGTTAATATTTCTCCCCTGTTCATGCACTGGTTCCAGTCCTGTTTGTTTACTTTTGTTTTACTTCCTGGTGTCCTGTCTTTCCCTGTTTCTGCGTTTATCCTGCCCTGTATTCTGTTTTATTGTTATTAAAATAGCTGCATTTAGCTCCTACTCCTGTGACCTTCCTCAATGCCACACTCCTATTAGGTCTACTTGTGTAACATTGCTGCCTATGTAGAGCATCCCAAATTGCTCATGTATGAGGTTCCATGATGGTTAGAATGCTGCCTTAGAACTGTAGTAGGAATGTGTCACAATGGTAAATTGTAATGGTCTTGCGCTCTTTTTCTTAGCATCTTGCCCAAAGTGCTGTGTTTTTAATAGATGGTGTGTCAAGTTCCAAATAGTTCAACTTTTAAAACTGTGTCTTGAGACCCTTGAATTCTGTTCCATTCTGTTGCACTACATTTTTAAAATGCATTTTTTGTTAACGCCACCTATTAGTGTCAGGTGAATCCAAAACCATCCTTACTGTACAGGTCTCCCTTAACACCAATTAACTGACTAGTGATTTACTAATACGATCAATTTGTTTGTTGTGAAAATATGTAGTTTTGCACATCCCTACTCTTTAGGCAGTTGGTAGTGAGGTAGCTCATTAGAGTTTGGAACAGAGTTAGGGAGAGTATTCTGGGGAAGGATCTAGTCATTTACTTTCTCTTTGCACACACAAAAGCAACTCTGCCAGGTTCACGTGTATTTGTGTGAAATTGGAGATGGATTTGAACCCCAACAGCAGAGAAAGTACAGCTGTGAAATAGATTGATGTGCGAGTGAGAGTGAAAGAGAGAGCAAGAGAGGTGCAGCTGTTGGGGATTTGCTGTGAGCTGCTTAAGTCATGGCTTGGCTCATGTCCTCTGTTTTTGACCTAATAGCTTAGAGTCAGGTTGGACAAACTCAGTGAACTCTCCGGCGTGTTGCTCTTCATACGTCCATCTCAGCCTCGGGGGGAAAGCTCACTGTTACAAAGTGATTGCAAACAGATTTCCCTTAAATAAAAAGGAGACTGTTTTCACAGATTTCTTCCACTTATCACTCTTAAAGGGACGGCACTGGTGCTTGATCAAGAGGATGGAGATATTTATGTTGGAATGTGGGATTACAGTACTATAAACATACAGACGAGTTATCATTACTCAAGACTAGAGCTGGAACTGTGCTATTCTCAGGAAAGCCTGTTTTCTTTGCAGGTCCATATGCTTTACCAGAGATGGTATAAGGGCGCCCACTCACTATAAAGAAAGCTCTGTTGCCGTTTGATGATAGGAGTTCACAAGGTCTGTTTGAAGATTGTGGAAAGAGCAGTGTCAGTTAATCAAATCACATGGGAATACAGTAAACTGGATTTCTGAAGATGCAACTGGATCCGCCTTTCTAAAATCCCTATGTCACTGCAAATGTTTATATGTTCTCGGCTATGCGCGAAATGAGTGCTATGCTTGGAATGGTACACTACCATACTAATCTTAGTAATTCTGTTAGTATTTCTGATCTACATGGCAGAAATAGTAAGAATAGTAGGTTAGTATGCCATTCCCTGCATATCATTCAACTTTTGGTTACAGTGGTGGAACTTCCCTTTTGCAAACCCTTGCATTTTTCCTCAACGTTTTATTGATACGCCATTGAAATCAATGAATTCACAGTGTTCTCTGATACACTGTAAAACCTAGTGTGTAGGTGCCTTAAAGCGTAGGAGTTGGACCACTCTTAGGAAATTGAATGTGTGAAATGTTTAATATGGTGCTTAATATGGCAGCAATATAAATGGAACTCCTGCCTTTTAATTAAAAGCTTTTTTGATAGAGGTATCACCTGTTTTTTTGTTTGTTTGTTTTTTTGCTCTAAATGCTTTAACTTCATGTTAGCTGGTTTTTTTCACGCATTTTGATCCATAGAAGGAACATTTATGTATTTCGTCATTCAAATAGATATGAGTGGTACTTATAATAGCTACCTGGGGAGCTTAAACAAGATGGCTGCAGATTGAACTGACTTTCCTTAAAGGAACTTTGGCTTTACCTCCTTCTCTTCTGGTCTCACTGTTCCCTATGTTGCAGGCAGAGAAGAAGGCAAAACTGATGTCTGTGATGAACTCAATGGAGGAACTTGGCGAGTTAGAGTCAGAGCCCAAGAAAGAGAGCTCCATAGTCACCGTCCCAATGCTGTTTCCTCCACCAGCACCGCCTACTCAGATGAGCCTCAAACCCCAGCAGCAACCTCCACCATTTCAACAGCAACAGCAGCAGCCTACCGATCCAGCCTCTCCAACTGTTGCTACCACACCAGAGCCTGTGTCTATAGAAGATGGAAACAAGACCTCACCCAAGTCCGCTGAGTCAGAGTATGAGGTATGAGAAGCTTCCTCATTATTACAGTTGTGGAATGTGAAGAAGTATAGTATTATGTTGTCTTGGGTTTCATAAATTTGGAATATTATGTAGCATGCTGCTGATTTTGTTCATCAAACATGTGGTATTTGGTTAGACAGATAAGTTCCAAGATAAACATGGGATATCCTGTTTTTCAAAGTATGCAATAATGTTTATTTAGTTTTGTTAAAAGAACAAGAGGTCTGACTTTTCACACCTTCTCACTACCAGGCAAATTATTCTAGTAGAGGTCTCAGATTTATCTTATACTGAAACATATCAAGATAACAAGGATGAAACATTCAAAGAACGGGTCTTGTGCTTAAGTGTCTGTTTATGAGTTATTTGTCAGCATTTTATTACTGCATTTTATTTTATGTGTTTCAAATATGATTTAATGCATGCGCTGCCTTCAGAGTGAAAACGTGACTGTTTTATTTTCTCCAAGCACATGGGGGTGGGGGGGCTTGTGAGTGTTTTCAGCTGTTGTAGAGAAGTTCGCAATTATTAGGACATATCGGACATGTATGACTAATGATCTGATGATGATGGTATAATATTGATGACAATGTTTACTTTTAATTGTTTATATTGTAATACGTTGTAGATTATTGTAGTTATTATTTTCCTTATCTGTTTGAAGGAGCACCTAGAAGCATTGAGCACAATTGAGCAAAAGCGCATACATTTCAAAATAAGAGTCCTCAGTGTGTTTCAGCCTTTAAAGTAAAAGTTCTGTGCTATGAATCAATTCTTTTTTATTTATTTATTTATTTTCTTGGTTATTGGTAACGGTCCTATACACATTGGTAAACTGCATCTGGAATTTAATTCAATTTGAACTCTTGTAGCCTCTGTCTTGCCCTCCCATCACAGGAAGGAAAGACTAAGAACATTTCATATAGGCTGCCAATTTGAAAAATTATTGACAGATTAATTGCCTTTCCCCTTCTGTCGCTCTCTCCACGTTGTGTCAGAGAAGCGACACTAGGGTTCTCTCTTGAGCGCCGATATTCACCTCTGAACTATGAAAAAAGGCCAATGAGAGTTGGCACCCAGTATTTGCATGTCCCGCCCCCGGACATACGGGTATTTAAGCGGCGCAAATACGGGAGTTCATTCAGAAAATTTCTTCGGAGCCGATGGTCGTGCATTCAGTCTGCTGCGAGTTACACTCCAAGTTCCTGTTTAATCCTCTGACACTCTGCATGCTGTTGGATCTGACGGCGCATAACAGCGGCTTTCTCATTTGTGCACGGCTGTGCATTCTTGCCCTAGGCTTCAACAGCGAGACAACTCGAAGAGTTATTCTAAAGAGTGAATTTGCTTTAAAGAGCAAAACACAGCGCCGTTGAACGTCCTTCTCAGGACGCGTCGTGAGAAGGAAGACGATTTTCCGCCTCTGTGTAGTTTCTGGATGCGTTGATTCTCCCCATCTCTGACGGCCATAAAAACTGCCTTGCATTCCTGGGTTGCGATCACACGCA
This sequence comes from Xyrauchen texanus, assembly GCF_025860055.1. Classification (NCBI taxonomy): domain Eukaryota; kingdom Metazoa; phylum Chordata; class Actinopteri; order Cypriniformes; family Catostomidae; genus Xyrauchen; species Xyrauchen texanus. Next base: position 16,703,418 of record NC_068291.1, read on the forward strand.
GGCAGCGTTTTTATGAATGGTCTATGTTTTCAGTACGAGAACATAGCCATGACAGCATTGCGGTCGTAGGCTTTTTCTTGTAGTGAGAAAAGCCGCTTCAGCCGCCCCAGCGGGATTGAGGCAGGCGCCGCGGGCGATGAAAACGATCTGGGGACAGTGACGGGCTCCGTTTCGCCGGGTGAACCCCCTCGAAACCCCCCGCCTCCCCGGCACGCTTGCTTATTTCCGTCCGAGCTCGGGATGAGCATTCTCTCCAATGGGTTATGTTTTCAGTGTGAGAACATAACCGCGGCAGCGTTGCGATCTCTGCTTTCTCTTGTAGTGAGAGAGAGCCATTTCAGCCGCCCCCCCGCGCCTCGCCTCCTTCCTACGTGATTGTGGGAGGCGCTCCGGGCGATGGAGAACGATCTGGGGAGAATAACGGGACGCTTTCGCCGGGTAAATCCCCTCGAAAACCTCCCGCCTCCCCGGCACGCTTGCCTGCTTCCCCCGAGCTCGGGATTAGTGCGGTCCGCTTAACAGCCTACCGTCCGGTCCCTCGAGCTCCCCGGCATTGGATGATGACATCACCGCTGCATCGGAGAGCGTAACAGCGGCGTCGGATGCGGATAACTCGCCTGGGCCGCCACCTTCGGGTCTCCGTCCAGTCTGAGCCTGACACAAGAAGATCCGTTATGCTTCCCCGGGCTTAATTGGTTCCGTGGGCATGTGCGCCGTTCACAGCCGGATTCCTTCCCGGATGTGCATGACAAGCTGAGCAAGCCCAGCTTCCTTGCTGCTCCGCTCTCGCTACCCTCGGTGGTACAGCGGTCCCAGACCGCTCCCCCATGCATGCCATGGCCCCCTCCTGCAAGTCCACTGGGCCAGGGCACTTTCAAATCTGCACTTGGGTGGTCCTGTTCTTGACGTGCTGCAGAAACTGCACTCAATCAGGCGATGGCCACTCCGTGGTCCAGAAACGCAACGATAGACAGGCAGTACAGGAGGCAGACAAAGCACGCTTTCTCAAACGCCCCCGTCTCCCAGCTCTGTCCATTCGGCGACACCACTTGACGACTTCACCCAGCAGTCCTCAGTGGTGAAGAAACAGACGAAGGCTATTTTCAAGCAAAAAAAAGCATCCTGCCCTGCCGCAAACCTGCCGCCAGGGGCCATGCCCTGTCTGCTCGCCGAGGGCGTCCTCCTGCGGCTTTCAAGAAAGAAAGAAAGTGGTGCTCCGCCTCAACTAACAAGTGAGTGGGCCCAGCTCTCGGCCCCAGCGTTGAGCTCCCCGCAGAAGTTGGACGCCCATCGTCTCACGGACCCCCTTGAGGACCCAGAAGGCTCCCAGGCGCTCCTGAGATGACAGACCCAGAGACCGAGACATTAGCTCCGGAGCTGGTAAGACCACTCCGTTCCCTGGTGGAGGGCCGGGAGGAGAATTTTTTGTTAAATTCTTTAAACTCTATAGAGCTATTTCCTTGTTGTCTCTGGGGTCACCTGGCCCGCAAATGCCGTTCTCACGGCACTCTGCTTTCAGGCCTCAACAGTCCCGGCTCCATGGACGCGGTGTCCCCGCCTTCAGCCCCACGACTGTTCCCCAGCCGGCCGGTTCAGACGAGTCCAGAGGATGCCAGCATCAGACCTCCTCCTAAGTCACGAACCCGCCCCCTGCTGGATGCGCGGAGCAAGGTAAGTGCTTTGAGTTTATTCTCAGCACCAGAGCCTCGGGACGCCACGTTGCCTCCGGACGCGGCGTTACCTGTTCCGCACCGCTGCGAAGCCCCGCCGGGTACGTCCAAAAAACTCGTCCCCTTGGTGCCCCTAGCACTGAGTTTAGAGGTGTGGCTTTCACTGCCCAACCCGTCACGCTGGCTGCACCGGACCATTCGACTCGGTTACGCAATTCAGTTTGCCAGGTCTCCGCCCCCCTTCGTGGCCGTACATTTTTCCGCAGTACACGGCCAACATGCCCATTCCCTGCGAGAAGAAATCGCCTCCCTTTTATTAAAGGACGCGATAGAGCCTGTCCCTCCATCCGAAACGAAGAAGGGTTTCTACAGCCCTTACTTCGTTGTACCCAAGAAAGGCGGCGGCTTACGACCGATCTTGGACCTGCGAGTTTTCAATCGGAACCTTGTCCAAACTCCCGTTCAAAATGCTCACCCAGAAACAAATTCTATCTGGCATCCGGCATCTAGATTGGTTTGCAGCGGTAGACCTGAAGGACGCGTACTTCCACGTCTCAGTTCGCCCTCGACATCGACCCTTCCTACGGTTCGCGTTCGACGGCCAGGCGTATCAGTACAAAGTCCTACCCTTCGGCCTGTCTCTGTCCCCTCGCGTCTTCACGAAAGTCGCAGAGGCAGCTCTTGCCCCGCTCCGAGAAGCTGGCATACGCATACTCAATTACCTCGACGACTGGCTCATACTGGCCCACTCCCGAGAGTTACTATGCGCACACAGAGACCAGGTGCTCAGCCAACTCAGCCGTAAGGGCTTCAGGTCAACTGGGAAAAGAGCAAGCTCTCCCCGGTCCAGAGCATCTCTTTTCTCGGTCTGGAGTTAGACTCAGTCTCAATGACAGCACGTCTCTCCAACGAGCATGCTCAGTCAGTGCTGAAATGCCTCGCTTCCCTCAAGCCAGGCGCCGTGGTCCCGCTAAAATGTTTCCAACAGCTCCTGGGGCATATGGCATCCTCCGCGGCGGCCCGCACAACGTAAAAGTTACCTCTGCCTGCCGCCAAACCTTCAAACCCTGGACAGACCTCTGCTTTCTAAGGGCAGGAGTACCCTTGCAGCAGGTGTCCCGACGCGTTCTGGTCACAACCGACGCCTCCAAATTGGGTTGGGGGCGCCGTGTACAACGGGCGCGCAGCCGCAAGCCGGTGGAACCGAGGCCCGCTGCGCTGGCACATCAACTGCCTAGAGCTGCTGGCTGTTTTTCTGGCCCTGCAGAAGTTTCTCCCATTAATTCGGAACAAACACGTCCTAGTCAGGACAGACAGCACCACGGTCGTAGCCTACATAAACCGCCAAGGCGGAGTACGCTCCCTCCACAGGTCACAGCTCGCCCGTCGTCTCCTCCTTTGGAGTCAGCAGCAACTCACTGCGCGCCACTCACATCCCCGGCAACCTCAATGTGATAGCGGACGCGCTGTCAAGACAAGGCTTGCCTGGCGGAGAGTGGAGGCTCCACCCCCAGTCGGTCCAGCTGATTTGGGACCGGTTCGGCAAGGCTCAGGTAGACCTGTTTGCCTCCCAAGAAACCTCCCACTGCCCGCTCTGGTACGCACGGACAGAGGCTCCCCTCGGGGCAGACGCGTTGGCACACAGCTGGCCTGCGGGGCTGCGCAAGTACGCATTTCCCCCAGTGAGCCTTCTTGCACAGGTGCTATGCAAGGTCAGGGAGGACGAGGAGAAAGTCATTCTGGTAGCCCCTTACTGGCCCACCCGGACTTGGTTTTCGGACCTCACGCTCCTCACGACAGCCCCTCCCTGGCGAATTCCCCTGAGGAAGGACCTTCTTTCTCAGGGACGGGGCGCGCTCTGGCACCCGCACCCAGACCTCTGGAACCTCCACGTCTGGCCCTTGGACGGGATGTGGAAGATCTAGCCGGCCTACCATTGACCGTCATAGATACAATCAATCAAGCCAGAGCCCCCTCTACCAGGCATCTTTACGCTCTAAAGTGGCGTCTGTTCGCGGACTGGTGTTCTTCCCGAGCCGAAGACCCGCAGAAGTGCGCAGTTAGGTCAGTGCTCGTGTTTCTTCAGGAGAGGCTGGAGAGGAGGCTGTCCCCCTCCACCCTCAAGGTGTATGTCGCCGCTATCGTGGCCCACCACGACACGGTAGACGGCAAGTCTCTTGGTAAGCACGACTTAATTGTCAGGTTCCTAAAAGGTGCCCGGAGGATAACTCCCTCCCGGCATAACCTGTTCCCCTCCTGGGATCTCTCGGTCGTCCTTACGGGACTCCAGAGACCCCCCTTCGAGCCGCTTGACTCAGTTGGACTCAGGGCCCTCTCTCTCAAGACCGCCCTGCTGATCGCGCTCGCTTCCATCAAGAGGGTCGGGGACCTGCATGCGTTCTCTGTTCGCGACGCTTGCCTGGAGTTCGGTCCGGCAGACACTTTCGTGATCCTAAGACCGCGACCGGGCTATGTGCCCAAGGTTCCTACCACACCCATCAGGGATCAGGTGGTGAACCTGCAAGCGCTGCCCCGGGAGGAGGCAGACCCAGCCCTTTCACTGCTGTGTCCAGTACGTGCTTTGCGTATTTATCTGGACCGCACACAGAGTACCAGAGGCTCTGAGCAGCTCTTCGTCTGCTTTGGGGGACAGCAGAAAGGGAACGCTGTCTCCAAGCAGAGACTCGCCCACTGGGTTGTCGACGCCATTTCCCTGGCTTATCACACCCAGGCCATGCCCCCCCCTTGTGGGTCCGAGCCCACTCCACCAGGAGTGTTGCGTCCTCATGGGCACTGGCTAGGGGCACTGCCCTAGCAGACATTTGTAGAGCAGCGGGCTGGGCAACACCTAACACTTTTGCGAGATTCTACAATCTCCGAGTTGAATCAGTATCAGAATCAGTATGTTTTCTCAGGTACCGAGCCCGTAGAACTCGGTAGCACGCCCACGATCTGACCGGGTGAATCGCTTGCACCTAGCGCCCTTCCCCCTAACCAGGGGAAACAGTGCGCCTTCATTCCCAGGAGATCCCAGGTTTGGGACACTGGTTGATTCCTCCCTAGCCCTCGTGGGTCGCAGTTCAGCGGAGGAACTCGCCGACCCAGGCCACTGCGGGTACCGCAAGCTACCCTGTACTGGTATAGGTGCTCCACAGATAAGGCCTCCTTCGGACTCCCCCTGGGTGTAACACCACGGTTCTGTCCCCTCTGGCGAGCGGACTCCCATGTTTCCCTTAGGCAGTCACGGCTGTCTCGGTTGCCATGCTGTATGTTCCCCCCTCTATGAGGCTGGATCCACCACCGCACCAACTTTTCCACATAGGCCCTAAGTCAGGCCTCTGATGGTTTTGCCACTTAAACTTGCCTGCCCTCTCGGGTAGGCGTGGCCTCCGCAGGGTCTTCTCCGCCCTGAATAAGGGCTAAGACCCCCTTCCCTCAATGCGTGTAAGGGCCCCGGCCTTAGTTGCTCTATGCGAGAAACATAGAGAGAAAAGAGGCCCGGCCAGGCTTGGCCCGTTCCCAGGTTGGCGGACAGCACCTTGTTCCCCCCTCCAGGGTAACAATAAGGAATCCTGATGGCTTAAATGGGGCATTGGGGAAGGGTACGTGCAGCCTGATACAGTTGGTCGTCCTGCACGTAAGAATACCTGCTCGCTCCTGTATCAGCAGTTCACGTACACGGCTCAGCGCATGGCACTTTTATAAGTGGACCCCGAGTGTCGCTTCTCTGACACAACATGGAGAGAGCGACAGAAGGGGAATGTCTAGGTTACGTATGTAACCTCCGTTCCCCGATGGAGGGAACGAGACGTTGTGTCTCCCCTGCCACGTCGCTGAGCCGAGCCACTGTTGTGGCCGGACCATTTCCGGCTCCTCATAAAAATCCTGAATGAACTCCCGTATTTGCGCCGCTTAAATACCCGTATGTCCGGGGGCGGGGTATGCAAATACTGGGTGCCAACTCTCATTGGCCTTTTTTCATAGTTCAGAGGTGAATATCGGCGCTCAAGAAAGACCCCTAGTGTCGCTTCTCTGACACAACGTCTCGTTCCCTCCATCGGGGAACGGAGGTTACATACGTAACCTAGACGTTCTTTCAACACATTATCATATCAGCGAAATCCAATATTGGTCGACCTCTTATTTTATTAATTTATACAATGGTAAATAAATCAATTTTAATGTGATATGTGGAAAATATGTCTTGAGTATGTTATACTTGCATGTAGCCTACACTTTTTTACTGATAAGCAATGTTAAGGCCATGTTGAATGTGCGCCCCAGCCTGTTTAAGTAAGAGTCTGTGATACATGATTTATTTTTAATTGTGTGTTTTTTTTTTTTAAATTTTCTTCAATCTTTAAAATTCTTCAATTTGATTTTTGAATCTTTTAAAGTGTTCAAAACCACCTTATGGGAGAGTTATACCTGCATATACCTGCAACAACAGCAGTCCAGATGTAAAGATCCTAATTTATTGCCCATTTATAGCAATTATGATGGACTATTTATACAGGCCAAAAGTCAAGAAAGAAGAATGTAAGATATAAAACCCCAACCAAAACAATGGGTTTCTTAAAGATTTAAGCATTATTTTTTCTTCTGTCTCAATACATCGTAATCGATAAATTCTGTGTTTTTGTTTTTACAGGATGGCAGAGGTTTCGGCATTGGAGAGTTTGTTTGGGGGAAGTTAAGAGGATTCTCCTGGTGGCCAGGTCGCATTGTGTCCTGGGTGATGACTGGACGCAGCCGAGCGGCAGAAGGTACCAGATGGGTCATGTGGTTTGGTGACGGCAAGTTTTCTGTGGTGAGTATTTTATGGTTTTGTTCATTTTGTGGCAGAAGGTGTACATAAATCAAGTGGGAATAGCTGTAAAGCTGATGTGCCATTTCTCCAATATATGCTTAATGTGTACGCTTTTTGTAGCTTGATTTTACCTCAAATTGACACTGTGGCTCTGTGACTCTATCAAACTTTCCTCTGTTTGTTTGAACGACCCATCAAGCCAGACACAGTAACACTGGCTTGATCAGTGGTGTGAGTTTGGGGCGGCAATATCTGTTTGTACAGCCAATTGAAGGGAGTTTTCAGTAATCTGTTTGGAATCTATGATTATTTTTGCAACTCCAATTGGTGAATCTAGTGTCACCGAAATTAAAGCTTTAAAAGTTGTTTCAACCCTCTCGGTAGGTCTGTGTTGAGAAACTGTTGCCTTTGAGTTCTTTCCACAATGCCTTTCACCAGCCAACCTACAATAAACAACCAATGTACAAGAAAGCCATCTTTGAGGTGCTACAGGTAGGATTTTGATTTTTTTGCTGCTATGAGATGCTACAGGTTGGGAGTTAAAACAGTACTTATTTTATTTTAGTTGGAGTATTATATTTATTATTATTAACTAAATTGATACTGTGCTATGCAGGTCGCCAGCACAAGAGCAAGCAAAACCTTTCTCACATGCCCTGAGAGTGACGACACTGACACTTCCAAGTCGGTAGACATGCAAAACAAACAGATGATTGAATGGGCCATGACAGGATTTCAGCCAACGGGACCTAAAGGTCTGGAGCCAACTGAAGGTAAGACAGCTGCAGACTCATATTGGTATAACATTAACCATACATACATGTCTTCCTGCTTTGCAAAGGAAAATGTCAGTCTTGTTTAAATTTCTTCAAGCTGTAACACTTCTAGCAAGTTGGACTTGCCTTGACCTGACCTGACTCTAAGGGAAAGATTTCCCATTCACAGGTTTCCATATGTTTTGTTGACCTGTTTGAGTCTGTTTAAGATTGCTGATGACAAGATGTATGCAGTCTGATTGATGATAAATTGATGGTTGTCACAGTTCCTTGTTTAGTTTAGGGATTGAAGAATCTTTGCTTTCATGTTGATAAAAGTTTATCCCTTGAGCCTGTGCAAATGTTAGCCTTCCAGGAATTAAGCTGGCAAGAAAGTATGGGACAGCAGGGATAATTTTAACACAATTTTATTCAGAAAATGTTAAGCCTAAACCTTTAAAATCTTACGTCAGACATCTGAAAAGTCAAATTGTATGTTTACATTCTAATGTAAGTCAATAAACAACATATCCTCAAGCAGTGGCTTCAAATAAAATCATGAAATATGGGCTTTGACAGTGACATCAGACTGTATGTAAACTAGTGCTGTCAGTCTATTACATTTTTTTAATTGCGATTAATTACAGATTTTGAAAGTGCTGAAATTTGACATATGTGTACATATTTTCTTGTAAAAATTCATTTATTTCCTTTATATAAAAGAAAGCAAAACGATATGTAACAATATAATGCTTATTTGACATTTTCCAAACAAAGCCTTCCATATAAATATAAAATATATATTTATATAATTAAAATCACAGCATCTGCGCTCTAATCTCAGCTCAGCTTTATTTATATTGCATTTAAAACAACAGTGTCGACCAAAGTGCTTCACAGAAATGAACATTTAAATATAACATTTCAAAATTATCACCTACACAAATACCAGTAGTCTAAAATACAAACACTCCAAAACTATGTCCTACATTAAATTTGTCAGACCCAAAGGACTGTAAACAGATGAGATTTCATACGTGACTTAAAAGTCTTCAGTGATCACGAACTGTTTATCCGGAAAAGTGAAGCGTCCAGCAAAAAACACACATCATAATAAAAGCACTATTCAAAATAAAATCTAGACGCCTGAAGTTGAATAGAAATATATTACAAATGTATAGTAAAAAATAATGAATCAAAATATCACAAGCAAATAAAAGTTTGGCAAAAAAAAATAAAAAATACAATGACATGTTGAAATGTTATGTTTTTACAAGGATATATTTTAATGATTTATTGATTAGACACTATTTTGATGATTAAATTAAATTAAACTTAAAAAAAAATGTCTGGAAAGTTCTGGAAAATAATAATAATTATTAAACTATAATTATTAACATAATTATTTAATCATTAAAAATAAATAAACTGGCGTGTTCAATTGCACATTATAACATTAGCATATTTTTGCTGTGGTATCGAAATTGGTATCGAGAACCGTGAAATTTCACTGGTATTGGTACTGACTACTGAAAATTTGGTACCGTGACAACACTATTCCCCACAGGTTGCATATTCATTGCAATGGGCATTAAATCTCTTAAACTCTCAACCTCCTTAATAATAATCTGCCGGTAGACTGTGACTATCCACTTTGTTACAGCAATCAGGAAGCTGCATTCATGACGTCAGCGTGTCAACGCCAGCGTTGAGCTTTGAACTCACCATGAAAAGCGCTTTGGTGATAGTTAAGAATTTACTTGCTTCTGTGGTAATTAAAATGCAACTTACAAGTCCCATATGGGCTTGTTTTGTAAATAAATTTGTGCTAAGAGCTCTTTTACATTTACATTTACATTTATGCATTTGGCAGACGCTTTTATCCAAAGTGACTTACAGTGCAATTATTACAGGGACAATCCCCCCGGAACAACCTGGAGTTAAGTGCCTTGCTCAAGGGCACAATGGTGGTGGCCGTGAGGTTTTGAACCAGCGACCTTCTGATTAACAGCCCTGTGCTTTAGCCACTACACCACCACCACTTCATTTTTATCACTGACAGAGAAGCGCTGTCAGAGATTCTTTTATTTACTTAGATAACAACCTCTGCAGCTCTGTCATAGGAGAGTATTACGACAATACCGCCCACAGAATGTGTATAGGACCGCTGCGTTATGCTATTTTATGCTAGGCTTATAGGCTCATCTTGTGAAGCGTGTGTCAGTGTAATAACTCCGGGTGGACACAAAGGTTCCGTCCTTCACAATAGTGTTTATGCTGTATTAACGGTAAAAATTAACACATTAACCTTTTTTAATTAATCGCAGTCATTAACGTGTTAATTCAGACAGCTCTAATGTAAACACAAAGCAAATAAGTTGATATGGAAACTTACTTCACTTACTTATATAACTTGTGACATATTGTAATACACTTTACAACTTAAAGTATAACCCAAATACACTCTTAAAGTAGACAAATAGAACATCAGTGAAATGCAACATTAGTTTCAAATCTAACCCTCATCCACACTTTTTTATCAGCAGTTTTAAATGTGTATGTTTGGTTGCCCTTTTGTATTCTTCATGCACTGGAAGCAGCTTACATTCAGACTGGACAAATGCAGAGTTTTTGTAATATTGCAAATCGGTTTAAAAAAATACTGTACAAAAACTTATGGAACTGAAGGACAATTTTTTTTTTAAATGATGTATTTACTAAAATGTCTATGCATATGTCTATGTCTAGGTACCTGACTACCACACCTGGAGTTGCAAGTTCGAATCCAGGGCATGCTGAGTGACTCCAGTCAGGCTTCCTAAGCAACCAATTGGCCCGGTTGCTAGGTTGCGTAGGGTCACGTAGGGTTAACCTCCTCGTGGTCGCTATAATGTGGTTCTCACTCTCAGTGGGGCACGTGGTCAGTTGTGCGTGGATGCCGTGGAGAATAGCGTGGGCCTCCACATGTGCTATGTCTCTGCGGTAACTCGCTCAACATGCCACTTGATAAAATGCGCAGATTGATGGTCTCAGACGCGGAGGCAACTAAGATTCATCCTCCGCCATCCAGATTGAAACAAATAAATAAAATGACTATGCAAAAATTATAAAGGAGCCAAAACTTGCATTAAAATATTAATATTCAGTATATATTTATTTTATTGTTTTTATTTATTTCGTTTTTAACTTAATTCGCTCAAAAACACATTACTGAAACTATCTTTTATTTTGGGAGGAAAAAAAGGATTGAATTTTGCTTACACAAACATGAAATGGCCACCGTGAGAGCATTGTGCATTAAGTTATCATTAATGTTACATTTAATAATCATTACAATCATCCCTGCTCTCCCCTACTTATCTTAACAGAAAGACCTTTATAACCAACATATACAGTACAATGACACCCCATATAATCCATTAGAATATAGTTGTATATACAATTGTGCTTTTTCCAGAGGAGCGTAACCCATACAAGGAAGTATACCCAGAGATGTGGGTGGAGCCAGAAGCGGCGGCCTACATGCCCCCACAAGCAAAAAGGCCCCGCAAGAGCACAGCCACAGAGAAACCCAAGGTCAAAGACATCATCGACGAAAGGACTCGAGGTAAGTGGATACTCTCACTGAAACAGGTGCAGAGAGTTCAAAGAGTTCTCGCTTGTAAACACTCACCCACGTGACCTAAATCTGGATTATCAGACTGATCTACTGAGCTGGCAGTGTAAACACAGGAGGGCGTGTCAGGAACTTTGACAGGGGTCTCAAATAATGTTACAAGTTTAAAGAGACACATCCTGGATTAAAGAATTGCTCAATTTAATTCCATTAAATGGCTTGACAAGCACAGTTTTTTGTCCTGTGTTGATTTATGTTCCGTTTAAACTGTAAGTTTGGGCAGGAGATCTCAAAGAGCTCTTATTTTTTAATAGCCTATTTTAAAATAGCCTATTATATGAAACCTATTTTTTTAAATAGGTTTAAAGAGATTGTTCACCAAAAATGTAAATTCCCTCATAATCTCTCACATCACAGATGTGTATGTCTTTCTTTTTTCATCTGAAAACAAATGTTTTTTTAGAATAATATATCAGCTTTGTAGGTCCTCACAATGCAAGCGAATAGTGACCAGAACGTTGAAGCCTCAAAAATCACATAAAGGCAGCATAAAAGTAATCCATACAACTCCAGTGTTTGAATCCATGTCTTCTGAAGAAATATGATAGGTGTTGGTGAGAAACAGATCAATATTTAAGTCACTTTTTTACCATAAATGTCCACTTTCACATTCATTTTCAAAATGTGAAAGAATGTGAAACTGAAATGAGTGTGAGTTAATGATGATATCATTTTCATTTTTGGGTGAACTATCTCTTTAAGATTACAGCTGTGAATATTTGCAGGTGGTTTTAGGCAACAATCTGTGCAGTGCAACATGAGTCATCAATATTCGTATTTGTTTTGGGGAAAACTGTACATTTAAAATACATATATCTGCTAAAAGTATTTTTTTTGTCAACTTTTAAGAGTATACTAGCATATAGATTGTTTCAGAGCTAATATACATGGACTAAAAGCCACAAAACTTCAATTTTGTGAGGCTGTGAGTGCCTAGTTGTGTTTATTATGACATTAAATGCTAAATGTTTAAAAAAAATAGTTTCTATGTTTTATGGCTGAAAATCGTAACAGGAGTAATAAGGAGACAAGCTGTTAAATCAGCAGGGAGCTTTATTAACCAATCAAATAGAGAACTAGAGCAGCAGACTTTTATCATCTCTTTTGTGGGTTACATGCATAGCCAAGAGTTTCACTTCATTTGGAAAAGTTCACTAGTTCAGTCGTTTAAAATTTTTCTTCAGTTATCAGAAATACTTGGAGGACTGAATTTTATTATATTTTACTGTATATATTGCATATAAAGCTAGGGCTGGGCAATATTGTTAAAATTATTGTATATCTCAATAATTGTTTAAGACACTTAACATATTATATGTCAATATGTATGTATTTGCTTTGAAATACCTTAAAGAGATTCTGTCATTATTTACTCACCCTCATGCCATCCCAGATGTTTATGAATTTCTTTCTTCTGCAAAACGCAAACAGAAATTTTAGGAAGAACATCTCTACTCTGTAGGTCCATACAATGCAAGTGAATGGTACCAGATCTTTGAAGTTCCAAAAATCATTTAAAGACATCATAAAAGTAATCCATACGACTCCAGGTGTTATATTCATGTCTTCAGAGGTCACAGGTGTGGGTGAGAAACAGATCCATATTTAAGTGCTTTTGTTTTACTATAAATCTGTTCTTATCACAGTCTAAAAGTGAAAGTGGATTTTTATAGTAAAAAAGGATTGAAATATTGATCATGACTGCATCACTTCAGAGGACACATATTAAACCACTGGTGCCTTTATGTGATTTTTGGAGCCTCAAAGGTCTGGTCACCATTCACTTGCATTGTATGGACCTACAGAGCAAAAATATTCTTCTAACAATCTTCGTTTTCTCTGTTTTTTGTCAAACAGAGGAACAACCAGACATTAAAACAATTATGACATTCATTTTGTTTTCATTGCAATAATATCCTGAATATTTCATTTAAAGCCCAGCCCCATTTATAGCATTACAATTTGCAACATTATTTCAAAAAGTAATGTTCATGTCAAGTGAATAAAGCTGTGTTTTCAATATAAAATGTTTTAGTAACAAAGTTATTTCATGATAAGCCAGCTGAAGTTCAACAAGTCATTTAACAGAAATCAATGTTCAAAATGCTGGGAGGTTTTCCAAGTTTTAAATAACATTTTATTTTATATTCTATTGTTTTTCAGAGAGACTTGTATACGAAGTTCGTCAAAAATGTAGAAACATTGAAGGTATGTATGTTTGTGTTGTGTCATAGCTGGCTGTCTGTCTGTGGTAGAGCCTCTGATAATCTCTCTCTCTCTCTCTCTCTCTCTCTCTCTCTCTCTCTCTCTCAATTTTAGACCTCTGCATCTCCTGTGGCAGCCTTAATGTTTCCCTGGAGCACCCACTTTTCATTGGAGGAATGTGCCAAAGCTGTAAGGTAAAAAACCAGGAAATTCCTGCTTCCTACATCCTTGGGGACTGCTTTGTTTGCCTGCTTGTATATTTTGAGCATTTCCATTTATATGTATTTTGACAGATACTAATTTGCGTGAAACATAAATCTTTAAAAAAATCTAGTTAAAAAAAATGTCAAGTTCATAGAAATGTAATTTTTGTGTCTATTTTTCATACATTTAAAAAAACAAAAACATTTATAGCATTTTCTAAAAAAAACTTTTTTAATGACTTCAAAAATGTAATTATTCACGTGACACCATGCAAGGTTTGGACGTGTGAACGCGAGCTCTGCACACTTTGCTGGATTTAATGCTTTTTATGACATAAACCGGTGAGATTCGATACACCCTGATCCTTAACTGTTCTAGGAAGACAATATGTCAAAGGATTCAAAATCCTAGGACTCTGGAGACATTAAAAGACACTTATGTGCTCAAACTTACACCCCTAACAAGGCCGCGGACCAGGGAGTCGATTTTTTTTTTGTGAAGAAGTGCAGGAAATTCGCAGAGAACTGTTGAACTTGTCGACAATGGTGAGGAAGGTCGTTGCCGACTTGGTTGCTTTTGCACTGATGTTCCTGGCCAAATTGAGAATAGATGCCGCAAAATATTTACATGTCCCCAACAAGCGATGTCCTTCATAAATTCAATGGACTAAGTTATTTTGTGGTACTCACATTGCAGCCAAGTTGACCGACTCACTGAAAATTCACTTGACCATCTGAGGAAACTGAGCGCCTTTTACGATTCTTTTTATGCTGGTTCCGCCTAGCGGCAGGAGTTTGTTTTGTGTAGTAACAATCCTTTGGGACAGTGTTGTGGATGAATCTGCATGTTCTTTGTGCTTATGCCTCCTATTGGTTGAAGTTTGTTTTGTGGAGTATTTCTTGCAAGATATTGCAGTGATTAGGTCATTTGTTGCACTCATGTAACAGCTGAATGGGCCAGCTCACTGAACATTTGTTTGACTGTCTGAGGAAACTGAACAGCCTTATTTTAATTTTTTTTCCACTAGTGGCTGGAGTTTGTTTTGTGGAAGAACACATCTTTGGTACAGTTATGCGGATTAATCTACACGTTCTTTGTGTTTATTCCACCTATTGGCTGGAGTTTGCTTTTATAGATTATCTTTTGTTGTGTAATTCTGTCTCACAACATTTTTATAAAACACTGGACTTGAGCAATCCAATGGCAAAGTTGTCGCGGGGGCTCTAGTAGGTGTACATGAACTGTTTGAGTTTAGAGGGATGGACGCCAGTTGGCGCTGTTGTGTGAGGGGTTAATGCGCATGTTTATCTTTTTCCTGTTTGTTGGGTTTGGGGGGAAGTTTGGGGTTTGATTGTTGCACTAATGTTGGAATGTGGTCTTTATAACTTTATTTTTGACACACAATCTATTTTTTCTAATATGTCAAAATGTCAAATATTAATATGAGTGGATTGTCTCTCTCCACGTGGAATGTGAATGAGTTGGGGCACCCTATAAAAAGAAGGAAGGTTATTTCTCTTCTTAAGAGTACGAAATACAATATAGTGTTTCTTCAAGAAACACATCTTTCCCAACAGGAAGCAGAAACATTTGGGAAGATATGGTGTGGACATGTTTTCTTTAGTGCTGGCTCAAGTAAGAGCAGGGGAGTCATTACACTGATGATAATAATGATCTACAATTCACATTTTTTAAACTGATTAAAGATAAATTAGGAAGAGTCGTTATTGTTTAAGCAGAAATTCAGGGGCAAAGTCTTATTTTGGCTAGTGTTTACGCACCTAACGTTGATGATCAGGGCTTTTTTATAGATCTTGTTGTTGCAAGCTTGCACCCTTCATGATATACTATTGTGAGGAGACTTTAATCTTTTGATGTATTTTTTCGAAAGAGCCATACCACAAACAAATAATTTACTATTTTCAAAACCAAAGTTTTTCAATAAAATAAAATGCTTATATTGCCCATTGACTACTCAAAAACAAACAAATATGCAAAAATTAATAGGTAACATGTTGCAATATGGAATTGAGTACACGTGTTTGTGCGTGTCTCCATAAAATTACTTAATTTTACTTCATGAAAAATTTAACTTCCCTTTTGGGCTGGGCAATATGTAAAAAACCTTTTAATGATAATCGCATTTAAAATATCAATATCCGATTATATGGTCAATCCCAAAGGTCGGTGAATATTTTTGCTTTATTGATTTTGCTTTAAGAATGTGATTAATTTATTGAAACATGAAAAACTTGAAATTTCTAAATTCAAATTGCACTTGAAATGAAAAAGCAATACAAATAATGAATTGATAAAAAAATCGTATATAACCACCTACCCAAATCCAAACATTTACCATCTCCAACGGCTCCATTTGCCATCACGCAAGTATCAGTACGCAGCAACAGGTGAAAATTACTAGCATACAACTTAAGAACTAAAGACAATTAAATATAATTATAACAATCATCATAATAAATAAGCCTAAAAAATTATGTGTTCCTAAAAAATGCTGCCAAATGTGTGTTCTTATCGATTGTGTTTGTATTCTGTTTTGGTCATATTTATGCTGCCTAAAGAAAAAATATAACTGAATTTTATGTTCAAGGTGAACGTGTCTTGTATTATCTTATGATTTAATCACTTTTGTCTTTCTTCTGTAAATATTACAGAACCTGCATAGTTGTGTTCACAATGTGTAAGAGCGAACTAAACTTGCAGTACCTCACCAGATAATCAGAGATCATTTGCAGCATTCTCATATATTGCATTATTCTTGCAAACAGTTTTCAGTTGAATGAAACACAGAAAAAGGTGTGATAACTCTTTACATGCGCTTGTTTCACGAGACAGGGTCCCGTTGGACGCCTCTGAATAGTGAATCAGACACGAGCATTGACGGCTTTTCTTTTCTCTTGTTTGTTCTTAAAAATATAATAAAGTGTGTTTCTTCAAACACGTCAGCATTTCTTATTATGTGTCAATCCGAGACACCTTTTGCAGGTAGATGAGCAAAATTACTCGTGCATGAAATGCATTTGGAGAGGAGCTTGCGAACTGGATTGAGTCTCGTGGCATTTTGCGGGTGCTACATCACACCCTGGTTTCACATAAAAATAACGAACGTTAATAAAATCGCTTGTAGAAAAATCTTATCAGCTAAGATCAATAGTTATTGGGAAACGAGTCCCAGAACTCTATGAATGTTCTTGTGTTGGAGAAGCGCTTTCATTTCACTCAGAGCTCACTGCGCGCACACATAAAATCAGATGCACATCAACGGCTTTTCTTTCATCTGTTCTTCAAAATATAATCACGTTTCATCAAACATGCGTCTATGTGTCTAATTTCTTGTCATATATCTCTCCGAGAAGTCTTACAGGTCGCCTTCCACAGTAACTGGTACATCAGCAAAATACTTGGCATGAAAAATCTGCATTTGGTGGGTGTTCATTACAAACTTTGCTAAAATACTACAAATTAACGTACTTGCGTACTACTCTTCAGCCACTTGAAAGCAAGCTAGCTTATTGCGAGGGAACGCAAAACTTATCACGAGGGAACGCAAAACTTATTTTAAGGGAACGCAAAGCTATTTCAGAAAGAAAATCCTGCCCTGTCCTCTAAGGGGCTCTGTACCAGACGGTTAGACATTTTAAACCCCAGAAAAAAAGTTACTTTGAACTGTAATGAATGTTCGTCATTGTAGAGGTGCATTCAAGTAATTGTGTTGTGTGAATTGCTTTTGTGATGTATTTTTCAGTAACCTAATGGATCTGGAGTCTGAACAAAAACTGTGTATCACATAATTGAGCCATAAATGTCAAGTTGATAGCAAATCAATCTCATAGTTTTCTGCTCCAGAACAATTTTATTATGCCAAATATGTTTCATTTTTGTTTATTATGTGTGCCAGCTGCTCCTCTATGCAATATACATAGTACCTATTTCTGTGTCTGCTGTGTTGTAGAACTGCTTCCTAGAATGTGCATATCAATATGACGATGATGGCTACCAGTCCTATTGTACTATCTGCTGTGGGGGGAGAGAAGTGCTCATGTGTGGAAACAATAACTGTTGCAGGTAGCACACCCATTGAAGATTACTATTTTAGGATTAATCTTGTCTCTATTATGTCACAACGCATCATATATTTTCTTGTGACTTCTGCAGGTGTTTCTGTGTGGAATGTGTGGATCTTTTGGTGGGGCCCGGCGCAGCACAGACAGCTATTAAAGAGGACCCGTGGAACTGCTATATGTGTGGACAGAAAGCACAATGTGGTCTGCTGGAACGCCGGGCAGACTGGCCTTGTAGGCTGCAACACTTCTTCGCCAACAATCATGATCAGGACTTTGTAAGTGGCTTTGCTTTTTGAAGAATCTCAGTGTAAAAGAAGGATATTACTGCTTTGTCCTGCATATCATGACACAATTGTTTAAGGATTCCTGTCTAAACAAGAGGCTAAAACAATATAGTGTAGTCATTATGTTTTCTCTGTTCATTAGACGTAAAATATTGCTCGTTTTGGAAAAGCTTAAAGGGATTTAAAGCAGTATTTCACCCAAAAATGAAAATTCTCTCATAATTTACTCACCCTCATGCTATCCCAGATGTGTATGACTTTCTTTCTTCTACTGAACACAAACAAAGATTTCTAGAAAAATATTTCAGCTCTGTAGGTCCATACAATGCAAGTGAATGGTGGCCAGAATTTACGGCAACATAAAAGTAATTCATGAAACAGTGGTTTAATATATCTTCAGAAGCAGTATAATAGATGTGGATGAGAAACACATCAATATTTAAGTCCTTTTTTACTGTAAATCTTAATTTACACATTCTTTTACATTCTGAAAGTGAAAGTAGAGACTTATAGTAACAAGGACTTGAATATTGATCTGTTTCTCTTTCTCTGTTTCTCCCACGTCTTTAAGCCACCATGTCAAATAAAAAGAAGTTCGAGACATCTGCATTCTGTCCCATTTGTGGCATTGCACCTAGCTTTTTTATACGCAATAACGCGTTTGGTCTGAGCGGCCCCGAACATTCAATAGAAATGTTATTCTCCTGGAATGTAACCATTCAAATAAATTTGTGATCCACTGTTAGAAATAAATATAAATCACACAGCTGTTGTAATAAATATAGTGATAGATATATATGTATAGTATATACTACTATAAGACCAAGGATGTCACCCTCTCAACATCCAACTGAATGCCTGTTCCAGCCACATGACCCAAAAGCATCTCAATGGTTGACATGTCTTCTTCTTTTTTTTTGGGTCTATGAACAAACATATCAACAAACAGTTGGTCCATATGGGTTCTTTTGTTTTACATCATTGATGCACTGAAAATCTGTACTAAAAATAATCTTTCGATGTGAATAGACCTTTTATATATTATGATTGTAGAATCTTACATAGCTAACACCCAGTTTGCTTGAAGAAAAGTCCAATAATGTTTGGTATATTCTGCCTTTAAAAATAAGTCTTGAGGCCTGGGTAGCTAGTTCGAATGCCAGGGCATGCTGAGTGACTCCAGCCAGGTCTCCTAAGCAACTAAATTGTCCCGGTTGCTTGAGGGTAGAGTCACATGGGGTAACCTCCTCGTGGTCGCTATAATGTCATGTTCGTTCTCGGTGGTGCGCGTGGTGAGTTGAGTGTGGATGCTGCAGTGGATGGCGTGAAGCCTCCACACACGCTATGTCTCCGTGGCAACGCACTCGTCAAGCCACATGAGAAGATGTGCAGGTTGACGGTCTCAGACGCAGAGGCAGCTGGGATTCATCCTCCGCCACCCTGATTGAGGCGAGTCACTACGCGACAACTAGGACTTAAAAGCGCATTGGGAATTGGGCATTCCAAATTGGGTGAAAAGGGGAAAAGAAATTCCAAAAAATACAAATAAAATAAGTCTTGACATTACACACAGTTTTAGTTTACATGCTTAATTCTTTGTTCTGATAACAGTACAGGTCGGCAAGTGTTTGCTATTGTTACATTATGTTATTGAATACTAACAAATTTAACAAAGACCACTGATATGCAGCAGCAGGTACTCACAAGAGTATGGTTAATAAAACTGCCCAGCAAAACAGCATTTATTTTACAACAATAACCCCTTGTTAATGGGCTGGTTTAACATAAAGGTCTTCTTTGTTACTTACAGACAGTATGTACAGACAGGTGGCCTTTCATTACACAAACGTTGTGCTATAAATGTCCCTCTCGCCCTCCATTCTTTCTCCATCCTTCTCTTTCAGGAACCACCAAAGCTCTACCCTCCGGTTTTGGCAGAGAACAGAAAACCCATTCGTGTGCTGTCACTTTTTGATGGGATCGCAACAGGTTAGTGAAGAGCGGCCGCCTTCCCTTTTATCCTCTCAGCAGAAAATAGTGCTGATCATATTACACTCATCCTGGATTTTAAAGTGAACTTAGCTAAAGTGTTATACGGGCCGCCCATCAATAATTCTATACGCCTCATGTTCTAATCAGCATGATCACACGTGAAGTCAGCATGATGTTTCCGATAGTTTCGGTACTATAGGATCGCCGACTGTATCCCATCGCGCTGACATGCAGCATTCTTATCAGACTTGTTTGCAGTAGTTTCAATGTATTTACATTTCCACCTGGCACGATTGACAGTGCGTTGCACAGCTGCATGGGAGACTAGGGTTCAAAGCCAGGTAGTAACCTCGTTTAAATGATCAATGACAAGCATGATTCAGAGATTTCACTTTTCCCTCTAACATTCATTTTTTACTCCACTAATGGTTAAGATAAGGTTTGGGTTGGGGGATAGAATCTATAAATATATTTTTATTGTATAACATGCTGTAAAGCTGAAAACAACTTGCTTCACTACTAGCTTTTGGCAACCTCTCCTGGGAATAAATGCTCACACTTGCCCATATGCCCTACAACACTAACCGCTTTGGCCACTGGGGGCAGTGTTTCGAAATGTTGGTCAACGTATACCGATTTTGACAAAAGAAAATTAAATCTACTCTTTCCGATTTCACTGTGAGATCAGGCTGGTTCTAATATGTGATGGAACTGTGAGGACTAACTGCAGTTGTAATATTTAGCCACTAGATGGTCTGTCTTTGTACATTAAGTCTACACATTAACCAATAGCAAATAACTATTTAGGCCTTGTTTTTGGATACTGTTGTAGGGAATGCAGTCTTTATCAAATTTTGCCAATAGTTAAAGGAATATTCTGGGTTCAATACAGGTTAAGCTCAATCAACAGCATCTGTGGCATTATGTTGATTATATATCAGCACGCTAATAAACATAAAGTCTACATACTTGTATTTTGCGATATTATTCACTCAAAATGTGAAAAAACATGTTCGTTATTTTGAATAACTTTCAATATTAACATCTGTGGGTAATTTCGCTTAATTTTAATATAAATTTTGTTATATTTTATATTATCATCCCTGTACAATATGGTTCTATTCATTAACATTAGTAAATGCATTCCTATATTCACTGTACATTTTCACATTGAGAAACAATGGGTTTATCCAAAAGCTGAACAATTTTGAAAACGACTATTTGCTTGTTTAATATGTTCTACTAGTTGTAAATCAAAAAAGGAAATGGAAAATGCACACAGCAGTCACTCTCTGGTCTCAGGATGTTAAATCCTCAAAAAATTGACCCTATTCACATCCATTGAAACCTTTTTTTTTTTTTTTTTTAAAGAAAAGTAGGAACGAGTTGAATAATGTTTTTTTGGTAATAAACATTATGTCACAAATAATGTCAATTGAGATTAACTTGTATTGAACCTGAATATTCCTTTAACTCAGTAATTTAAAGTTGGTTAAATTTAATGTAAAAAAGGTTAGAGAAACCAATAAAAAATAACAACAGATCTGAAAAATAATTGTTATTGAAATATGCCAAGATGCTCTCAAGAGTGAGCTTGAACTTCGGCCTGCACATCCCAGTCAAAAATATTCCTTAAATGTGCGTGCCTCTGTGTTTCGGGAGTAGTCCTCCACAATCAACTGCAAACTCACATTTAGGTTTGGCTACAAAGAATTTTTTAAAACAGAAATCTGCATCTTATGGAAGTAAAATGGTTTGTGAAAGCCTTTTAATTTTGACTGATTGTTATGTGACATACTGTATTCACTTTTTCGACTGGTAGGGCAAACGACTGGGATACATCTATTTATGTAGAGAATAAAACTTTCATTAAGCAAACAATAAAATTGTAAATTATTTTTTGATGTCATGCTGTTTGTGATTATTTTAGGGCTGTTGGTTCTAAAAGAGCTGGGGATCCAGGTGGAGCGCTATGTGGCCTCAGAAGTGTGCGAAGTCTCTATTACCGTGGGTATTGTTCGGCACCAGGGACGCATCATGTACGTGGGTGATGTGAGGAACGTCACCCGCAAACACGTGAGTATCCACAAAAATCTTTCGTCCTAGCTCCTTCATACATAAGCACGTGGTCCACACATCTAATAACAACGGTTTATCATTGCCGGTGTTGCTAGTTGATGCACTCTGACACATTCAGCTGTTGTTCTCATGCGGCATGCAACATTTTCCATTCCTTTTCCCCCCTTGTGTTGGTCATTTTTATACTCTCTCCACTATTAAAATTAAAAGGAAAAACATGCATAATTATATATAAAATAATGCATTGTAATTATAAATAAGTATATATATATATATATTGTGTGACCAAACCAAAAATCTGCTCAGCAGTCCAAACTGTCCTTTGTAGTCTTCTGATATCTGATTTCATAGCTGAAACAAACCAGACAGTTATTGAAGTGCAGATGATAGACTCAATGACTGCTGTGTAGAACTGTATCAGCAGTGCCTGTGGCAGGTTGAACTTCCTCAGCTGGCGAAGGAAGTACAACCTCTGCTGGGTCTTTTTAGTAAAGGAGTCAATGTGGGTCTCCCACTTCAGGTCATGTGAGATGACGAGGAACCTGAATAACTCCACTGCAACCACAGTGCTGTTAGAATAGTGAGGGGGCGTCAGTGTTAGGGTGTTCCTCCTAAAGTCCACAATCATCTCCACCGTTTTGAGCGTGTTCAGCTCAAGGTTGTTTTGACTGCACCAGTCCCTTCTGTATGCAGACTCATTGTCATCGCGGATGAGGCCAGTGACAATGGTGTCGTCTACAAACACCACTGTCATCAGCTTCATCTGAGATGATGAGACTGCATATATATATATATATATATATATATATATATATATATACATACACAGTATATAGATAGATAGATAGATAGATAGATAGATAAGATAGATAGATAGATAGATAGATAGATAGATAGATAGATAGATAGATAGATAGATAGATAGATAGATAGATAGATAAGATAGATAGATAGATAGATAGATAGATAGATAGATAGATAGATAGATAGATAGATAGATATAGATATACACTGTATATTTAATGCATTAATTGATGATGATAACTTTTTCAGAAACTCTTAAAAATTAATTTCTAGCCTGTCATCATGTTTATAGTTGTTGTACTTTAAAATGCACAGTGCCAATCACATTACACCCTGGAAATATTATAAAAAATTCCCATATAAAATGTCCAGCTGTTTTTACACATTATAACCTTCAACATTAAAGTGAAAATAACATACAATTATTAAAAATTAATTAGTAAAATGCCTGGTTTAGATAAGTGATCGGCCCCCTAAAAGTAACCATTACAAACTTGCTCGGGTGCAACCAGTCACCTTTCAGGTCACATACCTGGCTAATTGGCCCCCACCGGGCATTGATTACTTCAGAATAAATCCGACTGTTCCATGAGGATCCATTACTAGAAGTAGTACATGGTAATGAATTCAAGAATTCACTATGGTTGAAGACACAGGTTAGGAGAAGGGTACAAAAGATTTCAGAGGCTTTAACTATCACTCTGAGTATCGTTCAGAGCATTATTTAGAAGTGGAAAGTGCATTGCCCCACCAAAACCTTGCCTAGATCGGGCTGTCCCTCCGAACTGGATGACCGTGCAGAAGGATATTAATCAGGGAAGCTATCAAGAGGCCAAAAGCTAATTTGAAGGACTTTTACAAGCCTGTATGACTGAGATTGATCAGTCTGTGCATGTGATGACAATCTCCTAAGCTTTACACAAAGCTTGCCTGTATGGTAGGGTGGCAAGAAAGAAGCCTCTTCTGTAAAGTGCCACATTAAGTCTCGTTTGCACTTTGTGAAAAACACTGGAGGATTTAGATGGCGTGTGGCACAAGGTTTTATTGTCAGATGAGACCAAAAATATAACTTTTTGGACTGAACTGCAAGTGTTATATTTGGAGGAAACCAAACACAGCACACCACCCAGACCATACCATACTGTACCTACTGTGAAGCATGGTGGTGGCAACATTATGTTGTGGGGGTGTTTCTCTTCAGCGGGTACTGGGCACTTGGTCAGAATTGAAGGGAAAATGGATGCTGCCATTTATACACAAATTACAGAGGAAAATCTGTGGCCCTATGCTTGACCACTGAAGATGGGCAGGTGGTTCAATTTTCAGCACGACAATGACCCTAAAAACAACGCAGTTGCTTAAGGATAGGAAGGTCAAAGTGGCCAAGTCAGAGCCCTGACTGGAATCCAATAGAAAACCTGTGGATGGACTTGAAGAGAGGAGTCCATCACCGCTCACCCTGCAATATGGCTGAAATCAAAAGATTCTGCAAGGAAAAATTGGCAAATATTCCCCAATCTAGGTGCGCAAAGCTAGTAGAGACATCTCCAAACAGACTGATGGCTGTCATTAAAGCAAAAAGTTAGCTCTACGAAGTATTAAATACAGGGGTATGATCACTTTTCATAAAGTTATTCAAGTTTTTCATCTTTTAAACATTTTTGGAAAATGGTGCCTTTTTTCCGTTATTTAAATGTTATAAGGCATAATGTGTAAATAAAGCTGGATTTTGTTTCTTTTTTTAATGGGTTTTAATTTCAGGCTATAAGACAAATAAGTGAATATTCCAAAGGGGTATGATGATTTTCTATAGGCACTGTAGTTATTCTTGTGTTTGAGTCTATGCACACTTGTAATGCTTCACAGTATTCAATCATTGTCTATTCTTTTATTCTTCCATATCACAGATCCAGGAATGGGGTCCATTTGATCTTGTCATAGGTGGAAGTCCGTGCAACGACCTCTCCATCGTGAATCCTGCAAGGAAAGGTCTCTATGGTACAGAATATTGTGTTGTGTTTGTGTTCTAGACTTTTGCAGTCATGTCAGTAGGACAGTAGTAGGCAGTATCTTCAGTGTTTCTCTACCTATTTTTCTTCATCTTTGTAAGCTTTTAAGGAAAGGTGTTGCATTGAGTTTGTCTCTCTGTTTCTATCTAATGTTATTCACATCTTGTTTTTTGTCACCTCTCTCTCAGAGGGCACGGGGCGGCTCTTCTTTGAGTTTTACCGGCTTTTACATGAGGCTCGACCTAAAGAGGGAGACAAAAGGCCTTTCTTCTGGCTCTTTGAGAACGTGGTGGCCATGGGCGTCAGCGACAAGAGAGACATCTCTCGCTTTTTAGAGGTGTGTGGCTCTTAAAGTCGACATGAAATCAAAATCATGTCATTTCTTTAGAAGAAAGATTTTTTTTAATGAGGAAAAAAAATTAACTAGTGCTCCCACTCTGAAACGACTTTGCCTTTTTGTTGATGTGACCCGAGGCTGTGCACACTATATATGAGCTGTGTGTGGAAAATAATGTTATTCAATAGTCAAATAGCTATTTAGGTGTGTAGGTATTGTAGCCTTGTCAATAGTTTGCACAATAATTTAATTATATAATTAAATAATTTTATATATCTTGATGCTGCCCTGTAGTAATGTTGGGCTTTTAATATAAACCAATGGGTTTTTGCTGCCACCATGTGGTAGACTGACCTGCTGTTTAAGAAAAATTAACCCTTTACAGGGCTCAAAACTAAGGATTTTTCCATTATTGTACTTGCCTGCCAACATTTTTAATGGCCCCAACACAAAAAATTATAAAGCTGTTTTTACCATCATGGCTTTAAAAAAATGTGTTCGATACTAAATACATTTTGTACATATAATATACAGTACGTGAAATTTTTAAGATAATTTCCCCCCAAATTGTAGGCTATATACATTTATAATTTGCAATTTAGCTTTATGCCTTATGTAACCCCATATATGTGCTTTTACAGATATTAATTCATAAATACATCATATTAACCTCAGCTGTTCTGCCATTTACAAGGTTCTCGGTCATTCATTGCTTGCTCGTTTGTTTGCACGCTCTTGTGCGCTCACGCTACTGCCTCTGTGCGCTCAATATAATGTGCTTGCTCGTCTCTGCTTGCTCAAAATAATTGTGCTTGCTCGGTAAGAAGACTGTTTGCTTTGTTTAATTTTTGTGCTCTCTCGCTTCTTCTCTGCTTGCACTAACATTATAAATGTACCACTGGCTGGGCCCGATAAGGCATGTGACCATTATAGCAACCGGCCCAAATCTCTCTTACACTGGCCTCGGGTGATCCTTATTATCGAGCCCTGCTTTATGTAGTATATTGCCTCAGTTATAATGTTGCAAATGCTCATTTTTCACAACAGGATAGATTTAATGTAAATAGATTTAATCTTTATTTTTGAATGTGTGATGTTAATATGTAACCTTCTGCTTCTCAAAGTGCAACCCGGTCATGATTGATGCTAAGGAGGTGTCTGCTGCCCATAGAGCTCGCTACTTTTGGGGTAACCTGCCTGGCATGAACAGGTGAGTTATACGTTGACAATAGCATTTGCTCTGAACTGCTTCCTTTATTAAAGGGACAGTCCACCCAAATGACAAATCTGTCATGTACTCACCCTCATGTTGTGCAAAACCCCTTTGAGTTTCTTTCTTCCTTGAAACACAAAAGGAGGAGTTAGACAGAATGACAACCTCAGTAAACGTTCACTATCATTGTATGGAACCAGAAAGCATTCATACAGGTTATGGAACAACATCAGGATTAGTAAATGTGGACAGAATTCTCATTATTTTATTTTGGGGGCAATTTTTTTCCCCCTTTTTCACCCAATTTGGGATGCCCAATTCCCAATGCTCTTTTAAGTCCTTGTGGTCGTGTAGTGACTCGCCTCAATCCAGGTGGCGGAGGAAGAAGTGCATTGCCACAGAGACATAGTGCATGTTGAGGCTTCACGCTATCCACTGCAGCATCCAAGCTAAACTCACCACGTGCCCCACCGAGAACAAACCACATTATATAGATCATGAGGAGGTTACCCCATGTGACTCTACCCTCCCTAGCAACCGGGACAATTTGGTTGCCTTGGTTGCTGGCTGGAGTCATTCCAGCATGCCCTGAGTCTCGAACTAGGGAACTCCAGGGTTGGTAGCCATCGTCTTTACCACTGAACTACCTGCCCCAGAATTCTCATTTTTGGGTGAACTATCCCTTTATTTTCCAAACTCATTTCACTATCGTGTTTACTATTGTAAACTTGAAATTTGTTATTTCCTTTCTGTTTCTCTCAGACCGTTATCTGCCATGTGCACTGATAAACTGGACCTTCAAGACTGTCTGGAACATGGCAGGACAGCTAAGGTACCGTAAACAACCTAGTAAGACTAATCATCGATTGATTTCTGGATAAAGCTGCGTACAGGACCACAAACAGCATATTCTTCTACATCTTTTACAGTTTGACAAAGTGAGGACTATTACCACTCGGTCAAATTCAATAAAGCAAGGCAAAGACCAGCACTTCCCTGTCTTCATGAATGAAAAAGAAGACATCCTGTGGTGCACTGAGATGGAGAGGTAAAAGGAAATACATTTAGCAAAAGGAGAACAAATCATATTGTCACTTCTTACTAGTGTGAAAACATAAACTAAGTAAACAACTCAACTAATGTTCATTTCTCTTATTCCTGGAAACTAGGGTGTTTGGTTTCCCTGTCCACTACACAGACGTTTCTAACATGAGCCGTCTGGCCAGGCAGAGGCTGCTGGGACGGTCGTGGAGCGTCCCGGTCATCCGTCACTTGTTTGCACCACTCAAAGAGTACTTTGCCTGTGTCTGAACTCAAAACACAGTACAGATGAGAAAAATCAAAACCGATGTAATACCAAGAGCCTTGAAATTATGCTCTTGTATGTTATTAGCAAGTTAAACATCAGAAATGTATTTCATGTTTGTTTTCCTCTGGTTTAGAATGATTGACTCGTTTAAATTCTATTTAAATTTGTTATTATTCATTTTACTTTTTTAGCAGTGTTATCCAGTATTTGAATTGATTTATGTGTGCAAGCTATACTTGAGACATGGACTCCTTTTAAGGCACTGAGAGATGATATGACAATAATCAGAGGCGTAAATGAGGAAATTTGATCAGACGGAATATACCATGGCCATAAGTATGAGGACTACCCTTTCTAATTATCAGTTTGGTCTGGGCCCCTTAAAGGGATAGTTCACCCAAAAATGAAAATTCTCTCATCATTTACTCACTTTCATGCCATTCCAGATGTGAATGACTTTCTTCTGCAGAACACAAATGAAGATTTATAGAAGAATATCTCTGCCATGTAGGTACATACAATGCAAGTGTGTGGTGACCAGAATTCAATCCTTTTTTTTTTTTCTTTTTTTTTTTACAATAAATCTGTACTTTCACTTTCAGAATGTGAAAGTGAAAGTGGAGATTTATAGCACAAACAAAAATAAAGGACTAACATTAATCTGTTTCTCAACCAAAAATATTTGAATCACTTCAGAGGACATGGATTTAACCACTGGAGTGGTATGGATTACTTTTATACTGCCGTTATACGATTTTTGGAACATGAAAGATATGGTCACCATTCACATGCATTGTATGAACCTACAGAGCTGAAATATTCCTCTAAAAATCTTTGTTTGTGTACTGCAGACAAAAGTCATACACATCTGTGATGGCATGAGGATGAGTAAATGATGAGTTCCCTTAAAAGTCTAGTTTACCCAAACATTAAACTATTGCCAATAACAGTTAGTCACTTACAATGGAAGTTAATTGGGCCAGATGATAAACGTTAAAATTCACACTGTCAAACGTGCACAAGACATGAACATGATATGTGTTAACATGATTTTAGTGTGATAAAATCACTTACTAATGATTTTCGTGTAAAGTTATATAAAAAAAATAACTTAATTGTCAGGACGACATAATGCCACAAAATCTAGTAAACAGCGTAATGCTAATAAATCCCTGAATGTATCACACTAAAATCATGTTAACATATATAATCTTTATGTATGAATTTGAATTTGAATTTGAATTTTGTAATCAACTTGTACAACTTGGAACATTCCTTCAATCCCAGTGGTTTTTAAGTAAATGCTGAACAAGCACATATGGGTGTGGTGTTTAGGTGTCCACATACTGTAGGCCATTTAGTGGATCAGAAAAAATAGCCAAAGCTTTTAAGTCAGCCCAAACATTTCCACTTGCTGAGTTTTTGATTATCAGGCAGCAGTGGAGTGCCGATCAGTCTAATTCTCATGGTGCCCGCCTTTCCTCTCCTTCAACATCTGAGCCTTGGTGGGAGTGAAAAAAGTGTGTCTATCTATTCAGTGTCAGGGGAGCTCTGTCTTAATCAATCCAAAACACCAGATCACAAATACCTCTTTGTTTACAGTTTCTATACACAACTGAAGGTAATAAAAGGTACTACTGTAATAGGTAACAATATGGTGCTTCAAGGTGGTGAAAAACATTGCAACTCATGTGGTGTTACTTCCCAAAACAAGATGGGGGTCACGTTTTGTACATTGCCGGGTAAAACGAATGACGATAAAACTTCGACAGGTCAAGCCAGGTCTGCCACAACTCATTTTATATCATTTTTTACAGCCTTTTTGTAATATATCCTCTGGTGCTCTTTAAAAAAAGAAAAAGAAAAAAAAAAGACGCCTCAGCCTTTCAATCTTTGAGGTCTGCTTCCTACGGTCTGCTTGCAATCGGAGCGCATGAGAACCAGCCACATGGGCTGTGATGTTTTTTGTCATCTATACCTTGAAATCAAAGGCTGTGGGGAGCTAATTTTTTTACTAGTGTCCCACAGACCAGAATCATTACTGTACAACTCGTAGTTTGTGTTGCGGCTGCAGGAAGGGTAGCGTCGGTCTTTTCTCGGCCAGGTGAATCAACCTTCGACTGTGGTGCGCGCGCAGACTATTTTCAGTCAGGTGCAAAACTTTAAAAGGTGCGGCTTCACAATGTTCTTCTACCTTTTTATAGCAATTTTGTGCTGTGTTACCAACAATATCAAGCACTTTTGTATATGTATACTTCTTTATTTCTTTGATATTTTTTAAAAATCTTTCCTCTTGATTCTTGTGAATTGTTTTTCGGGTTATGTTAAATGATGTGAAACTCTTGCCGTTATATAAGGTAATATTTTGTTGTGTACAGTAGGGCTGTGCCAATAGATGTGAAAGAATGAGCTAGGATAGAATAAGTCCATCTGTCGTGCTAGTGGTGAAGGGGCTGAATTCAAATACCACCCCTCTCATGTTCTCACGTGCTACAGAGTCGCTTTATCATAACTCGCGTCGAGAAAGTAGTGTCTGCTCACAGTTCTACCGGTATATAATCCAAAAGTGAGTGTGTTTGTTAAATATCCCTGTAGGAAATTAGTCGTTTTCACAGATGGGGTGTCATTATGACACAATCATAAACTACGTCTGGTCCCTAGCGTAGATCTGAGAACATAATTATGGATGTTGACCATGTCAATAATTTAGTTGTAACATGCAAGCTATGTAATAGATGAGGCTACATTTGTGAATTTGGTTAGAAATGGGCTCTAATGAAAACCTTGTTAGCTTCTTTTTTTATTATTTAAGGCATTGCACTGCTTACATACCTTTAAACATTTTTCATGTTCAGCAATGTTTCTTGTTATTTTCCAAATGCCCAGATTTCTTTTTGTACATTTTGTACATAGAAATTGTCTGTTGCTTTCTTTCTTTTTTTTTTTAAATGACCTATGAGATGTACAAATATAATTCTTTGCTAATATATTATCATTGAATCAAAACAGCACTCAAATCGCAAAGAGGGGGTGCAATTGACACAATGGCAACAGGTAAATTGACATAAGCTATAAAGCAGCAGGGTGTTAGAACTGTGTGTCTTTTGTAATTCATATTTATGTATTAAATGGGGGGGGAACTAAAGAATGAGGTCGCTAAGTAATTTTAATAGTCCCATCTTTACTGCACAGCCCTACATACAAAAGTGTTTCAATTAGCTTTTTAATTCTTTTTTGAATTAAGAGAGGGATTGTAGGTGTTCCCTAAGGTGCTAAACATTTTATCTAATTGAGAAAAATATATTATTTAGAAAATAAATGATTTTTTTTTCTTTTATTATTGGAGAAACACTTATTTTACTCACTCATATAAAGATATTAACAAAGGCATTTTAACTTTGTACTTGAAAAAATAATAAATGATGAAAGATTCTTATATTGTTTTAGAATAGACATTGCTGTAGTTGGTGCTTATCTGTGGGAAATCATGTACTCATAATGGGAAATGACAAAAAAAAAACAATTATAATAACGTTTGCTGTTAACATGAACTTGCTTAATATCCAGGCAGAATTGCTTCTAAGTCCTACATTCCATGCCTTATATCCAACCCTCCATTCTCTTGTTTTTTTGTTTCATTTTGTCATTTTATTTTCTCTGTTTTGATAAATTCTGCTTTATTTTGGTATATTATATTTTTGGCTGTAACAGCCATTTGTTTGCTCTCCTAACAGGTTCTCTGTATATCTCAGTGACACTGTTAATCTGTGTAAGCACTGTTGTGTCATATAAATTTATTTTCAGGCCTTCTCTCCTTCTGCAATCAGCTCATACAGCAAATGTAGCAGTCATTCACCACCTCTCCCTGTTTCTTTCGTTATGTGCCCAGAACGAAGAAAAAAGGCTCCTTATGTACTTGTGCTGGAGAACACTTGAATAAATGTATTGTTTTTTTGTGGAAAAAAGTGCAGTTGTTTGTTTTCTTTACAAATATTCACAGCAAATACGCTTATTATTAATTATTTTATATTAAATTGCATTATACAATTATCAATTACATTTTGCAATAATAATGTATCTAACTAACTATTTAGTTAATACTGGGGAAGGTAATTAATTTAACAATTATATTAAAATAATAATATTTACACTTAAGGTCCCATTTGTTAACATTAACTAACAATGAACAATACTTATAAAGCATTTATTAATCTTGATTAATGTTAACTTCAACCTATAGAACCACATTTTTTTAAATCAAACGTTATGTGTTAACATCATTAGTTAATGCACTATGAACAAAAAAATTGTAATTAACTATTATTAACAAAAATTTGTAAATGCCGTAAATATATATATATTGTGCATTGTTAGTTCTGACCTAATGCATCAACTAATGTTAATGAATGGAACCTTATTATAAAGTGTTACAATAATTATATCTTATATCTTTACTACAATATAAATCTAATATACATCTAATATATATATATATATATATATATATATATATATATATATATATATATATACACACACATACTTTGTATTATATTAAGTTTTAATATAATACGTTTTGAAAAATGAGTTACCATAGCTGAGATGATGTTCCCCTTCTGTCACTCACTCGACGTTGTGTCGATGAAGTGACACTTGGGGTCGATCGTGAGAGCCCAAAACACCTTCAGATCTTTGAGAAAAGGCCAATGAGAATTGGCGAGTTGAATTTGCATGCCACTCCCCCCGACATATGGGTATAAAAGGGAGGCCAGCAGGCAAGTTCATTCAGATTTTTTCTTCAGAGCCGAGCGATTGCACTACAGCAAGCTGAAGTCATCATGCTCATTCATTCACCTTCCCTCTCAGAGCGTTGCTGTTGGATCTACGGCGCTTTCAGTGGTCTCTCTCCACTCTGCACTCTGCTGCAGACTACACCCCTGGGCGCTTTGACAGCATCTTGAAAGAGCTAATTTTCCTCTAAAAGAGTTGTGCACAGTAACGTTGAACTTCTTTTTAAAGACGCGTCATTTTAAAGATGCCCTTCCATGTCTGTGCAGTTCCTGGAAGTGGTTGTTACCTCTCCGCCTCTGATGGTCATGAACACTGCCTCACGTGCCTGGGCCAATGTCACGTTGAGGAAGCGTTCGTGGATGGTTCATGTTCTCATTGCGAGAACATGACCATGGCCACTTTACGAGCGTGGCTCTCCTTCTTCCGAGGGAGTGCCTCTTCATCCGCCCCCCTTCCCGGCCCTCATACCTACGGGTACAACGCTGATGTGGCTGATGCTGGAGACGTTTTGCGGGCTTCACTGTGTACGGTCCTGCCAGGTAATCCCCGTGGGCCACCCACCCAGCAGCGCGCTCGCTGGCCTCTGTCCACCTCTGGGATGAGACAGGTAGCTCGCCTCAGTGCCAGCCTAATGTCTCTCTCGGAGCCCGAGATCCGGATGAGATGTCGATCACTGCATTGGAGGGCGTTCTAGCAGTGTCGGATGCTGAAGACTCGACCGGACTGCCGCCTTCGGGTGTGGCAGCCCGGTCTGAGGCGGACGCTGAACTCACTGCCATGCTTTCCCAGCCCCCCCCGCAGAAGAGCGACGCCCCGCTTCTCGGCCGGCCGCCAAGACCCCTAAGAGGGCTCCCAAGCATCTCTGAGATGGGCCACCTGAGGAAGGAGATGACTGCAGGAACCCAGGAGCTGGTATACAGACCACTCCCTCCCCCAGTGGAGGGCCGGGAGGTAAAACTTTTGTTCCATTCTTTTCTGTTCGCCACACCCCGTATGGGTTACAGTACCCACATTGTCAAGAAAAGAGCAGTTTCCTATCTCCTCAGAAAAACTCCACCTTCCGTGACAAAATAGTATTGTATCTGTATTTCAAACGGGTCAATTCTCAGAGGCCATTAGATGACATTCAGCGCTTCAGCTCTACCTCTGCACTTTTAATATTCCCTTCCAATTCCACAAGTTCTCGTACTTTGGATTTTTGGGTGAAAAATCATAGTGTATAATCCAGCCCCTAAGAAACATCTTAAGTGCCTCCCAAGCCATGCCCACAGAGGATACTGAGGACCAGTTGGTCTCCATATAGACATTAATTTCAGCCTTTATCATTTGTTACATTTTAGGTTTGTGCAAGAGGGTTACATTAAAGCACCAACTATATGATTTCCTTTTCTTCATATGTGACAGTACCTCTAAACACAAACAGGGCATGAAAAATCTGTTCTAGAGTAAATTTTATGGACTGATACAATTTTTTATTGTCCCTACCAGATGGGTTCAAAAGCCTCCAAATATGTAACGTTTGGTGCCCAAGGAGTCAAGAGGAGACGCAGGAGTAGAAACTTTAAATCCTTTAATCACAAACACTGGCGTGGAACAAACACTGGCGTGGCATCAAACATAACATTTCAAGGACTGACCACTTCTGACAAAACTAGAGGGTATATATACACTTGGAACTTAATGAGGGAATGACATACAGGTGGGGATAATGAGGGAGTGATCAGGGCAGTGACTTCTGGGAAACGTAGTGCAGGAGAGAACTTCAAAATAAGAGCCCTTGAAGACGGACTGTGACATTACCCCCCTTTTAATGGCATTGTTGACATGCTCAACATCTCTTGCCGCAATTCACGCATCTCTCCAACCAAATCGACTCCCCGGTCCACGGCCCGCTCAGGGGTGTCAGCATGAACCAAGGATTTTTGAATTCTTTGACATATACATCCTTCCTAGAACAGTTATTGATTAAAGTGTATCGAATCTCACTGGTTTATGTCATTAAAAGGTATTAAAACTAGGAAAGTGTGCAGAGCTCGCCGTTAACAAGTCCGATCCTCACATGGCGTCACGTGATTACAGTACATTCTTATTTTACCCAAAAATGAAAATTCTTTCATCATTCACTCTCCGTTTCTGTTTAATATAAGATAAAAAGTCATACAGGTTTGTACTAGCATACATGTGAATAACTGATGGCTGCATTTGATTTTTTGGTTGAATTCTCTCTTTAAATCTATATCTCAGGATGTATTAAAAAGGGCCACAGATAAATTTATTAGATTTAGACACAAAAAAATATTGCAATTATAAGTGGGAAGAGCTGGAAAAGGAGTAAGGCCTGATCCAGAGTAGAGACCAGATGCTACAAGAGAATATAAAGCCTCCTCCTATGTTTTCTATTAGCCTATTTGTTTTCATCATGTAACTCAAATATGAGTAGGACTATGTCTTAGCTAAGCTTCCCTACATTGCCCTTTAATATTTGGAAATATATTTAATATGGATATTTTTTTTTATGTATAATATTTGTAACCGATCTATATTTAAAGGAGTGTCTGCATTATTACTAAGACTTTGTGTGGTCTATTTGGTGTATCCTCACAAACAAGTCACATTCAAATCTTTATGGGCTGAAATTGAAATAATGTAGTCCTACATTTTATCCAATCACCAGAGAAATATACAATTAAAATTTTTACGTCACTGCAAACAGTTTTGTTTGTTTGGTTAATTTATTTTCCCATTATTGAGATAATTCCTGCCTGTACATCTTTCATTGATTTTTGCATCATTTGAAATAGATTCAGTTTTTTCCAAGAGACACAACCAAACAAGCTACTTTTTAAAAGTTGCAAAGAGTATCAGAAGAGACTGGTTTTGTGAAGAAGTTTCAGTGTGACATTTAACAAATTTTATTCACAAAAATGTCTTGCCAAAGTGCCACACCTTCAGGTAAGACAAAAAAAAAGTAACATTTAATTCTCAAGATTTAATAGCAGTTATTTTAAAATCCACTTCTGGTTGTTCCTTCTCAGCTATCTATGAACTCCAGATTTTCTACACCACGGCTAACACCAGCCAATATCTCCTATCCAGCCAACAGCCTCACAGAAATGCTTTATGTTCTCCTGTCATTTTTGTAATGGCTGGCAATAAACCCCAAGCTTTTGTGGTCTCAGGTAAGACCTAAGTGCTGCACAGAATTGTTTAAATATTTTTCTCCATCATACACCACAATATAAATTATTTCTTTAGGTGGATACTGCTCTTCTGGACCCATGATGGATCAACCAGTGAACGAGCTGGTTTCCACAGAGAGAACAAGTGGGTATATGCACACATGTGAGACATGAGTGTCCAATGACATATTTTTATGACTCTTAATCTTTATCACAAGGCAGCACTGTATTGATTTGATGTACCACAAATGTTCTGGTTAAGGCTTGTTCTAAATCCATAACCCTAAATATTACGTTAATGCAATTAATTCAAGCCAAACCATTTAATGTCCTTTATAGGGACCTTCAGATAATTAAAGTTGAAATCTCCCTTTGACTTTCATTAAATTCAGCATTCTTACATCTATTTGCATTATGAATTGTGATTGGTTTTTGCTTTCTTGCACCAAAGTGGCAAAACTGAAGCCTTCAGGAAATGCAAATTAGGTTTATCATTCTACAATACATTCACTCATTCTGAATCATTTTAAATAATTTAATTTCATGCCTGTATTTTCTAGATCTAGCTGAATTAAATCCCTTTTATTATGCAAATTTGTATTTACTAATAACATACAGTAGGTTGTATTATTTGATTTGTAGTATATATATATATATATATATATATATATATATATATATATAGCTACCCTTTTCTTAATGATATGCTGATGGCTATGATAAACTTGACTGATTAATTTACCTATATGTACTCCCAGCAGTGGCATTATTTTCAAGCCATGATACTGCAGTTGCTGGGACCTCTGCAGCTGGTCAGGCTCTTTCAGTATTTCCAAATGGGCTTACAGGGCATCACTGCTCTCGAAAGAGAACTTCTGCTGCTACGATCCCTTTAAACACAGAGGAAACCCGGCAAACCCCCTGACCTCTGCGACCGGGCCAATGATGTCACCTAAGAAGTGTTGGATGGAGAAAATGGTGAAAGACCCTGATATATAACAACTAAAATATGTAGATTAATATATGTTATGTATGTAAATAAATGTTTTCGTTATTTTGTCCATTGTTTAGGTATTGAAATAAAGCATTTGCAAATAATACAATTATACAAACTGTCCTGTTTAAAAAGTTTACATTCCTTTGGTTCTTAAAGGAATAGTTCACCCAACTCATCATTTACTCACCCTCATGCCATCCCAGATGTGTATGACTTTCTTCCTTCTGCTGAACACAAACAAAGATTTTTAGAAGAATATCTCAGTTCTGTAGGTCCGTACCTGCATTGGTCAACAGAGTCCAAAACTCTGAAACTCAAATAGCATATAAAGGCAGCATGCAAGTAATCCATTCGTCTCCAGTGGTTAATTCTATGTCTTCAGAAGCGATATGATAGGTGTGGGTGAGAAACAGATCAATATTTAAGTCAATTTTTTAATATCAATCTCCACTTTCACTATCACATTCTTCTTCTTTTGTTTTCCGCGATAAACATTCTTTGTGCATATCGCCACCTACTGGGCAGGGAGGAAAATTTATAGTAAAACAGGCTTTAAAGGCTCACTCATTTACTTTTGTCTTTGTGTCATCTTGGACTTGGATACTGACACCTCACGGCTTGGATGTGGCACAATTCAAAATCAATAGTTTTCAGTTTCAGATGCCATTGTAGAAATGTAGTTTTCACAGTCAGCCATGATTACTTTAATAAATGAATGAAAGTGTCCAATAACAGGATGGTTACAGAGATTAAGCGAATAAAAACTGGCTGGTCATGTGATTCTAACATGGCAGCCCCCTTGTGTGGACCCTCTCCATGTAGAATAAAACAGCTTTTATAAGGTTACTGATATGACTGGAGTCATCATTTTAATGTGAGTGGTCATGATTTCCTACATATATTGAAAAATTCTAATTCAGTTCTTTAGGAAAAAATTTAATGAGGAAAACAATTACTGAGTGCACCTTTAATGTATGCCAGCAAATATATTTTGACATTCAAAATTTTAGTTTGGGGGATAGAATTCTCCAAATTTATTCTAATTTTTAAACAAGCTGTTTGAAGCCAACATACGAAACCAATGCTACAGAAAATACACATTTGTTTAATTGTCAAGTCATTTTTGTATAACGCTTTTGACAACAAATGTAGTTTCAAATAAGCTTCACAGAATATCATGCTTTCACAGACAATGAGTCTTAGAGACATCATTGTGTAATTTGATTAAATATGATTGTGAATTGTGTGTAAAAACAAATAATTAAATAATAATTGTGTCAGGAACTCGGGGGTGACGCAAGGTCAAGGTAACTGAGCTCTGGGAAAATGTGGAATGTGGACCCAGTTGCAGGAATGAGAACACAGTCAGGGAATACACTAAATGGCTTTTAATTAATCCAGAAGGTAATTCCAGAACAATCCATAAAGTTATTCCAAACTGAAAACTCCAAAAATGTTATAAAGAATAGAAAAAAGATAAAGAATTACCAACAGAAGATCCAAATATTCTAAAAGGCCAATGCAAAAAGTCAAAAAGGTTTAGAAACCTCAAAGGGTAAACGAGTGTCTTCAAACACCAAGACTAGAGAGGTTGGTCTCAACATATCAAACACTGAGCATAGAACAGAGGAACAGAGCAACTTAAATACACTGAAAGAAAAATGAAGCACAGGTGAAAACAATAACAAGTGACACAAAGGCGGGGAAACTGAAATGAAATACAATGAGGGCCTCTAGTGGCCAAAACTAGTCCATAAACCTAACAAACTGTATTTAGAACCCCAGTAAGCAAATTGAAGAAGGAAAACAAAACAAAACTGTTGGTTAATGGAGAAAAATAACTTTGGAAGAAACCAGGCTTACTGTGGAGGCCAGTTCCTCTCTGGCTAAACATCATGAATATAATGCAAATATTAGTTATTTGTGTCCAGTACAAGTCATGGTTTTAAATTTGTAAACTAAGTAAGCGTTAAGGTCCAGTGTTAAACAAAGATTTTGTATGAACTGTAAGATTAATGGATAATGTCTTTGAATCCATCCTGGATTAACTGCAGAAGTTCACATAGATGCAATTGTCCTTGTTAATTGGCTGATGAAGGCTTTTGTTGGCAGTTAATTGATATTCTATGCATTCCATTTCAAGAGTGTAGTTCATTAACAGACAAAGATGATGCAGGCAGAGATCAATGAGGTGCAGCACGTTTCAACCTGTAGGTCATTTCGGCGATGTTTGGAGTGGTTCACCCTAAATCCACATTTCTGGGAGTTGCATTTGGAATATCCGATGTCTTAGAGTTGGAATTGGCATCAGTTAATTCTCTGAAGTCCATCATAAAAGACCGAAGTGATGTCTGGCTAGCACCGGCCTTAGTTTATCTTCATCTCTCAGCGACATGTAGCAGTGGAGTCTGATACCAAGCAGGAACAGAGCTGGATCTGGCTGGCTCTACTAACCTAGTAGAATCCCTAGTTGAGACAGGGAAACAAATATAATAATATTAGCGTAGATGTCATTTTATGCAAAGTTATAGCTTATGATAGATGTTTCTGGTTCCGGCAGACCAAACTAAAGCAGCCTAATTGTTGAAGTATAAATTAGGTGTATGCCTAGATTTGTCAAGATTTAAACTGAGTGAGTGTGTCTGCGTCCCGAACAGTGTTAGGGAGACTGTTCCATAGTTTAGGAGCCAAATAGAAAAAGGATCTACCTCCTTTTGTGGATTTTGATATTCTAGGAAATATTAACAGGCCAGAATTTTGTGATCGTAATGAACGTGATGGAATATAGCGTGACTTAACTGAATGAAATTGAACAGGTAGCCAATGTAACAATGATAAAATGGGGCTAATATGATCATATTTCTTGGTTCTAGTCACCAGCTGCATTTTAAACCAATTGAAGTTTATTATTGAACTTGCTGGACATCCTCCCAGTAATGCATTACAATAATCTAGTCTTGAGGTGATTTTTCGGAATCAGCAACAGAGTGCATGTGTCGTAAATTTAGCAATATTTCTCAGGTGGAAGAATGCTGTTCTACAAATGATGGATAGATTCCAAATTCTAAATACAAATATTGGTAATTTGATTTTCAAAGGACAGATTGGTATTAAAAGTTCTTTGCTGTAGAAGTTTACGCAACAGTACATCCATCGAGGTTTTTGGTCCAATAATTAGTACCTCTCTTTTGTCAGAATTGAGTAGAAGGACATTTCTGGCCATCCAATCTTTGATGTCAATGATACACTCTGCTAATTTGGAGAAATTTGAAATTTTGTCAGGTTTAGAAGAAATATAAAGTTGGGTATCATCCGCATCACAGTGGAGAAATATTCCACGATTCCTGATAATATCTCCCAGGAGACGGATGTATAAGGAGAAAAGAAGAGGCCCTAAAACTGTTCCCTGTGGCACTCCATACTGAACTTTTGTTTGATTTGACAATTCATTGTTTACACATACAAAGTGGTAACGGTCTGATAAATAGAATCTAAACCCCTAAGTCCACTAATGCCAACATAATTCTCCAGGCTATTCAAGAGAATGTCGTGATCTATGGTGTTGAAGGCAGCACTAAAATCTAAAAGCTCTAGAAAAGAAATGCAGCCATCTGTGGCGGGGTTGAATTTCATCAGCTGGCGAAGGATGTACAAACTCTGTTGGGCCTTTTTCACAATGGTGTCAATGTGTGTCTCCCACTTCAGGTCCTGTGAGATGGTAGATCCCATGAACCTGAATGACACCACTGCTGCCACAGTGCTGTTTGGAATGAATACAATTAATTTTAATAACATTAACCTTCACAGTCATAGATAAATTAAATGAAGCCCACCCACCCACATCACTCGAAAACCTTTTTATTAAGAGCTCAAAATGAACTCTATTACTAAATCATAATAACTAAATCGGACAAATTTGCTGGGAATAAAATGCCCAAATACTTAATGCCCAGTTTGGGCCACTGAAAGGTACCCAACTGAAAAGCTGTTACTGGGCAGTATGCTATCAGAGCCAAAGCTTCGGATTTTGACCAAATTACTTTGTATCCGGAGAACTTAGAAAAAGATTTAATAATTCTGTGGAGGCAAGGCATAGATCTTGTGGGGTCGGAGACAAATAATAAAATATCATCAGTGTAAAGCAAAAGCCACCACCCCTGGAAAATCATCATCCCTTCTTATCGTGGCTGCTAATGGTTCCAGGGGCAACACAGAACAATAATGGGGAAAGAGGGCATCCCATCCGAGTGCCCCTATCCAGAGTAAATAATCATAAATTAATCAATTTGTTTGTACCGCTACTACCGTGTGTCTATAAAGTAACTTAATCCATCCAATAAAAGTATTACCGAACCCGTATATGTCCAACATCTTAAAAAGCTAATCCCATTCTACCATATCAAACGCCTTTTCAGCGTCAAGTGAGATAGCAGCGACCGGAGTCAGATAATTCAGAAGAGCTGCGGCCCAGAATAAACCCCACCTGATCTATATGTATAAGAGATGTCATAACTTTACTCAATCGGTTAGCCAGAATTTTTGACAATATTTTAACGTCTAGCTGGACCAGGGAAATTTTACAGTTGCTTGGATCTTTGTCCTTTATAAGTATCAGACTGATCTGGGCTTGTGTCATGGTTGGCGGAAACTTTCCATTCTTTAATGATTCTGTTTAAACTTCTAGTAAATGTCGAGCCAGTTCTGTAGCATAAGATCTAAAAAAAAAACTCAGCGGCAAAGCCACCTGGACCCGGAGCCTTGCCTGTAGGCAAG
Source organism: Xyrauchen texanus (assembly GCF_025860055.1). NCBI lineage: Eukaryota > Metazoa > Chordata > Actinopteri > Cypriniformes > Catostomidae > Xyrauchen > Xyrauchen texanus. The sequence goes on from NC_068291.1 coordinate 16,744,587, forward strand.
GCCTTAGTTACCTCCCTTAATTCGAATTTTTTTGCTCATTCATCAGTTTAGGAAGTTCTAATGGTTCCACAAAGTTTATCATTTCTTCATCAGTAGACAAAGATGTGGAACTATAAAGATCAAGATAGCCAAAACGCCACCTTTCGCGACAAAATAGTATTATATCTGTATTTCACTCGGGTCCATTTGTTGAGGCCCTCAGACCACATTTGGCACTTTAGCTCTGCCTCTGCACTTTTAATATTCCCTTCCAACTCCACGAGTTCTCGTGCTTTGAACGTTTTGATGAATGAGGCATACTGTTTGATCTGACCACCAAGAACCGCCTTAAGTGCCTCCCAAGACATGTCCACAGAGAATATTAAACATTAAAACTTTTTTTTCATTGTATGTGGCAACACCTCTAAACTCACCAGGGTGTGATCTGAGACTAAAATGTTTTCAATTAAGCAATCCACAACAGATGAAATGAGGGACTTAGATATATATAAAAAAAAATCTGTTCTAGAATAAATCTCATGGACTCATGAAAAAAATGTATAGTCCCTACCAGATGGACCCAAAGGTCTCCAAATATCTGTAAGACCAAGATTTTTACACATTCTGCAAAGCGTCAGTGTTGCTGCAGGGGGCTTACACACTTTTGCTTCACTATGAACAAGGACTGAGTCCATCAAAAGATTAAAGTCTTCTTTAATCAGGGGTGCCAGCGGCTTGTAACATCCCTTCAAGATCTATAAAAAAAGCCCTGATCATCAACGTTAAGTACGTAAATATTAGCCAAAATCAACCTTTGCCCCTGAATTTCTGCAAAAACAATAATGACTCTTCCTAATTTATCTTTAATCAGAATGAGACATTTGAATTGTAGATGGTTACTTATCGGTGTAATGACTCCCCTGCTCTTACTTGTGCCAGCACTAAAGAAAACATGTCCACCCCATATCTTCCCAAATTGTTCAGCTTCCTGCAGGGAAAGATATGTTTTTTTTTTTTAAGTAAAAGATTTTTTGGAATTCTTTGACATATTGTCTTCATAGTTCACCTGTTTAGGGCACAAAACTAATTAAAAACTAGCTGTGCATAGAACTCGCTGTTCACATATCCGACCCTCGCATGGCGTCAACGACTCCCCCAACACTATCTTTTCTAGTATTTTCGACATAAATTGGAGATTTAAAATCGACATATAATTAGCCAAATCTCCAGGATCAAACTGTGGCTTCTTAATAAGCGGTTTGATAACTGTCCTTTTAAAGTTTCTTGGGACATGTCCTAAGGATAGTGAGGAGGCAATAATATAAAGAAGAGGTTCTGAGATTACAGGGAATATATCTTTTTAAAACCTTAGTTGGTATTGGATCTAAAATACATGTTGCGGCTTTTGATTTTTTGGTAAGTTTTGTTAGCTCTTCATGAACTATGACAGCGAAGGATTGAAGATACTCGAGAGGAAATTTATGAGACAATTGAGGTGCAGCGACAGTTGATTGGATAGTTCCAATTTTATTTCTGATTATTTCTATTTTATCAGTAAAGAAATTCATGAAGTCATTACTATTGTGCTGCGACGGAATATCTGGTTCGGTCGATGCTTTATTACTAACCAATTTAGCCACAGTTGGAATTTTGACTCAAAACATTTTACTGTAGTTCGGTGACCCTATTTTAAAATGTAATGTAATAACTTCACAGAGAACAATAAATAAATAAACAAACATTAAAAAATCTTGTTGGGAGCAAGCATGCAGCAGGTTTATTAAAGATCTAAACAAAATAGTGTAATAATTATGCATTTGGTAATAAGCAAACAAATAAGAATAAAAAAATAATAATTTCTGGTCTGGATTTACAGTTCTGCCACAGTGGCATAGTGATCTTCAATTTCATCCCCTATGATTCCTTACAAATGGTACGTACCACTGATGACTGGACACGCCCATACCACAATTCTATTGGTCACTGCTAAGGCTGTCTCAGTGTGTCTCGCCTGTGATTGGTCAACGGCTCTCACAGTCTGGATGCTGCTGAAAGCGAACGGTTTGCCGGGTTGGACCAACCGAAGCATCTGCCTGCCCGTCTAACCAGGCTTTATTGTTAAACAACGCTAAAAGTGAACAAAAATCGTGTTTAAGGATATAGCTCAAGAAGTAAGTGCAAGATGGCTTGTTATTCTGCATTAATTTGTAAGCTATTTGAAGAAAATCTTCACTGACTAGTTGACAGAGATATTGCTATACTACAGTTGTCTGTCATGTATACGGTCTCTCATTTTTGTGTTTCTTATTATGCTCCTTTTAATGGTTAAATGTTTTATTCTCGATCACAATTTAATTTTTTTTTTTAAATTCTTGTTAATTAGCGTTGATACCAGCTATTAACCAGCTATTAACACGGTAATAACACACGAGAACACATTCTGATGGATTCTGATGATGCTATTATAGCATTTAAAAAACAACTAATGTCTGTTATCTCGTGTCTTGAAGCATATTGATCGTGCTCTCTAGTGTAAGGGTTGGTCACCCCTTTGTGTGTGAAAGGCTCGATAAGGTCCAAGTGGGATTAGTCTATCATCATCATCAGAAGCAGCAGCAGTCTCTAAATGAAACCTCGTGCACATAAATGTACACCTCATATTAAATTGAATTAGCCTACTACTGCATTGCATGAGTGTTAAACTTGTTAATAAAATCGCTCTTCATATTCATTAACTCTCGATTCGATTCCGATTCATTAGCTCTCGATTCGATTCCGATTGATAAGTTCTCGATTCGATTCCGATTCATTAGCTCTCGATTCGATTCAGATTCATAAGCTTTCGATTCGTTTCATATTCATTAACTCTCGATTCGATTCCGATTCATTAGCTCTCGGTTTGTTTCCGATTCATTAGCTCTCGATTCGATTCTGATTGATAAGTTCTCGATTCGATTCCGATTCATTAGCTCTCGATTTGATTCTGATTCATTAGCTCTCGGTTTGTTTCCGATTCATTAGCTCTCGATTCGTTTCTGATTCATTAGCTCTCGATTTGTTTCCGATTCATTAGCTCTCGATTCGATTCCGATTGATAAGTTCTCGATTCGATTCCAATTAATTAGCTCTCGATTCGTTTCTGATTCATTAGCTCTCGATTTGTTTCCGATTCATTAGCTCTCGATTCGATTCTGATTCATTAGCTCTCGATTCGATTCCCATTCATAAGCTCTCATTTCGATTCCTATTTTGAAACGTTTCTGTTCGATTCTGATTCATTTAGGTACATTTACTATATAATGTCGATTTTGCTTACATACACTATGAAATCATCTCTAAAATGGAAATTATACAGGGAACCTTCTAGGTAAAATCTTTTTTTTTTAAATTAACAACAGGGCCCAAATTATGCAGTTCAGTTGCTGTTTGTTTAACAGTTATAATGAAAACTGAAGTATGTTTTTAAGTAAAAGATCAATCTTGGTATTTAAAGAATCAAATATTGGGATCATACAAATTAAAATCGTGGTTAATCGTAAAGTCAGTATTTTTACTCACCCCTAATGTTTACCTAATTGGACTGTTTGAATGGTTATTTGAAATAACTCGAAGCTAGAAGTATTAACAATCTGGCTAAGAAACATTTGACCATATTTGTTATTTTATCTTTTATTTTTCATTCCATTTATTTGTTTTATTTGCATGTCCATTAATTTGTTTCATACAGTTAAAATGAAAATTCAAGCCCCTTGAAAATGTTCCCCTTACAATCCTTGCCTGGATTGCTGTTTTGATCTCATCCAGTCCAGTTTGATGAAGCACCTTTTTCTATGATACCGGTCTGCTTATAGACCCTAGTAGTTTGTCAAATTCATTTTGCCCCGAAGAGATCTGTCTTGATCTCTCTGAATATGCCACCGTTCAAAAGTGGATGAAGGCCTCTATGAGTCATGACGAAGAACAAATGCTCCAATCATTTTTCTTCAGGCTAAGTTGTGAAGACAGGACAGATGTAGCTTATGCACAGTACAGTTTCTGTTTATAGTAGGATGTCTGAGGACACACCCTTCTTCAATTGCTCCAAAGTAGCCCCTCCTTGTGCACACACAAGAAGGGGCTAGTAAGAATGGTGGTGCCATGGGCAGCGCCATACTGTGAGTCTGCCGCACCCACCTGCTCCCTGGCTCACTTTGCAGCATAGACTCGCATGCATGCTACACTTGGAATTAGATGATGAGGAAGTACATTGCTGCAGGGAATGTGCAACAACAGCTGCCAGTCTACAGTACATAAATTAATGGCTAATAAACCGCATCCCTGTGCATGAAAATCTAGGTCAGAATACCTCGGATGTGAGAGATCATGAGTTAGTTTTAAAGGGATAGTTCACAGAATCTGTCATCATTTAGGTGAGCTATCCTGCTTTTACATAACTAAACATGCCAGCATTACACTTTTATACAGTAGTGTATTTACAGTGTGGGATGATTGATGTTTCAGTCTTTCAAAGTGATTCACTGCAGTGCTTGGTCTGGATTTGTGTTAATGTGTCATGAATAATTAAAGTTTTCATATATGTAATTATCATGTTAAGAGCTGGAGTTGATAATGTGATGACTCATGCCAAGCTGAGGATATCACACAATTTTGGTGTCGTTTTACACACTCAAGTGAGATTCAAGTCTGGCATAATGGTTTGTAACCTCTTTAAAACCAAGCCGTGGACAGTTTGGGCTATGCATTTAAAGATTGATTCTGTTCGGAATTCAAGTCAAGATCGAGGTTGTTCCATAGACCAAATGTTGAAAAGTGGATTTGCACAAGCTTTCCATCGAGATATGTGGTGTAATTTCAAAAGTATGTGTATACATAAAATACGTGAGGTGGGTGAGGTAATTTATACAGGCAACTCGCCACGTCAAACCAGCGAGTAGGCAGCACAGCCTTCCAGAGATGGGCTTTTGCTTTCACAGACAGCAGGATGGATTTTTTAAAGTTTCAAACTAAGTTTAACTTGACATATTGTCCTAAAAATACTGCACTTATGACTAGAAGTAATGAAAACTATTGAGACATGACGCAGTCACGCAACCAATGTTAGATGCTCCAAAAGCTTCCGTCTGAGGCATGAGTACAAAGACCAACATTTAAAAAAAGAGCAGGCGAAAATAGGCTAGGGTTTGTATGTGATGTTCTTTCTTTATTTATTGTACTCAACAAACTAATTTCAAAACGACACTGCGGGTTGTATAAATGCAGGCTTGCAAAAGATTCAGCTTTTTCCATTTTATAAATTAGGCTATACACTATGATCTCTCTTGTGACAGATGGGTTTGGCTCAAATAATATGTTCTAAGATTGAATTGGGTTTTATAATACCCAATCAGTTTTTTAATTCCCTCTCTCTGTCTCTCTCTCTCTCTCTCTCCCTCTTAGATTGAACCATGTCTACCAGCTCAGCAATGGTGCGCATCCTCATAAAGGGTGGTAAAGTGGTGAATGATGACTTCACACAGGAAGCCGATGTGTACATTGAAAATGGAATTATCCAGCAAGTGGGCAAGGAGCTGATGATCCCTGGAGGGGCCAAAGTTATAGATGCCACAGGAAAGCTGGTGCTGCCAGGGGGTATCGACACCAGTGTTCACCTGAACGAGAGCTTCATGAATGCCAGCACCGTGGATGACTTCTACAGTGGCACAAAGGTATTGTACACTGATCAATAAAGTGGGCTGGCTTAACTCCACGACTGTTGGTATGGTTGTACTGTATTACATTCTAACTTTGATCCACTCAAATAATATCCTCAATTATTGAACTATGCCAGTCTTTTCTGCACTGTTATTCAGCACTGCTGCTTAATCTACAAATGTTGAATCTGAATCTTGGCCATTGCAAAATTTCCTAGCTGCTTGCAAAACCAAACATGAACGAATAACTCTTAAGAGCTGGTTTATTTAATGAATCAGTCAAAAAGATGTCAGATCTAGTGCTGCAACAACTAATGGATAAAATCGGCTGTTATCGATAATGGAAATCATCGACAGCAAATTTGATTATCGATTATTTGGATATATGCTGTGAGCACGGAGAAGCTCCATCTGTGATGTCACTTTACAGCCCGGTGAGAAATATGTTGCATAATGAACCATAATGGTTGCTGCATCAGGTGCATTGAAAGAGTGATTGTGCCGTTTGACCCGCTTAAGAGTTGTTTCTCTCCAGCACGTACATCCTTACATTTGACTGCTGATTTCTGTTTTATAATGTTCTGAATTAGAAATCAGGTGCATATTTCACGAAACTGTTTGTTCTTACCACTTGCGAGTTTTCTGTTAAACTTCACTGAACATCGAGCGAGCAAGCGCACGCATCCACTTCAATCAAAAAGATCGCAATGGAGAAAGGGAGCGCAATCATTTTGATTTAACTGTGCAACATCATACCGTGCTTTCAGTTTCAGTGTAATTAATTTAGCTGCTTTCACTGATGTCATGCTGATATCTCAGAGGTCAAAGTGTGTGGTTTAAAGTGTTTTAGATCGTGTGATGAGTGCATGTAATTAAATGGTCACTGGGATGAGACTTTTCAGTGCGAGAGTGAATCTACACTGCGTTTACAGATGATTGTGCTGTATTTAACTGTGTATAATGCTGAATATAATCTATAATAATACTTAGGGTTCCAGTGTTTCCCACAGGATCTTGTGAGACTATGGTGGGTGGACCTTGGACCCTGTTGGGGGGTCTGGGGGTTTGCTCCCTCGTAAGAAAATTTTGTACATTATAAAGTTAAATGCATCAGTCTGGTGCATTTTGAGAGTAAAATAAGAGACTAGATCTATAAAGAACTTTGTGCTCTTATAAGCAATTGTGTGCTCTAGTAGTAATTTAATCATAAACACATTGGTTGTATAGATAGGAATGGTGATGACACAGCAAAAAAGTCACACCCACAAAGCATAAACGTAACAGAGTTTAACGCAGTTCACAAATGGTCAAAACACAAAATCAACTAGAGCATACATTTGAGCCAGGGCTCGACATTAAGTATTACCATACAGGGTTTTTCCTGGCTCAAAATGAGGCGGAGGTGGTACCACACTGATCAAAAAAATGTAAACATTGGCTTTGCATTAATACAATCCTAATGACCTGGCAACTGAATACTAGTGTTCATTTTGTCAGCTGTTTTTTAGTTTAGTCTTAGTTTTAATCCTGTGTCAAATATCTTTTTTAGTTTTATTATATTTAGTCAACCTTATGTCAAAGTTTATGTTGTATATTTTTCAAAAATTATGACGGATGCCCAACCTAATAGTGTACCTATGCAATCAACTAAATTCTCTGCGACAGAAATGGAAACTGTACTGTGTAGGGGAGGAAGCTGTTGTCATATGATAATTACTTTATGTTAGATATGGTAGTCAAACCATCGCAACCATTAATGGGATGCTCATAGTTCTATGGAATGAGATCTACGTTTTCATCATGTTATTGCAGCAAGATCTGCCATGTGCAATATAGACATTAAATTATCACAATACCAAAATTTCAGTAGTCTGTTGTGAAATTTGACAATTCTCGATACCAGCTTCAAAGCCACAACAAATAATAACACTAACTAATTTGTTAATTATGGAAGAATGTTTTCAAGCTCTTAAGTAATTATTCAAGACTAGTAAAAACAGTCAGTAATAAAATATCAATAAAAACATTCAGTGCTTTTAACAGCTTTAAAAGTTTTTAACAGCAGTAGGCTATCAAGCATTTAAGTAAACATTCAGAATGAAATGCAACATGAAGCTACTACAGGTCTTCACTGTATTATTATAATATATTCATACTTTTTAAAGATACTAAAGTTACTCAGTCAAGAGCGTTTTCTTGTTTTGGTTGTTTGATTATTATAATGACACACTAGATGCTTTTTTTCTCTGCTGTTTATGTTCACTTTAGACATCACTCTCTGTGTTTACATGAATACCTCACCAAGACTGGAATTTTAAAATGTATTTGATCGTTCAGTTGCGCATTAGCGAGAGCATGTTCAGCACACACACATACGCCCCTGTCAATCAAACAGGGTGCAGCTGTTACTAGATCGCTAAAGAATTAAACAATTTAAAGTCAAGTCAAGTGGTTTTTATAGTCGTTCAATCATATACAGTTTGTACAGTACACAGTGAAACGAGACAATGTACCTCCAGGACCATGGTGCTACATAAAACAACATAGGACAAACACAGAACCACATGAGACTACACAGACTAAATAATATTCCTATATAAAGTGCACATGCAAACGTGTGCAAAAAGTACAGGACAGTACAATAAATTACTAGAGATTAACAGGACAATGGGCACAGTGAGAGACAGTCCAGCGCCGACCAGTACACAGTAGTGCAAAAAGATGACAGTTTCTAAATATGCCAAATGTAAACATAACATACTATGAGATATTGTTCTATGCACATAGCAGTTATTGAGGTAGCAGCCAGTTATAAAGTGACAATAATTAAAGTGCAACTCAGGACTTACGTGCTCTTGATTACGTTCAACAGCAGAATAAAAATATTAACTTATAAATGACACAGGCCTAGGCTATCACAAGTATATATTGTTTTTTTGTTATTGACTTTTAATCAGTCTGCTTGTCCGGTCAGGCAAGTAAAATTCTCATTCACTTGCCCCTTCAAAAATACACTTGTCCCAGACACTTGCCCTAGGAGCAATCATGAAATGAATCAAAAGTGGTTAGTGTTTTGAACTTTCTCAGATGCTGAAAATAGTTACGTTGTCAGAGCCTCTGGAAATAACGTTAACAGTTCCAGTGTGTTTGTGTGAGCATATGCGTGTACAGCAGGGGGTGGGGCTGAGGCTGACTGACTGGGAGTGAGAGATGCTTTGCCGAAGCAAGGGCGCAAAACACAACGTTAGATATCTTATATGTTATTACTAGAAGTGTAAAAATATTTTCGATTCATTATGAAACTGTGGCGGGACAAAACGCCCTCGCCATAATCTAGGTAATTAATGGGAAACATTGGGGTCCTGATATTTTATCATCTTGATAATGCCAAATGTAATGTCTGATTTCACCTGCAAATTTATACCATGGCAAACATTATTTTACTGGATAACATACACATATGTTTCAAAGAATAGTTTAGAAAAATGTAATCAGTGACAATACTATTTTAAAACACACAATATTAATTTAAAATGCTTAAAATTAAGGCTGCAACTAATGATTATTTTGATAATAGATTAATCAAGTGATTATTTGAACAATTATTCGACTATTCGTCAATTATTGCAACGATTAATAATTAGCTCTTAACGTTTGGTTACGTATGTAACCTCCGTTCCCCGTGGGAGGGAACGACACGTTGTGTCGGAGAAGCGACACTAGGGGTCTCTCTTGAGCGCCGATATTCACCTCTGACCTATTGAATAGGGCCAATGAGAGTTGGCAGTCAGTATTTGCATACCCCGCCCCCGCATACGGGTATTTAAGCGGGGCAAATACGGAAGTTTAGTCAGGATTTTTCTGAGGAGCCGGAAATGGTCCGGCCACAACAGTGGCTCGGTTCAGCGACATGGCGGAGGAAAGACACAACGTGTCGTTCCCTCCCTCGGGGAATAGAGGTTACATACGTAAACAAACGTTCCCCTTCTGTCGCTCTCTCCACGTTGTGTCGGAGAAGCGACACTAGGGGACCCATTCCAATCTTGCCATGTGCCGTGTACGTGAACTGCTGATACAGAGGCGGGCAGGGATTCATCCAGTGCCGCGCATCGTCTGTACCTGGCTGCACGTACCCTTCCCCAATGCCCCATACGAACATCGGGATCCTTCTAGTTACCCTGAGAGGGGAACAAGGGGATGTTTGCCAACCTGGGAACGGGCTAGCCTGGCTGGGCCTCTTTTCTCTCTATGTTTCTCGCATAGAGCAATCACGGCCGGGGCCCTTACACGCATATAGGGAAGGGGGTCTTACCCAGACCCTGCGGAGACCACACCTGCCCTTTTTCTAACAATAAAGAGAAGAAAATCATCTTTTAAAAATACCTCTAAATGACATTCACTGATTTAAAGAGGAAAAAATACTTAAGTTTAATTCGTTAAAGAAATTCACTGTAAAAATATCCTGTTGTTATCAAGTGTTTTTCTTTTCCATTAAAAATGTCTAAAAATCCTTAAAACAAGATACATTTAATTGAGAAGCAACGTATAAGATATTTAGACTTGGTTTAAGAGAATGTATCTTAAATACAAGTGTATTTTGTATATTAGTGTATTTTTTCACTTGGTAATACTTCTGTGAGTGCGGTAAAGACAAAATATGCTTATCTTCAAGATCTATTAAATTTTTTATTATATTTTAAAATAGTAATATTTTTAATATTATATTCAACATTGTCAGATAACAGTTTTTTTCTTCTGCAGTATAGTTGCCGATAATGTTGACTAATCGTTTCATCCCAATTTAAAATGTGTGTAATCAGTGACAGTGTACAAGCACATGTTATTATAAATTTAATTAATTATTTAATTATGAATTTTTTTTTTTTCAGCTGGGCAGAATTATTATCCTTATTATGTTGTCAACATTGCCCTCTGCTGGGCTTATTTTTTGTTCCACTCATCCATCGATCATTTTACTCTTAATGAACATACCTTTTGTTCTACATATTTTTACAAGTAATGAAAGGAAAGGTTTTGCATATGCCTTAAATGTATTAATAATAGTAATACATTTAAACTTGTCATGATTCAGGCTTTGTTCAAAGTTTTGTGAGAGTATCGAATCATAAGTTCAGTACTGTAAATCGAGCCAAATCCTTCCACCTTTATCATTTACAGTATGTTTTTTCTATAATATTTAACTCAAATTTCATTTATAGATTAATCGAAGAAATTATAGAAGATTAATCGAATATCAAAATAATTGTTAGTTGCAGCCCTACTCAGATCAGTTACTAAATTACTATCTGACTCATTTATTGACTGGATGTTTATGTGAAAACATATAGTCAAAGAGACATATTCACAAAGGATATTTTATAAGGATACACTGTATTTAGCTAAATTAAAGATGAAAATATGTTTCAAAAATAGTTTTGTAGTGTTTAGTATATAGGCCTGCTGTAGTTAGGACCGGTAAGGGATCTAAATGCTGCAAAAACCAAATTGGAAAGGAAACACTAAATTTTAAGAATATTTCAGCTCTTTAGGTCCGTACTAGGGGTGGGCGATATGACCAAAATCTAATATCACGATATCACTAATTTTATATCACGATAATGATATATTTCATGATTTATCAAACAAATCAATAAAAATCAATCAATAAATATATTGTAATGCCTATTGTTTTTAATCCAGTAATTGAATTAAATAATGATGATTACTTTTCTCTTTGTTAGGACTTTAGAAACAGTCAGAGTTTAAATAAATGAATTGGAGGTATTCAAAAAGTGGTAATCAACCTTACCACAATGCAAAATTTTACATTTCAGTCTGATGTTGTTGACTAGTATTATTATTATAAACATTTCCTTAGGATAAAAATCTTATTCATGAGTAAAAAATCACTTCATTTAGCTATTTTAAGTTATCTCCATAGACAATATTTGAATATCTGAAAACAAAGCCAGTTTCCTTTCTAATATCTAACATCATTCAAACTGAATTTTGTTAAGGGTGATGATGTGTAGTTTAAAACATCCGCTTGACAGATGACACGTAATTGTTAGCGCATGACACATTTTTTTTAACTGTTTCCTCGTCAGTGTTGGTTAGAATGTCGGGCTTTCTCACCGTTTGACTTCCTCCATATTGCTTTAAAGTAAAAAAAATTGGTCACGTAAGTTTTGAGGTTTGTCGGTGATAGAGAAAAAACAGATGCACCAGTGATCACACGCTCTCCTGTCTGTGGACCACAGTCTGGAAGCCTGCTGGAGTGGACGAGCACGACAATCACGTGATGCACAGCTGCGTGTGTGAGATGAGAAGCATATTCAGAATGCGAGAAGAATGAATTTGCTGCGGCGGGCCGAAATGTAGCTTGAGCGGCCACTGAAAACTTGTCCTAGAAAAAACTTTTCTTCAATTCTCCCAGTCTCACGTGAAGCCGCCCCGCCTTCCTCCTCCATTTCTCAATTAAACTTCCTCCTCCATTTCTCAGACAAAATGTGTACCACATATGTGTGACATGAATAGAATGAGTTGCACGATACAGATGAAAAGCCAAAATGTATGTCAGTTGCCAAATTTCTACTGGTATATCGCCCACCCCTAGTCCATACAATGCAAGTGAATTATGAACAGAACTTACAAGCTCTAAAAATCACATAAAGGCAGCATAAAAGTAATCATAACTCCAGTGGCTAAATCTGTATTTTGAACAGATAATATAGGTGCAAGTGAAAAATAGATCAATATTTAAGTCATTTTTTACAATAAATCTCCACTTTCACTTTCAAATTCTGAATGCTAACATGAAAGTGGAGAAGTATAGTAAAAAATTACTTAAATATTCATCAGATTCTCACGCAAAGTAATTTCATTGCTTCAGAAGATTTCATTTGACCCCACTGGGGTCAAATGGATTACTTTTATGCTGCCTTTATGTTATTTTTGGAGCTTCAAAGTTCTAGTCACCATTCACTTGCATTGAAAGGACCTACAAAGCGGAGATATTCTTCTAAAAATCTTAATTTGCATTCAGTAGAAGAAAGAAAGACATACACATCTGGGATTGAATGAAAGTAAATGATGAGAGAATTGAGATTTTTTTGGTGAACTATTCTTTGAGTTATTTTTACCTGATCTAACCCTTACAAAGTTTTGTGGGTGTAACCTATTGTATTAAGGATGATTCAGACATGTTAAGTAAATATTTTGACTTGAATTAAACCATTTTAAGTTTAGTATTTTAAATTAACGTAATGTTAGTATGGAAATGAAAATTACTTGAGCTTTTGTAGCTTTGTCACTTCTGTATAGGACAAAAGAACATTTTGGAGTCACATTTCATTACAAGTTGGGACAGACAGAGAGAAAGTAGAAGCTAAAATCACCGAGAGATGTCATTAGACTTTGGACCCCTTCACACCTTGGGTGGCCCCCACTATCTGTCAGGCTCCTTTCATCTCACAACAACTCAATAAGTTCTCCTTCTCCAAAAGGAGCTAGTGTGAAAGTATCACTAGGAGTCCTATGCTGGTATCCAAGATCTTGAGCTTTTTTCTAAAGTCTTTCCTGAAGTCCAGGTTGTAACATGTTTTTCCTTACATTATATACGAGTATAATAGTTTAATGTGATATAAATTATTTTCATATTGCAGATAAATGATTATATGCAATGTAGCATCTCTGCACAACCCTAAACCATAAGATGTGTGATGTAACATCAATTTAATGTCACATTCATTTGTTGGTGTTTTATAAATAGTTAAAAAGCAGAAACATGGTCGCTTTAGCAGGCTGCCCTGCCTATAAAAATCCCATGGGTCACTCAGCAGACATTGAGCATGGCACACTGACAGATTGCCTCAGTCAACTGCAGGGTACGATTCAACATCACACATACATACACACACTCTTATTCTGATGACTACAGGCTCTGAGATGACAAATAAAGGAGTTGTTATTGCCCCTGTTATTGTTAGCCTTGGCAACACAAGTGGCATTCTCTTTTCTCCTCCCTGCTGCCACCATTAGACTCCCCAGGCACTGAGACAAATTGAGATCAGATTCTGTTTCCATAGATACAGGAGCACTGCTGCAAAGACTGCTGCAAAAAGCCTTTCACTCGTTCCATTGTGTGGAAAGACAATGGTACACAAATGCACTCCCCCTTTAGTGGATGTCAGCTGAGAGATGCTTTTAAAAAAGACTATTTATAATTGTTTTACTGTACTGAAAACCAGGATTCTACTAACTGTATAATAATTTGAAAATCATTTTGTGCAGACAGATATAGTATAATGTTAATTACTGGAGTTTGCTAAAGCAAGCTTCACTATCATTATTGCCCATACTTCCATTTAAGAAGTATAGCCGCTTTTCCGTTATCGGGCCAGTGCAAGGCGGGGCCAAAAGCCTCGGACCTCAAGCTGCGAGACCAAAATCGATCTGCGTTCCCATCATCTGGCCAATAGTCTCGCAACTTTGCCCTAAAACCGTAACCCTTAACACACCACCCTGGTGCAAACGTCACACACCCCGCCCATTTCACAAGCAAGACGGAAGCACAAGCTGAGGTATCATGTTATATATTTATCTAGAATATCGAGTTTATATTGTTTGCAAACATTAGCTAACTAGCAAGATAGGTTCCTGTTTACAACTCGCTGACTTTAACTGCCATGGTGTCCCGAGTGGTTTCTCCACTGACAGCGGGATGATGACCCAGCACACCATCCTTGATCTAGAACTGGAAAGTTCTTCCTTAGTGCACCGCATTGTCTATTGTGTGTTTTAGTGGATTTGTACTGTACCCACAATGTTTTATTTTTCCTGAACCTGTACCATTGTTCCCTGGATCCTGGAGAGTTCAGCAAAACTCCGCCTTTGAACCTACCTCAATCCCCAGTTGTCCTTGTTTGGCACAAGGGTAATTGGCGGGCCAAAGGCCATTGACCATTAGCCAAAATAAAGCCCTGAGGAGGCACAATGATGTCCCGGAAGTGACAGTAGAAATGCAACTTGCCCTGGCACACACTAGCATGCCCTCATTTGGGCCAATAGTGGAAATGTGGCTATTGTTTGTTCAATGGACATGAATCAGGCTTCAAATCACGTGTCTTGTTGAGGAGAGTTGTGTGAGCTAATACTATTCTTAGTGCTTAGATGTACAATATTTGCCTTTAGGATTGATAAAATGTGTGAAACATTCCCATAGACTTACACTGAAGGAGGGACACAAGCCAAATCTAAAGGCTAAAATATTATAGAGACTTGGGGGTGGGCTCTTTTGCAACCACCTAGCAATGCCTTAGCAACCACCCAGAACACCTTAGCAACCACCCCAGTAATGCCCTAGCAAGGATCCAGTGCTCTTTATAGCAAGGCTTGGGAACCACATTAAACTCCCTAGCAATGCCCTAGAAACCATTTTTTTTTTATTCATTTATTTATTATTATTGTTATTTTTATCCTCAATTTATTTTTTCTTTTTTTTTCTTTTTGTATTACTCTTAGTCCTTGACCTTGTGCAATGCTAGTCATGTGGTTGTTTCTCTATCATGTTATCTATAGGGATCGTGTTGGGTAGGGTGGGGTTGAGCATTGTGAGCTGGTGTGTGTGTGTTGTTGTGTTTTGTTGTGCGGTTTTTGACCGTGATATTTGCTCTGCTGTTTTGGTTCTTTTTTTGCTTTGATGTATTGGAGGACCCCCTCGAAAACGAGATGCTTCATCTCAAGGGGTTAATCCTCGTAATAAAGATATGTTTATAAATAAATAAAATAAAAAAAAAAAAAAACCACCCTAGCAACCACCCAGAACAACGTAGTAACATCATAGCAATGCCCTGGCAACCACCCAAAACACCATAGGAACACCCTAGTAATGCCCTAGCAACTGCCCAGAACAATTTTGCAACTATATAGCAATCCCCTGGTAAGCACCCTAAAAAAAAAATAGCAACCACCCAGAACAACTTGGCATCACATAGTGTAGCATTGCCCTGGTAACCACCCCAAACACCCAACAATGCCCTGGCAACCACCTTAAACATCCTAGCAACAATCTGCAGAGACCCAGCACAGAACGACTTAGCAACTACATAGCGATGTCCTGGCAACCACCCAAAACACCCTAGCAACACCCTGGTAATTCCCTGGAAACCACCCAGAACAACTTAGCAACTACATAGCAATGCCCTTGCAACCACCCTAAACACCTTAACAATAATGTAGCAACCGACCTGAACAAATTAGCAACTAAATAGCAATGCCCTGACAACAACTCAAAACACCATAGCAGCACCCTTGTAATGCCATAGCAACCACCCAAAATAATTTAGCAACTACATAGCAATGTCCTGGTAACCACCCTAAACACCCTAGCAACACCCTGGAAATTCCCTGGAAACCACCCAGTACAACTTAGCGACTACATAGCAATGCCTTGGGAATCAACCAAAACACCCTAGCAACACACTAGAAATGCCCTAGCAATCACCCAGAACAACCAAACAATCATATATTGTAGCAACACCTTGGCAACCACCAAAACACCCTAGCAATGGTCTAGCAACGACTCAGAACACTTTAGCAATGGCTTAGCTTTGCAAATACTGGGAAAGTTGGTATATGCTTTAACATGTTGCTATTATTTATTTTTGTAGGCCCATCAAACCAAGTGATTAATATTGATGCTGTATGGATCTCACAGCAGTTAGTCTGTTGTTTGCTTATTCACAGGCTGCACTGGCTGGAGGCACTACTATGGTGATTGGTCACGTGCTGCCAGAGAAGAATGAATCATTGTTGGATGCTTACGAAAAGTGTCGGTCTCACGCTGATGCCAAGGCCTGCTGTGATTATGCCTTTCATGTGGGAGTGACCTGGTGGGGACCAAAGGTACATAAACACATTTAAGATAGTAAGGTAATAGGAATAGTGAGGACTAATGCTTCGTGCAACTTACTTATTACATGTGTTGAATGTTCATTCCTTTTGAGACAAATGTGCAATTTGCATCTCAGGTTAGTACTCAGATGGAGACGCTGGTGCGAGACAAAGGTGTGAACTCCTTCCAGATGTTCATGGCCTATAAGGACATGTACATGCTGAGGGACAGTGAGCTGTTCCAGGCCCTGCAGAACTGTAAGGACATTGGCGCTGTGGCCCGCGTCCATGCTGAGAACGGCGAGCTGGTTGCTGAGGTATAAATTAATTAACCATTATAGAATCTTCCCATGCTCAAAGCTCTGCTCTAAAACTTAGTGAGCTGCCTTGCTGAAATGAAACCTTATAAGTTACTGAGATCTGAAACTCTCTACATAGGTCAAATCTACTCTCTACACCACAAATATGGGAGACTCGACTCACAATTGATTCCAATAGAGTTTGACGTTATCTTGACAAATGTAATTGTTATGTACGTTTTTTATTATTGTATAATATGTACACATAAGTAAAATATGTTAGGGTAAGTTAAGGGTTAGGTTAGGGTTATTTAAAAAAATGCGTAATAAAAAAAAACGTATAGCTCTTTATTTTATATGCAAAATTAGTCTATTAATTTATTATTTATTATATTAATAAAACATTTCAAACTTAAAATGTCAGTGGGTAATTAAAGTAAATAATTTAATTAATGGTAGACAAAAAAAGTTGGGAACCCTTGCTCTACATAAGCATCTAGCATAAGAATACACAATAAATACACAATTATTGGGTAAAATGGTGCTTTTTAATATTTTTGTATCAATACTTTTCAATACATTTGTATTGAATGAAATATAAATGTTTATAGTCAACATTTCTCTCGATGCCCACCATCTGGCTGCCTTAGATTTAAACCAAAGCAAGGTACAGTATCTTAAAATTTTGCAACAGCCTTTACATCAGGAACGTACCTATGATGCTATCCAGGTAAACAACTCACTTAAGTTTTGGAACAGAGAAACATAAACATGCTGTTCTTGGATCATGTGTTCCATCCTGCACAGTTCAATTCACATGCTACTTATGAGAGTTATCTGATGTTATTTTCATTCGTGCAAGGGTGCCAGAGAAGCATTGGATCTGGGTATTAGTGGACCAGAGGGCATTGAGATAAGCAGACCTGAGGAGGTAAAGTAACCATTCAAATCCTATTACCGTGAAATGGTTTTGCTTTAAGATATTAGTCACGCCGCTGCTCTATGTCCTTTGTTCCTAGTCCTTCCTGTCTCCTAATTGCATTTCGATGGATTATTAATACTCTTAAGCATCTGTCCTTCATTAGGTTTAACTGGTGACATTTGTGTTTTCTCACTTACAATGGGAATTACCCATGTACAGCTGGAAGCAGAGGCCATTCACCGGGCCATCACCATTGCGAACAGAGTAAGTATGATGTAGTGCTGAAATGTATCATCAACATATAATGAAATATATGCAGTGGTTGTCTACTGACTTTGCTTCAGGACCTAGATTTTACATTAGTGTAAAATTAGTGTACACAAGTGTTGACCCAACAATATGGAGTCAGAATGATGACACATATATTTGCCAAAAAAATAAAATATTGTATTTGTTTTATTTGTTTTGCTGTATTTAATTGATAAAAATAATATATGTTGTAAACAAAAACAAGAAGTTAGATCCTTTTTTTTCTCTGCAACAGTCTTTTGGCATCAATTCTTTTGCAACACTTCTCTTTATATGAGTATAACATTGCGGTAACTGTTTTGTCCTTTACGATGCTCCTTTTAATGTCTGCGGTGCCTCTTTCTTTTGCAAAATAATTTATGCGAATGTCTGGAGCAGAGTTTATTTTTTGTGCAAATATTCAGTATGTGGCACCATTTAGTCTCCATACTAACATAGTACCAAAATTGTTTATTATATAATCTCCATAAAATCAAACATTAAAATTTGGGCTGTCAATCAATAAAAAAAAAAAAAAATCAAATTAATTACATGGTATGCCTATTAATTAATTAAATTAATACAATATATCAAATTAATTGCGTATATAAATATTTTCTGAGAAAGCCCCTCCAATAATGATTTTTTTTATATATAATATATTTCTAAAAAAATTAGATTCATATAATTCAAATGTGTTACATTATTGTGGGAGAGGAGATAAGTGATTGTGTTAAGTAATTGATAAGACAAAACAAAAAGTGACTTTAGAATCCAATGTATTGTTTATTTCCATATTATTGAACAGAAGCCTATCATTGGCCTACAGTTCACAGCAATCCATTTTGCAACTCAATTCGTCAACAGTCTACTAAGGATGCGTCAATGAACACGTATCAGATGGATGCTTTTGGAGCATCTCACTTTGGTTGCATTACGTCATAAACATACCTATTTGAGTTTGTTGTGCGAGTTAAATGTAGTTTAAAATGTAGAAAACACGTCTTGAGATCCCTGTGTCCGGAATTGCGCTCCATCAAGCTGTGTATGAACGCAAGAACTAATCTTGTGCTGGCTGCTGTTGGTGAGTGTGGTTTGTTCTCTGTAAATGCTGCACGTTGCCTGTACAGCTGAAGTTTCTCTTAATGCCCCCTGGAGAAAGCAGTTGGTACTTCAAAATTGAATTGCTCAGATGGTAGGAATATTCCTTACTACAGTCCGGGGACATGATTAATTGCGTTATTTTTTTTAACACATTATTTTTTAGATAATTAATCGCACTGAATTAATGCATTTAAATCGCCCGCCCTAATTAAAATGTATTAAAATGACCATGAATGTCATAGACACAACAATATGCAAAGTTATTAACATTAAATTGTCTGAATAGGAAAACTGATAAATATGTAAACACATAAAAAAACATCAGAAGTGTAATTCACCAGCAAACACATGAAACAAACACTGGGATAAATATTGTATTAGTATTATTAGCCATATTACCAAGTGACGGATGAATTTGTGCCAAAATACTGTATTTTGATTGGGCAGATGGCCCATCTTCTCATCACTTTTTAAAGTTAATAAGCCTATCTATTAGCCATCCCAACTTTGCAAAACTGTATGGTTAGTTGAATTGTATTATTTGCATTTAGCTTTGTTTTTGTTCCCTACTGTCCTCGACCATATCAGAACAGACCTGAGACCGATTTTGGGTCATGACCCACCAATTTAGAAACTGCTCTAATGTATACTTTCATTATTACGTGTTCCCTCTTTTTCCACTAAAGTACAGTATGTGTGAATACAGAGTAGTAAAATAATTTTTAGGTTTTTAAGGTGTTTATCATTAATGGATCTGTTTTTTGTCGCAAAGGCCCACTGTCCCATATACCTTGTGAATGTATCCAGCATGTCAGCAGGGGACGTTGTAGCATCGGCCAAAATGCAGGGTAAGAGCCAGGCAGTGATTCTCAAAGCATATTTTGACCATTATTATAACATCTTTAATAGATTGGTTTGAAAAAGTATTTGTACACTTTAGCCACAGTCAATTTCTTACACTTGTAAGATGTTCATTGCATTGGACATAAAAAAATCAATCCAGTTGGCATCAGCAAAGTAATTATGCTAGACCTTTCCTTTAGATGCTTTTTGGTGCTATTTTGATATTACTTTAAAGCAACTGGTCATAAAGAGATTTTAATGTATAAATAGAGTCATGTCCCCTTCCCCAAAATTCTTTTTTTTTTGGTTAACAGATATGTACAGGTAGCACATAATTAAAAACAATTAAAGCACTCATTATTATGTTTATTGTTAAAGGTGCAATATGTAACAATTTTCATGTAATATTTAAAAACAAATGTTGCCAATGTGTGAACGGCTCGTAAAGCAACTTAAAAAACGAGCCCTTCCTGGACTACCTAGATTGCCTATTAAAGCCTTCATGCGAAGGGAGCGGGTTGCTTTTGACGGAAAAATCCAAAGGATGTGGCATTTACGCGCGCTCCCGAGAGCCTTGCCTCAGTGCATCCACTATTCAACTGCGACAACAAACTGCAACACTAGATAACGTTATCTTAGAGATGGAATCCAGCAAATGTCCGGCTCCCAGCACAACACCGACTCAAAAAAAAAAAACATTTATCTACTGAATCCCGTCTGGCTAAGCGGAAATGTGATCGTGGTAGAGCAAAAACTAGAGTGAACATCGGCAGGGCATTTTATTACTGGAGGGACCATCGTTCGGTTTTGGGGACCCTGAATTGGCGTTTCAAAACCGACCTGCTAACACAGACAAAGCTACCTTGTGTTAGGGTTACCTTGTCTTGTTTTACCGTTGCCCCTTTGGTTTCCATTTTTGTCCCTTTTGTTTTCCATAGGTACACTTTTGTCCCTTGTTTAGCTCCACTGTCTCAATAGTCTATTGTTAAAAGAACTACACTTCCCAGTATCCACCTGTCATCATCACTGCCATTTTGTGTCATTGTTCACACCTGTTTATTATTTGTAATCATCCTGCCCTTGTGTATTTATATCCTGGTTTTTGGTTTAGTCCTTGTCTTTCGTTGAATGTTGTTAGCCCGGTGTGTGTGAGTGTGTATTTATCACTTTGTGGGGACCAAATGTCCCCATAAGGATAGTAAAACCCGAAATTTTTGACCTTGTGGGGACATTTTGTCGGTCCCCATGAGGAAAACAGCTTATAAATCATACTAAATTATGTTTTTTGAAAAGGTAAAAATGCAGAAAGTTTTCTGTGAGTGTTAGGTTTAGGGGTAGGGTTAGGTTTAGGGGATAGAATATAAAGTTTGTACAGTATAAAAACCATTATGTCTATGGAAAGTCCCCATAAAACATGGAAACACAACATGTGTGTGTGTGTGTGTGTGTGTGTGTGTGTGTGTGTGTGTGTGTGTGTGTGTGTGTGTGTGTGTGTGTGTGTGTGTGTGTGTTCCCTGCCTGTGTTTTCGGTGTTATGTTTATTTCCCCATTGTGGGTTTTCCTTTGTGTTTTTTGTGTTCTAATAAAGTAAAGCTGCAATTAGATCCGCTCTCCTCGTCTGCCTTCGCTGTCTGCATTCGTAACACCTTGCATTGTAACTTTAAAATAATTTAAATGATCTTCTCTTTATACTAAAAGTCAGATATACAGGATAAATTTAAGCTAATACGCTGGTTTCTTGATCGTAGTACAACATATGACATACAAAACATACAATAGTGCAACATAACAGTGCAACAGTAAACTGTCTGGTATATTTTGGTAGTATGTAGCTGGATGTGTGTATCAGTATGCTATGTTAGCTGATAAGTAGTTTTAGTTTAGTCTCAAAGTTTGTAGTAAAACAATCAAAACTGTGTAATTTTTATTATGCTACCTCATCTGTCAGCATGATGCCGGTGAATCACGGTCAGTCTCTTTGTACATTACGTCATTGGTGACGCTTATGGTGGTATGCTTATTTATGGAGCCAGAAATACGACAAAACAATTTGAATTAGGATTGTGTAAATTTGAATTATAGACTTTTGAATTTGAATTATAAGTGTGATTTTGCCAAATGTAATATTACTTTGTATTTTAAATAGGTTTGAATTAGAATTTTTTAAACTCCAATCCTGGACATTTCATATTTAACCAAATTGAATAGTTTTTTTTTATGGCACAATTTTATAAATATTTATTTTTATATAATATAAATTGTATTTAGTATGAAAGTGATTAGTATGCGTAAGAGTAAGCATCACATATAACTCAATAATAAATGTAATTCTGCTTCATTCTGTGATCAGAATCCACATCAGATCCAAGTCGGATGTTATTTCAAACACTTGGTGTTTGTAAGTGCGTTTTGAGCTCAGTTACGAATGATCATTCAGATGTGTGTGATTTAGCAGGCGTGATTCTCTATTGATGTTTAGTCATTATGCCATTTTAAAAATTTTTATTCTTGTATGAACATCAACAGAAAGGCAGTCATACATGAAAGATCTACAAACAAAGACTGAGATTACAATTCAATTTACACATCATATTCTCCACAGCATACCAAACAATAAATTAAAATAAGTAAAATAATCAAAAATAAAGTAGGGGAATAGGAGATTTTTACATTACAAAACCATTCCTTCAACAAAGAATACACATATTTTGCTTTGGGACTTTTCATCCCACTCAATGTCTCTAAATACATTGAAAATTCCTCTGTATTTCAATGTTCAGTTCTTCCTTTTTCCTAGCGCGGCTTTACTCTAACGTGCGTGCGTGCAAGCATCAATAACGCGCGTGGATTAATGGCATTGAAATGCCTTCATAATGATGAATACAATTATGAAACAGTAAAAAGGTTTATACATTTTTACATTGTTATTATTAACAATAATCAACATTACCCATAATCGAACCTTTTTATGCTGCTTGTTTAAACTTATGTTGCAGCTTTGAAGATTTATGACAAGAACACGTGAAATGTAACGTTTAAAATTATTCTGACAGTCAAACTAAAAATAAATGGCATAATGACTAAACATCAATAGGGATGTGCACTCTCCAAGTGAGAATGACATTTGTTGGAGTTCGGTGTGTAAATTAGCCATTAAATGCCTAACAATAAGCCTACAATTTGAATGAAATTAATCGTATAATGTAATCACACCTGCTAAATCACACACATCTGAATGATCATTTGTGATGTTCCTGCCTTGAGCTCAAAACGCACTTACAAACACCAACAAGTGTTTGAAATAACATCCGACTTGGATCTGATGTGGATACCGATCACAGAATGAAGCAGAATTACATTCATTATTGAGTTATATGTGATGCTTACTCTTACGCATACTTTCATACTAAATATAATTTATACTAAAACAAAGACCAGAGACCACTTAGACAAAGTCTCATGGGCTGAGAATGTGCTAACTTGCTAACCATAATAATATAAATCATAAAAGTTTAAGAACCACTTCATGGTCAGAATGGCGACCTTTTGAATCACGCTCACACCAGAGAATTATTGCACCTCGACCTGTAATTGGCCAAAATGCTCCGTTCGACTTTTACGAGACCCTCTACTCTTCCCTGTGGAACACGGAAGCTTGATCTCTGACCCACTTTCTGTAGATCTGAATTTCAGTGTTTGGTTTTTAGAATATTGAATTTAGTGTTCTGAATTTCTTCTTCATCTTGAAAACTTGAAGCTGTATTTTTTAAAACGGGATATTTACGTTGTAAGAATTCAGAACCAAAAATTTGCTGTTTGAAAATACATATTTATAAAATTGTGCCATTAAAAATAACTATTACATTTGGTTAAATATGAAATGTCCAGGATTGGAGTTTTAAAAATTCAAATTCAAACCTATTTAAAATACAACGTAATATTACATTTGGCAAAATCACACTTATAATTCAAATTCAAAAGTCTATCATTCAAATTTACACAATCCTAATTCAAATTGTTTTGTCGTATTTCTGGCTCCATACTCATATGCGTGTGTGCATGAGCATGAGCAACAGGTAGATGGCTGCAGTTCACTTAATGGCCACAAGTATCATTAATAACAATGGTTTCTGAATCTTACATACTGCACCTTTAAAGGTAAAGTGGTTCTTTTAATATATATATTTTTTCAGCCATTTCGTTCTTCTAGTTAAAAAACAAAACTTGAAGAAATGTCATAAAAATGAGGTATATGTGTGAACAATGAGTTGTGGTTGGTTTGTAGTAAAGTACACTAATACATCATTCGATTTTGTGCGTTTCTCCACATTATTCATGAGAACGAACGCTTCCATCCAATCACTCTGCTGCTTCATGCATGAGCTCACATTACAGTGGAGATTTCAAAATCACACGGACGTGACAGTGGTTCCTGCCTGGCCCAGATATGAGAGCTGACTTTTACACAGAACACGTATAGACTAGGTGTCCAACTTTGAATGCTGATATGTCAACTGGTTTGCTAATGAAACAAGCACTGTATTGTGCTCTTGTGCTCATAGGGAAAGTGGTGCATGGAGAAACCACCACTGCTCACGCTGTCTTAAATGGGCTGCAGTACTATCACCAGGACTGGGCCCATGCTGCCGCTTTTGTCACTGTGCCACCACTCAGACTTGACCCCAACACACCCAATTACCTGCTCAGTCTTCTGGGGAAGTAAGCTGGAGATTTCCCATGTTCTGAGTAGTTTTATTGAGTGATATACACATATAGTCACATAACATTCTGTAATTTCATTTCTACTATCTCTGTGATGAATGCTATGTTGCTTGGAACATAACCAAAGACTTTCACACACTGTTGCACTTGTGTATATGGTTGAGTGATGATAAAGGGATTTGATTTTGATGTAGTGACACTCTGAACGTTGTGACATCGGACCACCGGCCCTTCGCCACTAAACAGAAGGCTATGGGCAAAGACGACTTCACTAAAATCCCTCATGGTGTTCCTGGCGTGCAGGATCGGATGAGTGTTATCTGGGAGAGGGGAGTAGTAAGTGTCCTTTCATGTTAGAGGAATATGGTGTAAACCATACTATTCAGTTGGGTTGTCACGACACTGATTTTTATTGTCAACACCAATATCTATGAAGTTTTATGATTTTTCACATCAATTTCGATATCACAGCAAAAACTGAAATGTCACTAGAAACATGCCTTTAAAATGTTAGCATTAATACAGGGTTCCAAAGTCATAGGAAAGTCATGGAAGTTTCTTTCTATTACGCTTTGCTCTAAAATATTTAATTGTCTAAATATTGCTTTTGGTTAGATCTTGTGTAGAGTAGACCTTGCAGAGAGCCATTGGGATGTCCCGATTTGTGAGTGAATCCTTCTTTAAAATAGGTTATTTTCAGTTAATTGGTCGAAATGGTTCACAAATCATTCTGGGGGGTGTTTCCACTCACCGCTTAACCAACATAGTACGATGCATCGTTGGAGAAATTGACTAAATAGTCACAAATGTTTCCCAAAAAAAGAGCTATCGTTAATGATGTTTCGTAGGGAGTGGAGTAATAACTTCCATGAATATTAAATTATAATAGCTCATTTACACATAATCAAGAAAGCTGTTTAATGCATGAAAGCTGCTGAAAACATGAAAACTGCATGCACTATGTAATGCGACAGATACAATGTGCTGCAATAGTACAGTTTACCTCTACATCAGACTCTGGTGTTCTGTACTTGACTTAAGCATTAACATGGACACATAAGCCATGTTCTCTGACAGAAACTGTGTGTTTAACCTCTGTGTTAAAGTGCTTTCTCTAAACAGCCATTCAATCCTTAAACAGCTGCATATGCGTTCACGTAACAATTCAGAATGCCGCATTCAGCAAAACCCAGGAATAAGCAGTTTTCTTGAGTGCATGTAAACATTGTCAAAGTCTAGACAGAATGAATGAAATACATGGAATAAAAGATATAAAAGCCTCAGCGAAATCAAGTGATGTCCACACAGTAAACTAACAAGGAACTTTAGCTTCTAACCACAGGTGGAGAGCTGTAGTTCCATCCACACAACTTTGCGATGCTGTTTGGGAATGTTCGTTGGAACTACGGTTTAAGAAAACACCTAATCATTGACTGTGTTGGTAACAATGGATCTTACGACCATAGTTAGCTAATAATGCTTTCGAGAAATGCACCGCTGAATGGTTCATTAGCGAATCAGTCTGAATCCAAATTATTTAAAAAAATTGGTTCCCACAAATCATAAACATTTTTAAAAGTCAAAAGGTCAAAAAGGATGGGAACCCTAAAAATATTACAAATAGGGCTGTCAAAGGTAGACTCTGGGGCTGTTTTCACAGAATGCGTAATTGCATTATTTTAATAGTTCTGTGTATGTGGACAACTATAGCAGACGGACGCTTTTGAAGTGTCTCACTTTGGTTGACACATCTCAGTTACCAAATTAAGGCGGTATTAAAAACTTGTATTGTTATACTTTAAATTTTTTGGAATAGAATTACTATATTCACTACTATTATTTATTACCAATAGTTTTTAGGAATTATTGTAATTGCTACTTTGATGTTTAAATAAAGAAAGTTGAGAATTTAAGAAAGTTACAAACAGAAACAGTGCTTCAGGTGTGTTTTAAAGAACAATTAAAGTTTTATCCTTTATCATGTCATAGAAATAAAGAAAATAAAGAAGTAACGAATCTCTAGCCCATACATTTTCTTTTTTAATTAATAGGTTGGAGGCAAGATTGATGAGAACCGTTTTGTTGCGATCACAAGCTCCAATGCTGCAAAGATCTACAATCTGTACCCCAGGAAGGGCAGGATCATCCCAGGAGCTGATGCTGATGTGGTGGTCTGGGATCCAGAATCAACGAGGTATACACTGTAAAGGATAAACCTGCAATCAGCTGAGAATTAACATTTCGTACATAAATTGAAAGTATACCTGTACTCCCTTAGTGGTGTAAGATTCAGTTTTACATGCTTTTTCTACCTTTAGGACCATCTCTGTCACCACTCAGTGGCAAGGTGGTGATGTAAACCTGTACGAGAACCTACGCTGTCATGGTGTTCCCCTGGTCACAATCAGCCGCGGTCGTGTTGTTTATGAAAATGGGATCTTCACTTGTGCTGAGGGCTCAGGAAAGTTCTACCCTCTCCGAACCTTTCCAGATTACCTCTATAAGAAAATGGTCCAGAGGGAGAAGGTATTGAACAAGTGGCTTGTACTTGTATACCTGTAATGATTGTGTGGAAATCAGGAGAAGGCAGACAGGGAATTCGGATCTAAATGCGGTTTATTAATAACTGAAACACAAACACTGGAACAAATGAAAAGTCCACAATGGGAAAAGTAAACTCAAACACAAAATAACGCACGAGTGAACACAGGTTGACAAACATCCACGAAGGGCAGGGATAACTAAAACGAACACGAGTGAAGATGGCAACACAAACACGGATGAAGCACTCACGGGCAAAAGCACGAACATGAAACGATAACGATTGACAAAGGGAAGGGGAGAAAGCGGGGTTAAAATAAACAGACAAGGTAATGACAAAATAACAGACATGTGCGGACAATAACACAGTGATCAGGGCTGGGAGTGTGATCCGGGAATTGTGGGAAGTGCAGTTTCACACACGGACAGTGAGACTCAGGGCGGACAACAGGGAAAACGTGACATGGAACGGGATCGGTGACGGGTGAAACGGAAAACACGGAGCAGACAACAAGGAAACGTGACATAAATGTGACTAGTGAAACAGAGAACACAGGGCAGACAACACAGGAACGTAACATAATCCCCCTTCAAAAGGACCGGTTTCCAGACGGTCCTAAGAAACAGGAAAGAAAAAATAACAAGAATAAACAAATGTTCAGGGAGAGAGGGGCTAGAAAAGGGGAAAAACAGACAGACCAAAGGGGGCACAAGGGACACGGAGACAGAACAAGGAGGCACAAGGGGCAATCTGGCAGTCCACGGAGGCACAAGGGACACTGAGGCAGTCCACGGAGGCCGAGGGGACAGGCAGGCAGTCTGTGGGGGTGTGAGACGGGGCCAGGGTCAGGTGGCCAGGGGGGCGTCCACTGGGTAGGGACAGGTTTAGGAGACCAGGGAGGTGACCACAAGGCAAAGACAGGTTCAGAAGATCTGGGGGGAGTCCACTGGGTAGGGGCAGGCTTAGGAGGCCAGGGAGGCGGCCACAAGGCAAAGACCGGTTCAGGAGGTCTGGGAGGCGGCCACAGGACAGGGATAGGTTTAGGTGGCCTAGGTGGCAGCCACAGGGCATGGGCCGGTTCAGGGGGCCTGGGAGGAGGAGTGGTCACTGGGGAAGCTGGCGGAGCCAAGGAGGACTTCTGAGGCGGAGCAGTCATGGCCTTGGGTGGCGGCGCCGAAGGAGGCGTAGGCAAGGCTGCAGGAGACCCTGGGGGCGGAGCAGAGACAGGCAGAGCCGTGGGAGACACTGAGGGTAGAGCAGAAGCTGGCAGACTTACGCGGTAAGGCCTTGGGTGGGTCAGGATGCGGAACAGTGATGGGTGGAGCCAAGGGAGGCGATGGCGTAGATGGCTCAGAAGGCAGAGCTGGGGAAGCCACAGGAGGCGGAGCCGAGGGGGGCTCCGGAGGCAGAGCCGAGGGAGATTCAGGAGGCGGAGCTGAAGGAGTCGAGGGCGAAGAAGGCTCTGAAGACGGAGCCGAAGGAGGCTTTGGAGGCGGAGCCGGGAGAGGCTCGGGAGACTCCGGAGGCGGAGCCGAGGGAGGCTCAGGAGGTGGAACTTAAGGAGGCGCAACCGAGGGGGGGTTCAGGAGGCTCTGCCAAGGGGACCTCTGGAGGCGGAGCCGAGGAAGGCCTAGGAGACGGAGTTGAGGAAGGCGGAGCAGAGGATGGCTCGGGAGGCCCAGGAGGCGGAGCCAAGGGAGGCAGAACCATGGAAAGCCCTGGGGGCTCAGGAGGCAGAGCCGTGGGAGGCTCTGGAGGCTGAGCTGAGGAAGGCTCAGGAGGCGGGGCCAAGGAAGGTGGTGCCGTAGGAGGCTTTAGAGGCGGAGACTTGGAAGGCTCTGGAGGCGGAGCTGAGGGAGGTGGCACCGTAGGAGGTTTCAGAAGCGGAGACCTGGAAGGCTCTGAAGGCAGAGCCGAGGGAGGGGGCGCCGTAGGATGCTCTAGAGGCGAAGCCCTAGAAGGCAATGGAATCTCTGGGAGCAGAGCCGTAGGAGGCTCGGGAGGCGGAGCCGTGCAGGCTCGCTCACAGTGACAGTCGTGGGCTCTGGTTCGCAGACCGGGGCAGGCGTGGGCTCTGGCTTGCAGACCGGGGCAGGCGTGGGCCGGGAGGCGGAAGCCCGTCTTCTCTTCCTCCTCTGGGCAGATGAAGAGGAACGCGCTGGCTTGTGGGGGGCGACTGGCGTGGGGATGGGCTCGCTGACAGGTGGGGCTGGTGCGACAAGAAGCGTCATGGACGACTGGGGAGTCACCACTGTGGGAGGAGAGGTGGGATCCTCCTCGGCGATGCTCACGGTGTACGGCGAGCCGCAGACCAGTAAGGGCGCCTCCAGGAAGTCGCGGAGAGTCCAACCGTGCGTCGCCGGCGGCAAATGCTCCCTAAGCGAACTGTGTAGGGTGTCCCTGAAGAAGACCACATGGGCAGAGTCCGGGAAGTCCGAGATTCTCGCCAGCGCGAGGAAGTCGCTGATGTGATCTTTCACAGGGCGGCCCTCTTGTTTGAGGCTGAGCAGCCGGAAGTTGGCGTGTTGCACCGCTAGATCCATTGTGGGTCAATCGTTCTGTAATGATTGTGTGGAAATCAGGAGAAGGCAGACAGGGAATTTGGATCTAAATGCGGTTTATTAATAACTGAAACACAAACACTGGAACAAATGAAAAGTCCACAATGGAAAAAGTAAACTCAAACACAAAATAACGCACGAGTGAACACAGGCTGACAAACATCCACGAAGGGCAGGGTTAACTAAAACGAACACGAGTGAAGATGGCAACACAAACATGGATGAAGCACTCACGGGCAAAAGCACGAACATGAAACGATAACGATTGACAAAGGGAAGGGGAGAAAGCGGGGTTAAAATAAACAGACAAGGTAATGACAAAATAACAGACAGGTGCGGACAATAACACAGTGATCAGGGCTGGGAGTGTGATCCGGGAATTGTGGGAAGTGCAGTTTCACACACGGACAGTGAGACTCAGGGCAGACAACAGGGAAAACGTGACATGGAACGGGATCGGTGACGGGTGAAACGGAAAACACGGAGCAGACAACAAGGAAACGTGACATAAACGTGACTAGTGAAACAGAGAACACAGGGCAGACAACACGGGAACGTAACAATACCATGGTACTCATTGATTACCTTTTTCATCTGCCATTGTATTTACATTGTACTGCCTGGTACTTTAAAGAATGCATAAAAAAACTTTTTAAAAACAGGTAATACTGTAGTAATTTTTGATAAAAACTTTTTAGTGGAGAGCACAAAAGATACAGATTTGCTTCAAGTATCAATCATAAATTGTAGATTTATTTGTAAATTGCAGACTGAAGTACATCAACATATTTTGTTCCTGTGACATAAAGAGTCAGCCACATTGATGTTGTTTGAAACCTTTTACCCACAGTGTCAGGCACTGAAGGGCGTTGAACGTGCTCCGTATGCTGGAGATGTAGCTGCAGTGCAGAATTCAGGGAAGAAGGAATCGTGCCATGCAGATGGAGACATGAACCCTCGACCCTGTACTCGCCACGGGGCGATGAGAGACATGCATGAGTCCAGCTTTAGTTTGTCTGGTACAGTAGCCTGTTCTAAAATATCTTACTTATAATGCTGTCACTCAAAAATATTTCAGTCTATTTATAAGATTTACTGTATGCATTTCAATTGTATGAAAGATTTCCATCAGTAATCTTTAAGTAGTGTACATATTATGATTTCAAACTAAATGTGAAGTATTTGACCCTTGTGTTGTGTTTGCTTGTGTTAACACCTTTTGTGTTCCCAGTCAAAAATCACAAAAATTGTTTATAAATCTCTCATATTACATTTATTACTCACCGGCCACATTATTAGATACACCTGTGCATCTACGTATTCATGCAATTATCTAATCAGCCAATCGTGAGGCAGCAGTGTAATGTATAAATTCATGCAGATATGGGCCAGTATCTTCAGTTAATATTCACATCAACCATCGGAATGGGGGAAAAATGTGATCTCAGTGATTTAGACTGTGCTATGGATGTTGATGCCAGACGGGCTGGTTTCAGTATTTCTGTAACTGCTGATCTCCTGGGACGAAAACACTTTGTTGATGAGAGAGGTCAACGGAGAATAGCCAGACTGGTTCGAGCTGACAGAATGGCTACGGTACCTCCGATAACTACTCTGTACAATTGTAGTGAGCAGAACAGCATCTCAGAATGCACAACACATCGAACCTTGAGTCAGATGGGCAGATTTGTCAGACCAGGCGATGTTTTCCATTTGTCTACTGTCCAGTTTTGGTGAGCCTGTGCCCACAGCATCCTCAGTTTCCTATTCTAAGATGACAGCAGTAGTAACTGGAGGGGTCTTCTGCTGCTGTAGCCCATCCGCAACAGTGTTCAACGTGTTTTATGTCCAGAAATGCTTTTCTGCTAAGCACTGTTGTAACACGTGTTTATTTGGGTTACTGTTACCTTCTTGTCAGCTTGGACCTGTCTGGCCATTCTCCGTTGACCTCTGTCATTAACAAGCAGTTTTCGCCCACAGAACTGCCGCTCGCTGGATAGTTTTTGTTTTTCACACCATTCTCTAAACACTCTAGAGTAGTGGTTGACCGATATATCACTGAGGCAGATACATTGGCCGATATTCAGAATTTATGCCGATACAATTAACGTACCATGAGGTCATATGAAACTCTAATGATGACTAGAGAGAGAAGCACAGCAGCTCGCGCATGACTGAGGAGAGGAAGAAAACACATGTCCAGATGCACTCTAAACTTTCCAAACAGCTTCAGGTGATGTAGATCACAAAATATAACAGAATTATAATGGAAAAATGCAAAAAAAAAGGAAATACAGAAGCACTGTCATCGTGAAACAAAGCAGAGCCAGATCTGGGATTCCACTTAAGCAAAACCTGCATGTCAGAACATCTAGAGTTTGTTTTTGTGAGTTAAAGATGGATCGAAGTGAAAATAAAGGTAAGAGAGTCTAGTCTTAGCCCATTATTCACTGCAACAAAGATTTTGAGCAGTCTTTCTTGGCTTGTTTTCCAAAACTAATATATAAAACTCCTTTAAAACAACTTACATTTATATTAGTAGCTATAATGCAGAAGAAAAAAATGTTATTGGAGAATGTTGAATACATTATTTAATATTTACAAATATCCTAAAACAACATCCTACTTAAAACAAGCTCCATTTACCTGAGAAACAACATATAAGATATATGTGGAAAACAAGACAAAAACTCTTGATTACAATAGGTTTTCCTGCAGTGAATTTTTACTGAATAAAACCTAATAAAAACGTTTTTTTCCCCCTAGGAATTCAGTGAATGTCATTTAGAGATATTTTTTAAATATGATTTTGTCCTCTTTATTGTTAGCGAGCATGTTTAATACAACCTTTTAAGTCTAGGCAAAAGCTGAATAGTCAGTTAAGAGTTTAATCGTTGCAATAATCAACCGGATAGACCAATAATCGTTCAAATAATCGTTCAATTAGACGATTATCAAAATAATGCCATAATGACAAATGTGTGAGACATGTAAATGATCAGTCACATTTCATTTTGTTGTTACGTGCCATCGTGTTACTACAATGATAGACCGGTGTGTAACACCATCTCATTTAAACGGTCCGCATATCAGAGCTGCGACAGACGCGTTTGAGCTCATTATGTTAAAGTGCTTGCCTGTTTCATTCTCCCTCACTCTCCTCCACAGTTCCCTGTAACTTTTAACTTTATCTTGTATAATGATAAAAATGCAAATATCAATTAAACTAATATCTTACAGTATACCGTCTGCAAATATGCGCATATCTTGTTTAACAGATGTAATAAACCAACCTCACAAAACTCCAGCATATCCAGCATCTTGTGGAACGCTCATTAATCTTCCTCTGAAGCATGTAATCTATCACTCTCCTCAACAGTTTTCTTTAACTTGTCTAATGATAAAAGGCAAATACTTCTATTATATACCATCTGCAAATATGCAGATATTTAGTTTAAACAGATGTAATTCACAAACCTCACGAAAATCCAGTTTTCTTCCCACCGAGGGCTCATCTTATATCTTCCTCTGAAGTGCGCATTCTGTCAGCCAGAATCAAAAACTTCAGTATCAGGATCAAAAGTTCCTCCGATTTACAAATCATGATGGTCAGTCTGTGACAATCCAATCAGGCGATCCAGGCCTTTAAACTGTCAGGATATTGCTGCTGGCGCTGGATCTGCACGAGCACATGAGTTCATCTTCAAAGGAAAAGTGCTTCATGTGTGCTATAAGTAAATGTCATGTTCACTATGCACTATATGTTCAAATGTTTTGATTTGGTATTTTTTGAGAAAATGCGATTGCTAACGTGGACATGCCATCCATGGTTGCTGGACTACTGTGTGTATTATTTCCTTCTTCCTAATATATTAACAATTTATTCATGTGCAAATAAATTATAAAGATTTATAAGAAACAGAAATAAGAAGAAACTTCTATCTACCATTTCAAATACAATATTATAATATCAATAATATATTTATTCTTTTTTTAGAAAGTAAAAATTTTTTGTGATATTGAGTAAATATAGTGGTAAATAAGAGTTTATTCTTTTTTTTATAGCAATTTTATGTTTATGTTATTTACTATATAAAATGTTGTGATATAGCAGCATTGTGTCGGCCTATCGCTCACCCTGCTCTCTGGATATTGGTATTGGTCATTAAAAATTAATATCGGTCGATCACTACTCTAGGGACTGTTGTGCATGAAAATCCCAGGAGATCAGCAGTTTCAGAAATACTCAAACCAGCCCATCTGGCACCAACATTCATGCCCTGAGATAAGATTTTTTCCCAATTCCGATGGTTGATGTGAACATTAACTGAAGCTCCTGAGCCATATCTGAATGATTGTATACATTACATTGCTGCCACACGAATGGCTGATTAGATAATTGCATGAATAAGTAGATGTACAGGTGTACCTAATAAAGTGGCCGTTGAGTGTATATTGCATTAGATCTTTTTATCAACTTCTTTTCTAGTATTATTATCAGGGTTCCCACGCATCCTGGAAAACCTGTAATTTTTCAGTGCAGTTTTCCCGTCATGGAAATTCATGGAATATTTGAAAAATACCTACAGTAAATGTCCTGGAAAATAATTATTTTTCCTGAAAAATATTTCAGTATAATAGAACTGTTTGACTGTGTTGCTAACAAGGATTTTGATACATGTGCAAAACATGCTAATGCTTAGGACTCGGAATAGGTGTCAAATACACAAATTCTTATAGTTTTGTCACTACCGCCGGCTGCGAATTGTGAATTAATAACATCAACGGTTAACTGTCATGAACGAATCCCTGTAACATACTTTCTCTGCTCATCTGCTTTGCTCTGACAAAATAGTTTAAGGATTGATGTAGTACAAAAAAAGTTTTTATTTTTTTTAATTAATTTTGATGAGTGGTGCACTTTAACTAATCCAACCATTAACACTTTAGAATAAAATTTGCCTTTAAAACTTAGCAATGAAGTTCACTACGCTGTTCTGCTTTCAAGGGCACTAAATTCCAAGGATGAAAGCTTGACAAACACATGATCAAAGCTTTTTATTGGCTAAGAGGCCATTTATAAAAATATAATGAACAGAAAACAAGTTTAAGGTGCAGAAAATATATTATTTGTAGGGCTGTCGATTCAACACGTTAATTCAGTGAGATTAATTATATAAAAGATAAGGCTTTAAAAAAAAATTATGCAATTAATCATGTCCCCGAACTGTAAAAAGGAAGATTCCTGAGCAATTCAAGCTTGAATTACCACCTGTTTTCTCCAGAGGGCGGTAAGCGAAACTTCAGCTGTACAGGCAATGTGCAGCTTTTAGAGAGAACAAACCACACTCACCAACAGCAGACAGCACAACACGAAGATGCATACTTGTGTTCAAAATACAGCTTGAGGAAGTGCAAATTAGGGATCTCAAGACGTGTTTTTCTAAGTATTGTACATTTAACTTGACACAGTGACCTACAAATTATATGTTTATGATGCGACACAACCAAAGAGAGACTCTCCAAAAGCTTCCGTCTGATGCAGGTGTATTGACGGCTCCTTTGACAAGCTTGGACTGATTGACAAATTCAATTGCAAAAAGGATTGCTATGAACTGGAGGCCATTGATTAGCTTATGTTCAGTAATATGCAAATAAACAGATTTTTTGTATTGTTTTATCAGTTCTTAACTCCTCAATAATATAATGCATTTTAATGATCTGAATATAATTTTTTTATCTTATATATATATATATATATATATATATATATATATATATATATATATTATTATTATTATTATTATTATTATTAAAACAAATTCTGATAATTAAAATAATATACATATTGTAATTATTTAAATACAGCTATTTATAATTATTCATCATTATATATTGAATTCTTTTTATTTAAGGGGCATTCTCAGCTAATATTTATATATGCCATTAATTTGATTAGTTAATAGGCACACCATATAATTAATTGATGATTGACAGCCCTTTATTACAACATTATTTCATAAAATAAATGTATGATTATGCTGCTAGTTTTGCACATCAGTGCCACATCTGGTGGTACACATGTCCGAGGACTTTGTGTTTGCAAGCGGACATGTGCTCATCTAAAGGATGGACATGCTCCTGAACACTCAGTTATCAATGTTCACTGTGTGAATAAAGTCATGGGATTTTAATTGAATGGACAAACCAATTTTTTTAAGTTGGGTAAAAAGTTGAATTGGTTCAAATTGACCACATGAGGGTTAAAAAAATATTTCACCCCATGTCACTATCTTGCAGAGATAACAGAGAGGCTCAGGACCCAAGCACAGAGTAAAAATAAAGGAATTTATTTAATACATAAAACAAACACAAACTCCCAAAAGGGGTAAAAAAAAAAAACAATAAACATAAACTACCCAAAACGGAAAAACACAAAGCAAATATTATTGGCTGGGGCAAGGGAAACTGGAGACAGGACCGACCAGGTAGGCATGGTGGAATAAACCAATTTACAAACTAGACCAACCAACACACACAACCGACTGGAACAAACACAAGATGAACTGGCACTGGACAGCAAACACGAGGAGACTAAAATAGGGAGAGAAATCAATAGGTTAACAAGACGGCAGGTGTGACTAATAACCGAATAATGGGCATTCAAGGAGGCGGGGTATGACGTAAGACAGAGAGACATGCGGCAATACAGAAACAAACCAAATCCACATGCTCTCACAAGACAACAAATCACCCGAATGACATGAGTGCACATCGGCAAGACAATACACGTCCATGCCAACCGACAAAAAAGACAAGAGAATGCGTAGGAATGCCAAACAAAGCGATGCCACGCGATGCACACGACACCAAAATTAAGACAGGACACCTGTGTGAGAGTTCGGCCATACACATCTCAGACCGACGTGACCGAACCTCAGTACAACATGAAGAGAGCTTGTGACCCGGGCGTGCAGCACGATGCAAGGCACACCCGTGTTCGCGAGAGACAAAAAAAAATATTGACACGAGTGCGTGCTGCCAAGATGATTTAAGCGTGATGCACCCACTTCAATAACAGACAGATATAAAGCACGAGTGTCCAGATCCCGACACAGAACGAAACCAAACCATACAGGAGGTCAGAATCCAGATACCGTGCTCCCGACATGAAACAAGACAGACCAAAGAGCGCACTGCAGGGAATACAATCAAAAAACACAATCAGACACGGGACGGTGATATTGCGGTCCTGTCAGACAAAAACCCAGAGTGACAGGACCATAACACCCAAATATTATATATATATAAAGAGAGAGAGAGAGAGAGAGAATTATAATATATATAAATTATATTTTAAAACATATTTGGTTATTTTACAGTGTATTATTTGATTAAAATCAGAATTAATAAAATTCAATACAACATACAGTATTCTACTAATTGTATTTTACATCTACCCTGTACAAATGATTTAATATATAATTTGCATTTATCATTTAATCATTTGAAAATTACTGTATTGTTATTATTACAATAGGCCTCAGACAATTATGTAGGAGCAGTGAAAATGTGCTTAATTGTCATGAAAATAATGTCACAATGCAAAGAAATCTTCATGAAACTTTCTTTAATTGGAGGTAAAACATGACCCAGACATTTCTTGGCCATTTTCATGACATTCAGTCATAACTTCTGATTGATGATATAGACATCAAATTGTGTCAGCTGTGTTGCTTATGTTAGATTGTTGTTGTTTTTTTTATTTGATAGGTGCCCAAATTGATGACAACATTCCAAATAGAGCTTCTGCAAGGATTTTGGCACCCCCTGGTGGTCGGTCCAGTGGAATCTGGTAACATTTTGGAGCAGCACCCAAAGAAGTTTGAAACTAAGCACCTACAATATTTGACATCCTCACATCTGATGGTTTATTTAATTTTAATCACTTGCAAGTAAACTCCAGTGTTTTTATATATATATATGCATACAAGGAAAACACAACAATATTTTTGTCTGGGAATTGGGAAACAAGGTACAAGTCAGAAATGCTTGTGAGAGATTTGTGCAAGATAAAATTGTTATTGGGTGTTTTTGTTCTTCGTGTTCATCTAAATTAAATAGGGAAGGTTGTGTTATAATAAAACAGTTGTAGTGCTGAACAAATGTTTAATTTTGTTCAATTTTGTCCAATGGTTTTTGATGATAAAAGTTCTACAAACTGTTTTTGTTACAAACAGTACACGTTTTACCTTTGCTACAGTTTCAAGTATTTTTAAGATAGCAACTGAACATTTGTTTTAAGAATGGGAATAATTTTTGTTTGTGTATTTCGTTATGGCTAGAATGAAATGCGAGTCATTGTAAATGAACTTAATATCTGAACTGTTTTAATGTGTTGCAGACGACTATACATTTACCTCAGTGTGTTATCTCTTGAATTACACTAATGTACAGAAGCACCCTGCCTCTTTACACTTACAACTGTTACACTGATCACCTGGCAACACTTTCTGACTAGTACAATTCCAAAACAAATTTAGCTTCATTTTTACTTGCCATTGAGGTGCATCTTATTTGCATCTTATTTCTTGACATTAGATAAAGAGGCAATATGAGGTAATTGCTTCTTCAGTGATTTTGTAGTTATTTTTGTCATACCATTGGTTGATGAATCAGGCCCTTTTATGATGTCACTTGTATTGCTTAACCATTCAAAAGGTGATTTTTAAGCACATAGCCCTGAGACCTCCTAAAATGTGAATTTAGAATAACTTTGTTTACTTTCTCACATATCAATTTGTGCAACTATCTAAAACTTGATAGATTTTTTAAATATTCTATATGTGTACATTCTCGTTGAGCACTTAAAATTGTCCTTATATCTGCTCTTTATTAAATGCTCTTTTGCATTGTTACTTTATGATCTTTCTAGAATGAACTGTCAAACATTGTAATCTGAAATTTGAACTGTAATGACAGTGTAATACTATTGATTTACTGTGGTTGCTCACTGAACGATTAACACTGTGCTTTGGTAACAATTGATTTGCATGCGGCAAGTGAAATTGATTCAGAAATGTTTCTGCCTCACTTCTGATCGTTGATTTCAATGTGCTCCACCACCACTAACCAACTACAGTTAAATAACACCAGACTGCTAACAGAGGCATGTGTTCATTTTGTACATGTATGTCTTACTTTAACTAAGCAGCTCGATGCATTTGAAGACCTTCTGTAGAGACAATTTGAAACACATGAACTGTTTAGCTGTACAACTCAAGCATTAAAATGGAAAACAGTTTCTGTTGGTGCTGAATATTAATGTTTTTTATTATTATTCTTGATTGTGAGTATGCTTCTCATTTTTTTTTTTTAAATGAGCCGTGTATGCACTACAGTTGTACTTATTAAAGTATTGTTGTTTATCTCATGAAAAAGTGCAAATAAAACCCACTTCAACCTCATGTCCGGAAGTCTTCACTTAAAGAAATATTTCAGTCTATTTTTATTTTTTTTATTTATGCTCTTCAATTATACACTCCTAGAAAAAAAGGTTCTTTGGGGTTCTATATAGAACCCTGGTGTTCTTTTCTCAGCTCCAAATAACCCTTTTTGCCAAAAAGGTTCTATTTACAAGATTTACCAAGAAAATAATCCTTTTTGCACATAAGGGTTCTTTAGGCTGACTATTGCTTAATGTATGTATGCGTGTGTATCGTTTACATTATTAAAAGTGTTATTTATAAATTGTTCTGGACAATACATTACATTACTTTTGGAATTCATACTACAGAAAGATATGTTGAAAATGTTTTATCTCGGTATCAATATACAGTTTAAGGTACAGTCTATTTTTGACTCGTAATTCAACAACAGATGCATACAATTGTGTATATCTAAAACATCTTGAGCATATAGCGCTGGATATTTTTTGTACTGTCTACATAGCGTATCTAAGCCGCGCGCTCGCAACGCGCATGAGTGATAAAAACGCGGGAACATCCTAATTCAAATGTCAATGGTCATGTAAGGTCGGTTGAGCTGAAAGCCTGAGATTGCGATATTACCCTAGTAAGTGAAAGAAATAAAATAATTTGATTAATTTTACTTTTGACAGGAATCTCTGTGTGTGTGTGTGTGTGTGTGTGTGTGTGTGTGGGCGCGACTGACCAGAGCGAAAGAGAAAGAGTGAGCACAAGGATGCTTTTCAATCAAATTGAATTACATTTAGGATATTAAAGACATTGTCATACTTATCCGATTTATTTAACTAAAGTCTTGGTTTTAATTGATTATTTTGTTGTGGTAGCTTGTAGGTCTCTTTGAAATAACTGAAATAATTTGGTGATATGAAACCGTTATGCGGTCAAGACCTGTAACCACTGTGTGTTTACTGGAAAATAATTGCACACCTTAGAACGTCCGTGAGCCAATCAGAATCAAGCATTGAACAGACCGTGGTATATATATATATATATATATTACACACTACAAGTCTATTGGTAGGTTAGTTACAGTACATTGGTGTTTATCAAAGTATCATGGTATTACCGGGTACACAACCACAAAACATATTTGTCATATATGTGTGTGTTTATATACGTGTGTGTGTATATATATACACACACACACGTATATAAACACACACATATATGACAAATATGTTTTGTGGTTGTGTACCCGGTAATACCATGATACTTAATGTATATACACACACACACGTATATAAACACACACATATATGACAAATATGTTTTGTGGTTGTGTACCCGGTAATACCATGATACTTTGATAAACACCAATGTACTGTAACTAACCTACCAATAGACTTGTAGTTGTCTCTGCATGTTAAGCTGGGATAGAAAAAAAATATTTTAACAGTGAAAAAGTTTCAAACTTCTGCTTTATCATCATCGACCTGAATACCTCATGTTAAACCAACAAAATAGATTATAAAGGCCAGCTAAAGTAGAAACAGATTAAACAGCAGCCCACGAGCTATTTACTGCTAAATTAATTGATTTAAATGGACACGCAGTGCGCATGCGCACTAAACGCCAGTGTGTTGCGTATTGGGGGCAGCCCGTAACTAAACAGCACCGCATATCTGGCAACCCACAGCAGCAACGTCCAGCCCTCGTTCGGATTTGACAGCAGGATTACCTTCTGCCAGTGTAATAGCAACATTGGGAAGGACGCTGTCTAAATATAGTGAGTATAGTATTGATAAAAACCTTTAATTAATCTGATTTTTTAATGTTACATAACATTAAAAAGGCGTTCTGGCCTCTTTTGTCTCTGCTGTCTGTATCGTGTCTAGTGTTAGTTCAGAGATTGCTGCTCATGTACGGCGGGGCCTGCAGAGGGGGCCGATCAAATAGCAACAGTCACAATATAATGGGCGATTTGTTCAGCAGTCATTTCATTCAATGCCCTATTTTATATAGCAAAATTCCTGTGCGTTCATCAAATGTGGCGTAAAGACATAAAATACTTCATATCAGTGATGAACAGAGCGCGCGTAATATGGCCTATCTTCTGTAAAACGGGAGTGTAAATTAATTAATCAGATATAATTTACTGAATTTTAAATTAAGCTTGAAAATAATGCATTTGCACTCGATAATTACGAATATTATTAGATAGATAAGAATATGTGCCAAATAGTAAAACGCGTACGAGCTGAATGGAACAATTTACTGTTTGTGCATGTGATGGTAAAACGCAGCTGTCAGGTATTATTATTATTTTAGAAATACTGTGTTTATAAGAAGTTCGGCCCTCCAATATACCTTTACATTTATACTCCTTATTTAAACTTTATTTGGAAAATTGCAGTATCAATAATAATATTTTCAATCACATTTTCTCTTTACATACGTCATAACACACACGTGCACAAGATATGTGTAATGTTCTGCAAGCTGAAAGTTTGGGTAGTTGGGTGGCATACTACAGTTCATCAAAAACTATTTTAAACAACATTTGTGTAATTCTTGTACACAGTTTTAATGTACACAGCCTCCAATTAAATTAATAGACTACATGGAATATTTGTAAAACTATGAAAAAATAATTTGTTTTAAAAAATGTGCTTGTCACTCCACAGCACATTTAAGGGTGATTCTCACAAAACCTATCAAGAAAATATCCTGGTCTTATTGTACTCCAAAATATATATATTTTTTACATTGTGACATTACATTATTTTCTCGGCAGCTGAACACATTTTATCCCCTAATTCTCAAAAAGGTCGTAA
This sequence comes from Xyrauchen texanus, assembly GCF_025860055.1. NCBI lineage: Eukaryota > Metazoa > Chordata > Actinopteri > Cypriniformes > Catostomidae > Xyrauchen > Xyrauchen texanus. The sequence continues at coordinate 16,786,692 of NC_068291.1, forward strand.
TGATATTCTTACAGCAATGTGAAAAAATGATATATGATTTTGAAGGTAAAGTAGGCTAGTTATACATCATAGTTGTGATCCCTTGGCACTGCAAAAAATGTCTGTAATTTTAAGAGTAAAAGAGTGTAAAAAACATTTTACAGTAAAAAAAAGTTAATTAGTTAATGGTTAGTTACCTTAAAGGAAAAGTTCACCTGAAAATTATAATTCTCTCATCATTTACTCTCTATCCCAGATGTGAATGACTTTCTCTCTTCTGCTGAACACAAACAAACATTTTTAGAATAATTCTTCAGCTCTGTAGGTCCATACAATGCAAGTTAATGGTGGCCAGAAATGTTAAGGTCCAAAATGCACATTAAGGCAGCATAAAAGTAATCCATACAACTCCAGTGGTTAAATTAATGTCTTCTGAAGTGATATGATAAGTGTGAGTGATTTAAGTAATTTTTTACTATAATTCTCCACTTTCAATTCCACATTCTTCTTTTATTTTTGGTGATTCACATTATTCCAGAATATTGCAACCTACTGGGCAAGGATGAGAACTATTTTTATTTACTTATTTACATATTTTCCATTCCTTTGAGAATCGTCATTGAAAACAATGGAAATAGTAAAAGTAAAACGTCTGTATGCTTTATGCTAATGATCATTTTTGGGGTAAATGTGCTTAAGTGTCCTAAGAATTAGAATGTGCAAAAAAATCTTAATTGTCCTAAATGTAGGCTTAATTTTCTGCTTTATAATTTTGACAGGTTTAGTGAGACTACAAAAGTACAAAAATGTGATTAAATTGTTGCAAACTTTTAATGGTGTCAAGTCACAGCATCTAAAAATATGTATCTAATGATGCAGTGTCCAGAACAACTGAATCTCACTACATCTTATTAACAGAATGCGCTCACTCAATTGATTACTAAAAAAGTGCTGGTGTCTTTGTCTTTCTGTTCTTTCTCTTAGGAGATGGCAGTGAACGTATACTCCACGTCAGTAACAATTGAGAACCTGAGCCGACATGACATGTTAGCATGGGTTAACGACTCCCTTCAGCTCACCTACACCAAAATAGAACAATTATGTACAGGTAAGATTTATTTACTTTTAATGTCTCAGAATACTTGAAAATCTGCCCATTGATTGATGATAAAAAAGTGCTGTTACTTCAACACAACAAAGCAAGCTGAAGAGAAAGAAAAGGGGTTTACTGTATGTAATGTACTCAGTTTTTGCCTTTGATCATATTGGGAGATAATGTGTACAGCTTTTAAAACAATCAATTCTAAAATAAAACCATTTACTTTGCACTCTTGGAACACCAATACTGATAAAGTGATTAAACGTCATTCATACATCTTGATCAAAGACATATTTGTTTTATAAGTGATGAATGATCTCTTTTGACCAATGTTCTCTCTTGCTGTTTGTCTTCAGGGGCGGCTTATTGTCAGTTCATGGACATGTTGTTCCCAGGGTGTATTCTTTTAAAGAAAGTGAAATTTCAAGCAAAACTGGAACATGAGTTTATACACAACTTCAAAGTACTCCAGGCAGCTTTCAAGAGAATGAACGTTGACAAAGTGAGTTGGTCTATGGATTTTACACATTCTATGTACATCATTTTCTCTTAGCCAAGTTGTCTTTACTATTAAGTATATTAGTATATACAGTACTGTGCAAAAGTTTTAGGCACTTGTGAAAACTTTCAAAGTGAGGATTTCTTAAAGAAAAAATGACATAAATAGTTTTCATTTATCAATTAACATTTTACAAAGCCCAGTAAACAGAAAAAGAGCTAAATCAATATTTGGAGTGAACACTTTTGCCTTTAAAACAACACCAATTCTCCTACTTACACCCGGACACAGTTTTTCTTGGTTGTTGGCAGATAGGATGTTCCAAGCTTCTTGGAGAATTTGCAACAGTTCTTCTATCTATTTAAGCTGTCTCAATTACTTCTGTCTCTTCATGTAATCCCAGACTGGGGGGCTCTGTGAGGGCCATGCCATCTGTTGCAGGGCTCCCTGTTCTTCTATTCCTTTTCTATTTGCAAAAGTAATGTTTTGGAGTATACAATGTATATTTCCTATTGACACACTAAAGTAGCAGAAATAAATAACCATCTTAAGACAAAGGTTTTTGGGAAACATTTGAGAAACTTCATCAACAAAGTGCCTAAAACTTTTCCACAGTACTGTACATATATATATAATCATTTAAGTACATAACTTTGATAACACTTTACAATAAGGTTCCATTTGTTAACATTAGTTAATGCATTAGGTATCATGAACTAACAATGAACAATATATTTTTACAGCATTTATTCATCTTTTTTAATATTAGTTAATAAAAATACATTTGATCATTTTTAGTTTATGTTAGTTGATAGTGCATTAACTAATGTTAACATATACAACTTTTGATTTTCAATATGTATTATTATGTGTTGAAATGAACAATAACCAAGATTAATAAATGCTGTAAAAGTATTGTTAATTGTTAGTTCATGTTAACTAAAGTTAACAAATGTAAAGTGTTACCAGTATTTTTTCTTACATTTCCAAAATAAATTTTCTTAATGTATTAATCCCTAGAGATGAAGTGAATAATTTCTGCCCCACTAGTAGCTCTAAATAAAATCACAAAAACAACAAATAAAATCTGATCAGGTTTTCCCAAACACTCTTACCGTCTTAGCCAATTTCCAGCTAAAGGAACTGCCCCAAACTCACCCCATTGGTCAAGCCAGAAACTGACATGTCGCACCGCTTAAAGGAAAAGTTCACCCAAAAATACAATTTCTCTCATCATTTATTCAACCTCATGCCATCCCAGATGTGTCTGACTTTCTTCTGTTGAACACAAATCAAGATTTTTAGAAGAATATTTCAGCTCTGTAGGTCCATACAATGAAAGTGGATAGTGACCAGAACTTTGAAGGTTGTAAAAGTAATCCATAAGACTCCAGTGGTTAAATCCTTGTCTTCAGAAGTGATACTATAAGTGTGGGTGTGAAACAGATACATATTTAAGTCCTTTTTTTACTATAAATCCCCACTTTCACTTTCACAATCTTCTTTAGTTTTTGGCAATTCGTATGCTTCATGCATGTCACCACCTACTGGGCAGGGAGTATAATTTATAGTAATAAAGGACTTAAATATTGATCTGTTTCTCACCCACACCCATAATATTGCTTCAAAAGACATTGATTTAACCATCAGTCTTATGGATTAATTTTATGATGCATTTATGTGAACTTCAAAGTTTTGGCAACCATTCACTTGCATTGGATAGACCTACAGAGCTGAGATATTCTTTTAAAAATCTTACTTCGTATTCAGCTGAAGAAAGTAATCATACACATCTGGTATGGCATTAGTGTGAGTAATTATAAGAGAATTTTCATTTTTGGGTGAACTATCCTTTTAAAAGAATAAAGCAATGTTTTTATAGCACCAGTGTTGGCAACCTGTGAATAGCTTACTGTATACTGTAGTTGTCTCCGACCATTAAACTGGGATAGGAGGAAGTATTTTATCATAAAAAATGACACACTTCATCTTTAAATTACAGCTCTGGGTTATGTTGATGTAAAGCTTGTTTTCTCTTTTTGTTATTCAGGTAATTCCTGTGGAAAAATTAGTCAAAGGAAAATTTCAGGACAACTTTGAATTCGTCCAGTGGTTTAAAAAATTATTTGATGCCAACTATGATGGGAAAGAGTATGATCCTATTCAAGCTAGACAGGGCCAAGATGTGGCACCTCCACCAAATCCAGGTGAACACTTTTCCCACAAACCCAAGAGAACTGGTCCCTCAGGTAACCTCCCAATTCTCTGCCATTTGCTGCATTGATTGCTGAGCTTCTAAAGCTTTGCAAGCAGATGCTTGTGCACTGTCTTCGGAATGATCACTTCATGCCCAAGCTTTCATTAATGAGAAAACAATGGATTTAATATTGCATCAGCATTTAGGTGTTACTGCATAGAATTCTTAATACAGTTCAAGAGCTGTTTTCCTAATATAACCACTAACAAAGTTTTTACAAAATTTACAAATTTCTTGCGTTCCTCAATGTTCTCTCATGTGCTGTACCGCAAGGTTCATCGCTTGTCTTACTCATCCCTATATTCAAGTCCTCTAAATATGTGATTCTCATAAAACCTTTCAAAAGATGTCCTGGTCATATCAGTACAAAAAATATAAAATTATTTTTTGCATAAGGAAAATTAAGCTTACATTGCTTACATGCAGTGTAAAATTATTTTCAGGACTCTTAAGAACATTTTACACCCCATTTCTCAGTACTTTTACTATTCCTACTGTTTTTAATAATGATTCTCATTACGTAACAGTCATGTATTACTGTTGATTTGTTTTAAATGACAATCAGTGAAAATGATACCACTATTATAATATGTAAATACTGTATAATTTAAATAATACATTATATTTCACATTGAGGTAATGAAAATAGCATAACGACAATCTTTTATTGCACTGCGGTAATGAAAATTGGGGTAAAATGTGTGTAACTGTTATGAAAATAATGTAAAAATAAAAAAAAAATCTTAATGGTTCTTTATGCAAAATATAATTTATTTATTGTTTCTTTTGATTTTTGAGTAAAATAGGATGAGATCATTTTCTTGACAAGTTTTTTGAGAATCACCCAGTTATTCAATATTGGTCATTGTAAGATACATTCGCCAAAGTGAGCTACATAGAACATGCTTGTAATCTTAAAGAACTTTTTAGTCCATGTGTGTTAGCTTTGAGGTCATCTACATGTTGGTGTACTCTTAAATGTTGAAAATATTACATTTTAGCTGTTATAGGCTTTTAAAATTGACTATCTTTTGTAAAGGTATTAATGGAAAAGAGGAGGCGAGAACCGGCTTGACAATATAAATAATTATTTAATGAAGAACTAAACAATAAAGACAAACACACAAAGGTGTCGGACAGCTGCCCGTAAATCTCTCTCTCTGTCCCACTGCAGTCTCCAGTCGGCCTTTATCCCTCTCTGAGGTTTGATTAGCCTGATTAGGGGCAGGGTGTGTAGCATCACGACCCGGCCCTGCCCTCCGCCCTGTCACATCTTTCTTTTCTCGGAATTGGAGCTAAAATATTGATGACTCATCTTGCACTACACAGATTTTTGTCCAACCAAATCTAGAATGACTATGTCCCTCCTCCTAATACCTTCTGCAACCGATCAGCAGGTAGCAAATCATAGTTCATGGCTGTGACGATAACTAAAGTGTATTCAAAAGGAAATTCAATAAGGAAAAGGCAACACAAGAAAGAAAACTGCACTCGTCAAGCAAATTCACTTGGTCTTTAAAGGGATAGTTCACCAAAAAATTCAAACAAATTCTCTCATCATTTACTCACCCTCATGCCGTCCCAGATGTGTGTATGACTTTCATTCTTCTGCTGATCACAAATGAAGATTTTTAGAAGACTATTGCAGCTCAGTAGGCCCATACAATACAAATGAATAGTGGCCAGAACATAGATAGCTGGCAAAATCACATAAAGGCAGCATAAAAGTAATCCACACGACTCCAGTGGTTTAATCCATATCTTCAGAAGCGATATGATAGGTGTGGGTGAGACACAGATCGAAAGGTCTGGTCAACATTCACTGGCATTGAAAGGACCTATAGAGCTTAAATATTCTTCTAAAAATCTTTGTTTGTGTCCAGCAGAAGAAAGAAAGTGACAAACATCTGGGATGTCATGAAAGGGAGTAAATGATGAGAGAATTTCTATTTTTGGGTGAACTAGTCCTTCAACAATCAAAGAACTGGAAAGTACATACTGTAGAGTCCCCAGAGAGGTATAAATGTGGCTTCCTAATTTGCTGAGGATTGACTGCTTTTGCTACTGTATGTCACTGGGATGGATAAAACCTCCATTTAGTTTAGTAGTAATATGTCACACTACCCTGACTTTGGTTAAACTTGCCAATTATAAAGTGGATGACAAGCTATTGAAGCAGTTTGAACAAACAGGTTTATCCAAAGTAATGGGGTAACAAGCTGACCATGCTGCAGCTTGTTAAAGGCTTACTGAAACTTTTTAGCTTGGATTTTAGTTTACTGTATTCTATTTATTTCATTGTTTTATGTAATAGAAATGACAAGTTGGCAGCTACAATTGCATGGATCAGTATTACAAATATTACATTACTGTTCTGAGCAGTTCTCCATTTATTGTCACTAAAATCGAAACCTCTACAATATCAGGGCCCCAGAGAATATCACCAACAGTACCTAAAAACATGCCCACACCACAGAGGGTGACCACTACCATAAGGAAGAACCCCACACATGCCCGAAATGGGGGCAGTGATGCTGAAATCATGGAGCTTAATCAACAGGTAGAGTCCCCGGGAGGGTAAGGAAGCCTTACTCTACCTTGGAATACTTTGTAGTATTTTCTACATGGAGCACGTTTGCACAGTTAGTCATTCGAATAATACAAAATAAATACAAAAAAATAAAATTTAAATTTGACATGAAGCAACTTTTATGTACAGTAGCAAGAAAAAGTATGTGAACCTTTTGGAATTAACTGGTTTTCTGAAAAGAAATTGGTCATAAAATGTGATGTCATAATCAAAGTCACATGTATAGACAAACACAATGTGCTTAAGCTAACAACACATAAACAATTATAACACTGTGTAACATGTATAGAAAATGGCTGTTATTCCCCACAAACTTTGCTTTTGTGACCAGGACAGTGATATTCTTAAATTTACCAATTTCCAACGAGAAAATGGCTAATTTGTGTCTTTTTATTCACATAAAGTCAGAAAAAATAACATATGAATCCAAATTAACATGTATTTATACTAACGTAATAAAAAAAGGTTTAGAAGTGAGTCGTTGTTCGAGATTTACGATTATTATGTAAATCACTTTCACAAATCAGACCCCAAATAAAGTCTCCTATCATGTTCTCATTATAGTGTCAATGGTAGTGGCATTCAAAGTCTAGTATATCCTGATGGAAGTGCTTGCCTTGCTCCTCTGAGTACGCTCCCATGTTCTCCTTGAATTTATCAAGATTAGCATCATGGATATGGACTTTGAGGGATTTCAGAGGTGGAGCTGAGGAGAGAAACCCATACTACCCCAACCCCAGCCTCTTCATTGACAGCTCTTCCAGGAGCCTCAAAGCCGTGCTGCTCCATAATGGTAACAAGTACCCATATCTTCCCCTGACTCACTCAGTGCACCTCAAAGTGGATTACAACAGCATCAAGACCTTGCTGGATGCCTTGAAATATGAAGAGTACGGCTGGAGGTCATAGGAGACTTAAAAATGGTGGCATTCTTGAAGGGGCTCCAGGGCGATTTTACCAAGTTTTCCTGCTATCTTTGCCTTTGGGACAGCTGGGACACCAAGGCCCATTACCACAGGCGGGACTGGCCTCAGCGGAAAGAGTTCTCTGTGGGGAGGAACAACGTCAAGTGGGAGCCACTGGTGGACCCCCGGAAGTTGCTGATGTCACTACTGCACATCAAATTGGGCCTTATGAAACAATTTGTCAGAGCTCTAGATAAGGAATTGGCAGCTTTCAAGTACCTTCAAGACTTCAATTTGTCAGAGCTCTAGATAAGGAATTGGCAGCTTTCAAGTACCTTCAAGACTTCTTCCCTTATCTGTATTAGGCAAAGGTCAAAGCCGGTGTCTTCGTCGGACCACAGATAAAGAAGATCGCGGAGTGCAATGAATTCCCCAAGAAGCTCACTAGTAAGGAGAAAGCGGCTTGGAACAGCTTCGTTGCAGTGGTTTGGGGCTTCCTATCAATCACAAGGATGAAAACTATGTGAAGCTGGTTGAGCATAATGGGCTGTAGGATGTCTCTCAAAGTCCATATCCTTTATGCTCATCTTGATAAATTCAAGGAGAACATGGGAGGAGCAAGGCAAGCACTTCCATCAGGATATACTGGACTTTGAATGCCATTGCCAAGGACAGTATAACGAGAACATGATGGGAGACTACATTTGGGGGCTGATTCCTGAAAGTGATTTAGATTATAATCGTAAATCTCGAAAAATCACTTATAAATATTTTGTAGTCATTTATATATTACTTTAGTATAAATACCTGTTTTGGATACATATGTTGTTTTATTCTGACTTTATATGTGCAAAAAGACAAAATATCAATTTCAAATTTCATAATATCACTGTCCTGGTCACAAAAGCAAAGTTTGTGGGGAATAATAGCCATTTTCTATACTTTTGTGGCATAAGAAATTAGGAAATAACACTTACCACCCAGGAACAAAAATTGTGTTACTTTTTTTTTTTTTACTTTATAATTACAATTTTCTCCCCAATTTTGGGAATGCCCAATTCCCACTACTTACTTGGTCCACATGGTGGGTGTTGGAGGACAAGTCTCAGTTGCCTCTGCTTCTGAGACAGTCAATCTACGCATCTTATAACGTGGCTCGCTGTGCATGACACCACAGAGACTCACAGTATGTGGAGGCTCTTGCTACTCTCTGCGATCCACGCACAACTTACCACACACCCCATTGAGAGCAAGAACCACTTAATCGCGACCATGAGGAGGTTACCCCATGTGACTCCACCCTCCATAGCAATCGGGCCAATTTGGTTGCTTAGGAGACCAGGCTGGAGTCACACAGCACACCCTGGATTCAAACACGTGACTCCAGGGGTGGTAGTCAGCATCAATACTCGCTGAGCTACCCAGGCTGCCTAATCTTTCATGTCTTTATTGAACACATCCCATTAAACATTCACAGTACTGTGGAAAAAGTAAGTGAACCCTTGGATTTCATAGCTGGTCGGTCCTCTTTTGGCTGCAATAACCTCAACCAAGCATTTCCATTAGCTGTGGATTAGACATCCACAACATTCAGAAGGAATTTTGGACCATTTCCTTACAGAACTGCTTCAGCTCAGCCATATTCTTAGGATTTCTGGTTTGAACGGCTCTTGTGGTCATTCCACAGCATCTCTGTTGGGTTAAGATCTTGGTTCTGACTGGGCCACTCCAAAAGGTGGATTTTCTTTTTTTTGAAGCCATTCTGCACTGGATTTACTTTGATGTTTATGGTTATTGTCCTGCTGCATCGCTCAACTTCTACTGAACTTCAGCTGGCAAACAGCAATCCAGATATTATTCTGTAGAATATCTTGATAAACTTGAATAACTTGAATTTTTCCCTCGATGTTGGCAAGCTCCCCAGGCCCCGAAGTAGATAAGCAGCCCCAAATCATGATGCTCTCTTCACTGTACTTCACCTTTGGGATGATGTTTTCATTTTGGGATGCGGTGCCATTTTTACGCTATACGTAGTGCTGTGTGTTCTTCCCAAACAATTTAGCCTTAGTGTCATTAGTCCACAAAACATTTTCCCAGTAGCGTTGAGGTCTTTGGCAAACTTCAGATGCGCAGCAATGTTTTTGTTGGAAAGCAGTTTAATGTTTTCCATATAGTAGACTCATGAACAGAGATGGTAACCAGTTCCAGTGGTTCATTCAAGTTTTTGGCTGTCACTCTATGGTTCATTTTTATCTCACTGAGCACTCTGTGGTGTGCCCTTTGAGTCATCTTAGCTGGACGGGCACTTCTAGATAGAGTAGTCACAGTACTAAATCCTCTCCATTTATAGACAATTTGTCTAACTGTAGACAGATAAACATCTAAGCTCTTCAAGATAACTTTGAAACCCTTTCCAGTTTCATGAAAAGCAACCATTCTTGATTATAGGTCTTCTGAGATCACTTTTTTGCGAGGCATGGTTCACATCAGCAGATGCTTCTTGTGAATAGTAAACTCAAATTGTTTGAGTGTTTTTTATAAGTCAAAGTATCTCTGACCCACACCTCCATTCTCATTTCATTAATTTAATGCCAAGTTTGCCAACTCCTGACTCTAGTTAGCTTTTGTTGACACCATTAAACCTAGGGGTTCATATACTTTTTCAAACCTACACTGTGAATGTTTGAATGACGTATTCAAACATTCACAGTGTAGGTTTGAAAAAGTATATGAACCCAACACAATACTTTGTGTGTTATTAGTTAAACCAGATTGTGTTTGTTCATTATTGTAACTGAGATGATGATCAAACCAGATTTTAATACAAATTTATACATAAATGCCAGTAATTCCAAAGGGTTCACATACATTTTCTTGCCACTGTAGCCCTAGACTACATGTCATTGTCTCAATTTTTATGCAGAACCTATCCAAAACAAACAAAATAAAATGTGTGTATATATATATATATATATATATATATATATATACACATACATATATATATACATGTGTGTATATATATATATATATATATATATATATATATATATTTATATAAATGTCCATATTCCATGTTTTAATGGAGTTTTTTGCATATGTGTTTATTTGGTATGTATTTTTTATTTATTTATTTATTTAATTTAAGTGCAAACACATGAATGAATCAGAAGTTTTTCTTAAAAACATTAGCTCAAAGGTTTTACGCACAAATACAGTACATGTAATGCATAGTTTGTGAATGAGGCCCACTAACCATTCTGAGCAGTATGATGAGCAGTGCCTTACCTTATCTTGGTCTTTGTCCTTTGCTTTTTCAAGCTGATGGAGTTGAAGTTAACAGTAGATGGTCTGGAGAAGGAGAGAGATTTCTACTTCAGCAAACTTCGAGACATTGAACTGATCTGCCAAGAGCACGAGATTGAGAACAACTCTATTCTGACTCGGATAATTGACATTCTGTATGCCACAGAGGTACTGTCAGCAGCATGGATAATCGGCATTAGTCAATAACCAGCACTGGGCAACAGTATAATTGTTACCTGGCATCAGTTTCAAAGTCTGCCAATAGCCTTGTCAATGGATATTTATTTTTCTTTTTTTTGTTGTTATGCATATTGGGTGAATAGTGTGTTAGTTCATAACACCTACACTCTAGACCTTATACAGTCAGAGAATGCTGCGAATACATTGACTTTGAAATGCAAGGGTTTGCGAAAGTGATGCGACCCAAAGTCGAGAATGTTTAAAATTTTGCAGCAACATACTCTGACATAGGCATTCATTGAGAATTGACTAAAATGAAAATGCTAATTTTAGAGAGGTGGGTGCAGCTGTGCTTTAATAAAATTCCAATTCAGTATATGCCCCCTTTGTCATATCTTTCCCTTTAGGCACCCTAAGTGTTTTTCCACAATTTTGTATACCGGTCCGGTACATATAATTTGCTTTCTTTGAATTGTTTTATAAACACTACCAGTCAAAAGTTTGAACATATATACACTTTCTTCTTATTTTTTTGAAACATTTGAAAATAATAGTAAAGTCATCAAAACTATAAAATAACACTAATGGAAGAATAAGGATGAGGTAGAGACCAACATTTTTAACAAATCAAGAGTATCTTTTACTTTATTTTACTTTCTTCAAAGTAGCCATTCTTTGCCTATATTATAGCTTTGCACACTCTGGACATTTTCTCAACCAACTTCATGAGGTGCCACCTAGGATACTTTTTAAGCAGTATTGAAGGAGTTTCCATGTATGTTGGGCATTTCGTTCACTATCACTTATTTCAAACATTTATTAATTTATTTTCATTAATATTTTAGTTATTCTACTATATGTAGAATAGCCATTGCCATCCTGCTCTCTAGATATAGGTTTCAGTATTGGCCATTGAAAAACCCACATCGTTGTACCACCACTAGTCATTAGTATGCTTGGAAGAGTACAATGTTCGACTACAACAGTTATCCTAAAAACCCACTGCAGTAACACCAACAATCATTTCTCATACAGGATGGCTTTGCACCGCCAGAAGATGATGAACTAGATGAGCAGGCCCACTTGGACCAGGACGAATTCTGAGGATTCTCTTCTCTTCCACATCATCGTGACCCTCCACGACATCCTCTCTCCGTGACTTCGAATTACCCCCTTACTGCACGCTGTTAATATCCCCTCAGTTTCCTACAAAAACTGTATGTGGGCTCTTCATATATACTTGGTTTGTCTCCTATGCTGGTTTATGCTCTACATCTGTTTTAACAAATGCTCACTGTCCTCACCCTCATTCGGAGAGTAGCACCAACAACGACACATCCTAGCCGTCTCAGCATGTTTTACAAATCAACATAGAGAATGAACAAAAATAAAAGGTATCATAGATTGTGGGGAACACAAAAGACTTGTTAATGTAAATATTGTAATGGGGAAAGAAGTTTTAGAAGAAAGAAAAAAAGAAAATGAAGAAACTTGTCGCCTGGAATGCAGTTATTTGTCGTCAGATTTCATACGCATTTTCTTTAGGGTCTGTCTTGGCTCCATTTAGTATGGAAGGCTCACTATCACACCATTCATCTTGTTTTCAGCCTCAATCTGCCTCTCTCACTGACTACTCACATTTAATGAATAAAATGAAGTATATAAGCACCATCAGGACAAATCTTAACAATATCAAACTCATGAATCTTTTATACCTGCCAAGGCATTGATGTCAAGCTTGTCAGGGACAAACTAATCAGTTAAAACCTGCTATATTAATCTAATTATTTCTAAGCTATAAAGAGGACATTTATACTTTTATAAGGTGGGTGGGCCAGTGACAGAGGTAGTAGAAAAATACTTAAAACTTAAAAAAATGTGTTGAAAAGACAATAATTTAAGAATGGCACAGGTTGTTTTGCTTACACCCAGGGAGCATGTGAATGTTATATACATTGACAGTTGATGACTGATTGTATTTTTTTTCTTTTAATCTTTTAATCGTGACATATCATTCTCATAGACTGAAAGATAGAGACTCACCAAATGAATGAAAAGTGGAATTACCATCATATACAACATTGCATTTATGACAACATTAAGCATGAGGGAAAATACTCATTGGTACGGTGTATATTTAATTTTAGGGGCAATCAGACAAGTGATACTACTGATCAGATGATTGTATGACGAGTTAAACTGACATTTGCTGCTAGTGTTGCTGTGTTTATGTATATTATTTTGTATTTATTTTGCTCAGCTATTGAATAGCATACGGGCTGTGCATTCTTAACTGTAAATCATATCAGATTTGTAAAAGATCAAATGAAACGGAGATGCCAGAATCATTGGTTTTCAGAGTAAATCTTCTTTGTGTGAGAACCTGTCATCTTGTATTGTCTCAGTATGGCCATCATTGTGTTTGCATAAATTGTTTTGATTAAATAAACAGTCTTGAAAAATTGATTTTGTCCACGTATTCAAAAATACAGCATTTTTTCTTATTACGTTCTTTTGATTTTTGGGGTGAAATATGACCCAGATAATTCTGGACCGTTTTCAAGAGATTCACTTTGGTGTAAAAGAAAGTGGGTTCAGTTCAGTTAGTGGGTTCTGCATACAAATGGAAGTGAAGCAGAAAATGGACATGGTTAAAGTAATAGTTCACCCAAAAAAGACCATTCTCTCATCATTTACTCACCTTCATGCCATCCCAGATGTGAATGAGTTTCTTCTGCTGAACACAAAAGAAGATTTTTAGAAGAATATCTCAGCTCTGTATGTTCATACAATGCAAGTGAAAGGTTGTCAGAACTTTGAAGCACCAAAAGCAGATAAATGCAGCATAAAAGTTATCCATATGACTTCAGTGGTTAAATCTGTCTTCAGAAGCGATAAGATAAGTGTGGGGTTTTAATATTTAAGTGCTTTTTTTTACTGTACATCACATTTCACTTCTTTTGTTTTTGGCAGTTCGCATTCTTTGTGCATATCACCAACTATTGGGCAGGGAGGAGAATTTATAGTAAAAAAGGACTTAATTATTGACACACACACCTATCATACCGCTTCTGAAGATATTCATTTAATCACTGGTGTCTTATGCATTCCTTTTATGCTGCCTTTATGTTATTTTCGGAGTTTCAAAGATTTAGTCACCATTCACTTGCATTGTATGGACCTACAAAGCTGAAATATTCTTCTAAAAATCATCACTTGTCTTCAACAGAAGAAAGTCATACACATCTGGGATGGCATCAGTGTGAATAAACGATGAGAGAATTGCATTAACTAATGTCAAAAAAGGGGAATTTATTGTAGTGTTTCCAGATTTTTTAAACATTACATTAATAGTTGCCACTGACTGAATTGTCATGAAAATGCCGTCATAATGCACAAAATCTTAATGGTCCTAAAATAAGCTTGATTTTCTCGATTAGTCTCGATTCTTGATTAGTGTTTTTCTTTGGAGTGAAATATGACACAGATATTTCACCGAACCATATATTATGTAAGAGACATCTGAGGAGAAACTCTAGCAGATGTCCCAACCAAGAATACAAAACACTGCGTCCATTCACTTACAAAGTGACTTCCACCTGCTTCCTTTAACTCTATCCTCTGTCATGTCTGTACATTTGGTTACCGTAGCTGTTTTCTATTGTGAAAGTCTGTCCACTTGTGACTGCATGTGTAATAGTATTGAATGTGTTTCCAACTCAAGTTCAGTAAAAATTTGAGCAACATACTGCACAGATCATGTTGAGTGATTTATAAACTCGTGGAAATGTCCCTTTTTCAGGTCACTGTATTTTAAAATAATTTTGTAAAAATCCAAATAACTTTACAGATCTTTATTGTAAAGGGTTTAAACAATGTTTTCCATGCTTGTTCAATGAACCATAAACTGTTGTAGGCAGGTCCTTACAAGACATCACCAGACACAATGTCACCTATGGGCACAAACCCACCTTCGCTGGACCAGACAAGACTGGCAAAAAAAAGTGCTCTTCACTGACGAGTCGCGGTTTTGTTTCACCAGGGCTGATAGTCGGACTCGCATTTATCGTCGAAGGAATGAGCATTACACCAAGGCCTGTACTTTGGAGCAGGATCAGTTTGGAGGTGGAGGGTCCGTTATGGTCTGGGGTGGTGTGTCACAACATCATCAGACTGAGCTTGTTGTCATTGCAGGCAATCTCAATGCTGTGCGTTAAAGGGAAGACATCCTCCTCCGTCATGTGGTACATTTTCCTGCAGGCTCATCCTGACATGACCCTCCAGCATGACAATGCTATCAGCCATACTGCAAGACAGGAATGTCAGTGTTCTGCCATGGCCAGCGAAGAGCCCGGATCTCAATCCCATTGAGCACATCTGGGACCTATTGGATCAGAGGGTGAGGCTAGGGCCCCCCAGAAATGTCCAGGAACTTGCAAGTGCCTTGGTGGAAGAGTGGGGTAACATCTCACAGCAAGAACTGGCAAATCTGGTGCAGTCCATGAGGAGGAGATGCACTGCAGTACTTAATGCAGCTGGTGGCCACACCAGATATTGACTGTTAATTCCCCTTTGTTCAGGGACACATTATTCCATTTCTTTTAGTCACATGTCTGTGAAACTTGTTCAGTTTATGTCTTAGTTGTTTAATATTTTTATGTTCATACAAATATTTACTCATGTTAAGTTTGCTGAAAATAAAAGCAGTTGAAAGTGAGAGTTTCTTTTTTTTTTTTTAGTTTAGTTTATATGGGTCTGCAGTCAGACCAGACTAGATCACTCAGACTTAAAAGCAGTGTGTAGCTGCGCAGAACTGTAAATCAAATCAAATCAAATCAAATCACTTTATTGTCACACTACCATGTACACAAGTGCAACAGTAGATGAAATTCTTGTGTGCAGTTCCGAGCAACATAGCAGTCATGACAGTGACGAGACATATACCAATTACAGTAAACAACATATTTACACAAAACAATTTACATATCAAATGTACACATACTTACACAACACAATAATTATGTACAATACACACAATATAGAATACACAATATCCAATACAATAAGTAAGGAGTATATGAAATATATATATATATATATATATATATGAAGTAGTATATTGAGGAGAATATGTTGACAGTCCTGTGTGAGATATAAGATTAATAAAGTGCAGTGCTGATTATTGATCGTGATAGATCAAGTGTTAAAATGTCTGATTGCTTGGGGGAAGAAGCTGTCATGTAGTCGGCTGGTGCGGGTCCTGATGCTGCGATACCGCCTGCCTGATGGTAGCAGTGAGAACAGACCATGACTCGGGTGGCTGGAGTCTCTGATGATCCTCCGAGCTTTTTTCACACACCGCCTAGTGTATATGTCCTGGAGGGAGGGAAGCTCACCTCCGATGATGTTCCTGGCAGTTCGCACCACCCTTTGCAGGGCTTTGCAGTTGTGGGCGGTGCCATTGCCGTACCAGGCGGTGATGCAGCCAGTCAGGATGCTCTCTACAGTGCTGGTGTAGAACCGTGTGAGGATGTGGTGGTTCATTCCAAACTTCCTCAGACGTCTCAGGAAGAAGAGGCGCTGGTGAGCCTTCTTCACAATGACCTCAGTGTGGACGGACCATGTGAGTTCCTCAGTAATGTGGACACCGAGGAACTTGAAGCTCAGTGTGGACGGACCATGTGAGTTCCTCAGTAATGTGGACACTGAGGAACTTGAAGCTGCTGACTCTCAGAGGTCAGTGACCTAACAGTTGATAATGGTGCAGAAAACGCTCAATTTGATACAGCCTGTTAGATTCCTGTCTGACATTTTAAACATGCGTTGGAGACCTCCAGCTGCAGCAGTGATGCGAGGTTTGACACATCATTGCACAAAAATAATATATTGACTGTGTAGAGAAATTGGAGTGCTGTAAAAGTTACTATCTTGACTGGAATGCCTTTTTTTTTTTTTTGGTCCATATAGAAAACATCTTCACAATCATACTGTAGGTAAGGTAAGCTTTCTTGTTCTACATAAACCATTAATTTGTTTCGATAATAGTGCCTTCTCTATATACCTTAAATGGTTGTGGATCTACTAGTACAGGGGTGGGTTTTTTCCATTAAGGGCATTTGAGTATTTACTAAATGTGATTCTGATTGTGGGTTGAAATTAATGTACACATTCCATTACGTGCTCACATACCAAAAACACTAAAAGGTCTGTCTATTATACAATATTTTGTGTTATCATTTAAAAATAAATTATCATTATTTGAAAGGAGTTGAATCAAGGCCATTTTTTGCTTTTCAAATTATTTCTCAAATGGCATTGCGGACTGGGTCAAATTGTCTCACAAGCCTTATACTGCCCTAAGGCCTGATGTTCCCCACCCCTGTACTAGTGTAAAAAATTCTCTCATCATTTACTCACCCTCATGTCATCCTAGATGTGTATGACTTTCTTTCTTCTGCTGAACACAAAGAATATTTCAGCTCTGTAGGTCCACACAGTGCCAGTGAATGGTGACCAAAACTTTGAAGCACCATAAAGCACATAAAGGCAGCTTAAAATAATCCGTAAGACTCCAGTAGTTAAATCCATATCTTCAGAAATGATATGAGAGGTGTGGGTGAGAACAGACCAAAATGTAAATCCTTTTTCACTATAAATCAGCAGTCTTCTTGCCGATCATGATTTCATGCTCCATTACACTTCCTAGCACCATGCGCATGCATCAAAATT
The DNA here is from genome assembly GCF_025860055.1 of Xyrauchen texanus. Taxonomy (NCBI): domain Eukaryota; kingdom Metazoa; phylum Chordata; class Actinopteri; order Cypriniformes; family Catostomidae; genus Xyrauchen; species Xyrauchen texanus. The sequence continues at coordinate 16,804,236 of NC_068291.1, forward strand.
TAGGAAGTGTAATCAAGCTTGAAATCATGATCATGCCTGGAGACTGCAATGTCAAGATGTACGGTAAAAAAGGAGTTCAATTTTGGTCTGTTCTCACCAAAAACAGCATAGATAGCTTCAGAAGATGTGGATTAAACCAGTGGAGTCATATGGATTACTTTTACACTGCATTTATGTACTTTTTGAAGCTTCAAAGTTTTGGTCACTATTTTGGTTTCATTAGTTTGGACCTACAGATTTGGAATATTCTCCTAAAAATCTCAGTTTGTGTTTCAGCAGAAGAAAGACAGTCATATGCATCTGGAATGCCATCAGGGTGAGTAACTGATGGGGGGAGTTTTCATTATTGGGAGAACAATTTCTTTATGGGGGGACCCAGAAATTCAAAATGTGAGGGCAAAACAAATTCCTTGTTGTTTATAACTATTTATATAGTTGTTAAAATTGTTTTCCAGGTCTTATATATTTTTTTATTTAATTTAATGGGTAAGAGGTCAATTCTCAAATAGAATCATTCAGATTGAGAATGAATGTTATTGAATCGATTAAACTGAAGTGTCATTTGAAAAGATAGGCCGACAATATATTTTGTAATTTGGTGAGAAAAAAATGCCCTCAAAGATACAAAAATGCCCTTGAAAATCTTATCCAGGGAGCATTTCTGACACTTCAGATGCTCTGTACAGATATGTTACCTAGTAACGAGGAAAAGGAGATCAGAGATGCTTTGACGAACAGCTTGATGCACAGCAAATCTAGCATCTTCTTTCCAATTGATGTCACAGGTTATCTGCAAACATGCTGTGTTCAAGCACAGACTAATTTATGTTTGGTTAGGATCAATTTCCTTTTATACTAGATATTTTATTACATGGCATTATAGAAGCTTAGGCCTTTTTGTTAATGATACGTTTAATTTTGGGCTTTGTCTAGAAGAAACAGATCTATATTTAACAGATCCTGTTCGAAAAAATAAGAAATGTACTGACAAGGAATCCCAAGACAAACAAATCCAACGACAATATAGAATGAGAGACGAGGTACGGAAAATAATGTAATTACCATCGTGTATATACAAGATGTGCCCATGATATTTGTCTCAGTTTAACCCTTTATTGCATTTCGTTTTTCTGCCACAGTTTGGACATCTTGTCCATCATGTCAGAGTGAACAATCACAAATCCAAGAAAACAATAACCCCAAAACAACCAAAGAGAGGTGTTGAAGGAGTAAACTGAATTACTCTCAAAATCTGATGTTTTAAAGATTGAACATTGAGCAATTCGTTTAGAAAATCTGACACACTGACTGCACAATGCAAGGTCATATTTTAAGGTTTGAGATTTAAAAGTCATTCCAATTCACTTAGAAGACAACCAACAGTGGATTGCATTGAGATTGAAAATGAAGGTACAGTAAGATGACATATTTGATCATAGACTGTTGGCTTTATTGAGAGACACCCACGACTGGTTCCTAAAAACAGTTCAACAAATATCTTGCCACACAAAAAGTGATAAACCATTTTAGACTTTTCCAATCTTATTTCCAATGCTGCATTCCATACAAATGTTCTTTGCTATGAATACATATAGTGGTGTTAATAAAGTAACATTTTCTCTTCTGCCTCAGAGAGCAGTTGTGAATGGTGCACTGTGCAGACGATGTTGTCCATTTCTATCCTTACACAAAGAAAATATATTTCCTTATATATTAAGGTGCAATATATTAAATCATTTTCAGTGTATTCATAATTATATAGAATAATACATTGTGTTAATATATTACAATATACTGAGCAATAAATAAAGTTTAGCTGCTTTTCATATACTGGGAAATATATGTCCTTATATACTGTAATGTATGTCATTTTATATTCAATAATACACTTCATGATATATAGATGTGCATGTGTTTGCTTAAATGTATTTTAACATATTTTGTACATATAGTCACATGTATATGGGAATATTTACGAGCAATATATGTAAACAATTCTGAGGAATTTTTAACTGTAATATATATCCATATATGTGAATATTTATGTAATTATATATTTGTAAATATACATATTGAGTATAAATATATTTGAACATATATGCCCTATATGTGAACATATATTGTGTTTGTGTGTGTGTGTGTGTGTGTGTGTGTGTGTGTGTGTGTGTGTGTGTGTGTGTGTGTGTGTGTGTGTGTGCGTGTGTGTGTATGTGTGTGTGTATGATCACTTTGTGGGGACCAAATGTCCCCATAAGGATAGTAAAACCCGAAATGTTTTGACCTTGTGGGGACATTTTGTCGGTCCCCATGAGGAAAACAGCTTATAAATCATACTAAATTATGTTTTTTGAAAATGTAAAAATGCAGAAAGTTTTCTGTGAGGGTTAGGTTTAGGGGTAGGATTAGGTTTAGGGGATAGAATATAAAGTTTGTACAGTATAAAAACCATTATGTCTATGGAAAGTCCCCATAAAACATGGAAACACAACGTGTGTGTGTGTGTGTGTGTGTGTGTCTGCTGCTTTACTTCAGTTTGAGACATAAGTTTGTGAAAACTTGTGACCAAATAATGTTTTTGGAGTGCAATGTTTATTAAAATCCATAAAATTGTTTATTTTGTCTCCTCAGATCAAGATGAGAAATACCTCATTCTTATCTTTGGAAATGAGCTCATACACCCACAGCAAATCACACTTGAGGAAATATTCACAGGGATCGGCAGGAGCAATTTTCCAGTTAAGCTGTCATTTGAAGAAGCCAATAACAGTCTGAAAACGCATAACTGTGACTGAGAACAGGTGGTGGGTCATGATTGCAGCTAAAAGGTCTACAACATTTTTTTTTATTTATTAATAATTATACCAGATTTATCAGTACTAAACTGTCCTAAAGTACTTTAGATCCTTCACACAGAATGGGAGTGCTTCGTGCATAAGCAATTCGTAGGTCAACTACATTTTACTTGTTTACATTTAATACATTAAATACATGCAGTTACCATTACTATTGTGGTTACGACTGCCCTTAAAATGATAGTTATAGTACAAACGTTCTATTGTACAAAAGTAGAAACTGAGGGACAAGTCAGTATTTTGTATAAAATAATACATTGTAATCAACAGAATATCACAGCTGCTCTCAAAGCTTAACTTGTGTTGAACCTTGAACATTAATTTGTTTACTTATTGTTTTCTTTATAGATGCTTGGACAGGAGTTTCTGGATTCTTTCAGATGATGAGGCTAAGGATGACTTTCAGGTAATGTGATTTACTCTCTATCTAACTAGCAAATTATGGAAATGAGGAAAATAAAATTTTATCTATCTGAATTACAAGGCTGTCAAAATCCAATCTATCCTTAAAAGTGGAAGAAGAAACTACTTCAAAAGCTGAGTAACGTAGGTCAAAGGTAATTTCCTCTAAAATAAAACAAAATTGTATTATTAATTCTGGTGCTCTAATAAATATAATATAAAATATTTTCCAGCTACCCATCACTAGATGGCAATAACACTTTTTTTGCATTTAAAAGCTTAATATCGGTATTGACTATTTCTGTTGCCAGGCCATGGACTCTCTCACCAGCAGAGCCAGATCACCAGTGGTGCCGATTCTTCAAGAGTAATTATCTTCTGTTTCAAATTCTCTTGATTATTTTTGCAAATGTGTGTTTACAGAGAACAATTATTTCTCTTTTGCTAATCTGTATTCTTTATGGGGCAGCACATGTTGCTTGTTGATAACTGGAAAAGTTGTCCTCCTCAAAGAGCGGCTTGGGGACTTCAGACTGGGGACTGCCCAGTAGGGGGTGTATGCATAAAGATGTGAATCAACAAAAACACAAGAAGAATGTGAAAGTTAAAGTGGAAATTGACTGGGCAGGGGGGAGAATTTATAGTAAAAATTTACTAAAATATTGATGTGTTTCTCACCCACACCTACCAAATCACTTATGAAGACATGGATTTAACCACTGGAGTCTTATGGATTACTTTTATGCTGCCTTTACGTTCTTTTTGGAGCATCACATTTTGGATTGTATGGACCTCAGAGCTGAGAAACTCTAAAAATGATAATCTGTGGTCTGCTGGACTTCCGGTTATGGCGACGTGTTGACGAAACGCACGAGTTGGCCCCACTGTGATTTGTATAGAGATTTCTTACCTTTTATCACAGTTTCACTCAAACTTCGACTACAGTTTGTTTCCTAAGTAAATGTTGTCTGAAATGTCACCTAGTTATGGAGATCATGCTAGCGACTTCATTTTCATGCTGACACAAGTGATATCCTCCAAGCAATACATTCAGTGAGAGTCGACATAATGTTAAAAATCAAGTTGCAGAGTGTTTCGGAAGATTGTTAATGGCCAATCTAAAGTCTTTAAAACTCCATCCAAAGTTGACTACTTTCTTTCAAATATGTAATCTGGTGACATTATTTCAATGATTTGTTAACACTCAGGAATATGTGTATAGCAGACGATTATCAATAGGACGTACTCCTTATAAGGGGACAAGGTAAATTTAGCGAAGCTCATCTGGGACGTGATTCATCGAACCATTTAGATGGGGAAGTTAGAAGTAAAGTAGTGTGTTGATTTGCTGGTGGTTCTCGGCAATTCACAGTTGTGGTTTTAAAATGTTTCTATTGATTGATGTTTCAAATTTTTATTGTCACAAGGCACAGGTGATTTTCTGTTTCAAAACCAGGGAGAGTATTGGATTATCTCATACTATAAGAAATGGCATTTTTGGCAAGTTTATTTTTTGGAACTGTAGGGGGCTGCATACTCTTACTAAAGTCAAACAAGTGATGACTAGGATAAAGCAGCTACAATCTAAAATTGTTTTTCTCCAGGAAACACATTTAATATCTAAAGATATCTGTAGAATACGTAATGGATGGCCTGGTCAAGTGTTTTCTGCTTCATTTAGTTCTCAAGCAAAAGGGGTTATTACAATGATCCATAAATTTATTTCATTTCAAATAGCTAAGACAATAGAGTAGGTAGATATTTAATTGTTCTAGGGACTTTACTCTCTAAATCACTGATTCTTGTCAATATTTATGGCCCTAATGAGGACATCCCAAAATTCTATAGTAACCTCTTTCTGACTTCATCCACCCTTTCTGGGTTTTCAATTGTACACTGGACCCAATTAGAGATCGTTCTTCTGGCCTCGATCAGTCACATAGACAAACCAGAAAGATCCTTCATTATTTTATAAAGGACATAATCCTATTAGAAATATGGAGACAAGTGCATCCTAAGGATATTCAGTCCTCTTGCTTTTCTTGAACACACCAGTCTGATTCCAGAATTTATTATTTTCTTATTTCAGCAACACTTACGTCATATATTTCTGATTGCTTTTATGACACAATAGTAATTTCAGATCACGCCCCTATATTATTCACTTACACTGTCCCTAGGTTATTAGGTAATATTCCAAAATGGAGATTTCACTCTAAATGGCTCCTAGACGAAAAACTTGTGAATATATCACACAACAGATAGAAATGTATTTTGATATTAATACAACACAAACCTCAGATTGTTATCAGATGGAAACTTTTAAAGTGTTCATTAGAGGTGTTGTTATGATGTATGCAGGAGGAGACAGACAAGGGGCTGGATCTAAGTGCGGTTTTATTTTATAAATGAACAGGAACAAAAGAAAACATCCACGGGGGGACAAAACTGAAACAAAAACACGAGCACAATGGAAGAACACGGAACTAGGGAAACACAGGGCTGGAACGAACACGGGAAGACGCACGGCAAGGTAGGCAAAACACATGGCAAGGTAGGCAAAACATAGGAGCGTAAACATACAAACATCTACCAACAACCATCAACGAACGACAAGGGATAGAGGAACAAAATACACAGGGTTTAAATACACAGACACACTAATGACTAAACGATATACAGGTGAGAACAATGAAGTGCATGGGCAGTGATGAAGGCAGGGAACTATGGGAAATGTAGTGCATGACAATAGACAAGCGAAACACGGGGCAGACAACAGGGATCGTGACATAACCCCCCCTCAAAAGGATCGGATTCCAGACGATCCAAAAGAAACCCAAAACAACAAAATCGTCCAAGGAGTGAAGGGGGGCTAGCAGACAAAAGAAGGTACACAAGGGGCAAACAGACAGACCAAGGGAGCACAAGGTGCAAACAGACAGTCCAAGGGGGCACAAGGGGCAGACAGACAGTCCAAGGGGGCACAGCGGGCAAGAAGGCAGTCCAAGGGGAGCACACAGGGCAGACAGGAAGTCCAGGGGGCACAGAGGGCAAGAAGGCAGTCCAAGGGGGCACAGAGGGCAAGAAGGCAGTCCAAGGGGCAGGGACAGGTTCAGGAGGCCTGGGAGGCGGCCACAAGACAGGGATAGGTTTAGGAGGCCTGGGAGGCGGCCACAGGGCAGGGACAGGTTCAGGAGGCCTGGGAGGCGGCCACCGGACAGGGACAGGTTCAGGAGGCCCGGGAGGCGGCCACAGGACAGGGACAGGTCCAGGAGGCGGAGCTGAGGGAGGCTCTGGAGACGAAGCTGAGGGAGGCTCAGGAGGCAGAGCTGTGGGAGGCTCAGGGGCCTCAAGAGGTGGAGCTGTGGGAGGCAGAACCATGAAAAGCTCTGGAGGCTCAAGGGGCGGAGCCGTTGGAGGCTCAGGAGGCAGAGCTGAGGGAGGCTCAGGAGGCAGAGCAGAGGGAGGCTCAGGAGGCAGAGCAGAGGGAGGCTCAGGAGGCGGAGCAGAGGGAGGCTCAGGAGGCGGAGCCGAGGAAGGCAGGGCCGAGGAAGGCTCGGGAGGCTCAGGAGGCGGAGCCGAGGGAGGCGGAACCATGGAAAGCTCTGGAGGCTCAGGAGGCGGAGCCGAGGGAGGCAGAACCATGGAAAGCTCTGGAGGCTCAGGGGGCGGAGCCAAGGGAAGCTCAGGAGGCAGAGCTGAGGAAGGTGGTGCCATAGGAGGCTCTAGAGGCGGAGCCCTAGAAGGCTCTGGAGGCGGAGCTGTAGGAGGCTCTGGAGGTTCTGGAGGCAGAGCCGTGGAAGGCTCAGGAATTGAAGCCATGGGTGTCTCGAGGGGCGGAGCCCTGGAAGGCTCTGGAGGTGGAGCAGTGGAAGGCTCAGGAGGCGTAGCCTTGGAAGGCAGAGCCGTGGAAGGCTCAAGAGGGGGAGCCGTGGAAGGCCCGAGGGGCGGAGCCCTGGGAGGCTCGAGAGGCGGAGCCCTGGAAGGCTGGAGAGGCGGAGCCCTGGAAGGCTGGAGAGGCGGAGCCCTGGGAGGCTGGAGAGGCGGAGCCCTGGGAGGCTCGAGGTGCGCTGGCTCTTGGACGGTCGAGGCTACAGGCGCAGGCCCTGGGACGGTCGAGGCTACAGGCGCAGGCCCTGGGACGGTCGAGGCTACAGGCGCTGGCCCTGGGACGGTCGAGGCTACAGGCGCTGGCTCTGGAACGGTCGAGGCTACAGGCGCTGGCTCACTGACGTTCGAGGCTACAGGCGCTGGCTCACTGACGTTCGAGGCTACAGGCGCTGGCTCACTGACGTTCGAGGCTACAGGCGCTGGCTCACTGACGTTCGAGGCTACAGTCGCTGGCTGCTTGGCAGAGGTAGACAGAGGCTGGAGGGCAGAGGCCTTTCCTTTCCTTTTCTCCTCCTCCTCTGGGCGGACGAGGCTGGCAACGCTGGATCACTGACCGTGGCTGGCGTGGGCTCAGGCTCGCTGACCGTGGCTGGCGTGGGCTCAGGCTCCCAGACCGTGGCTGGCGTGGGCTCAGGCTCGCAGACCGTGGCTGGCGTGGGCTCTGGCTCGCAGACCGTGGCAGGCGTGGGCTCTGGCTCGCAGACCGTGGCAGGCGTGGGCTCTGGCTCGCAGACCGTGGCAGGCGTGGGCTCTGGCTCGCAGACCGTGGCAGGCGTGGGCTCTGGCTCGCTGACCGTGGCTGGTGTGAGCTGGGAAGCGGAAGCCCTTCTCCTCCTCCTCCGAGCGGACAAAGTTGGCTCGTTAATCAAGGCAGGCGTGGGGGTTGGCTTGCTGGCAGGTGGGGCAGGCGAAACAGGACAAGCCATGGACGACTGGAGGGTCACCACTGTGGGAGGAGAGGCAGGATCCTCCTCCACAACATCCACTGTGAAAGGCGAGCCACATGCCAGCAGCGTCTCCTCCACAAAATCGCGGAGCGTCCAGCCACGCGTCGCTGGTGGCAACCGCTCCCTGAGCGAACTGTTCAGGTTGCCGCGAAAGAAAACTACCAGGGAGGAGTCCGGGAAGTCCGCGACACTCGCCAGATCAAGGAAATCGCGGATATGGTCTTCAACCGGACGGTCCTCTTGTTTGAGGCTGAGGAGTTTAAAGTTCGCCTGTTGTACCGCTAGATCCATTTGCGGTCGTTCGTTCTGTTATGATGTATGCAGGAGGAGACAGACAAGGGGCTGGATCTAAGTGCGGTTTTATTTTATAAATGAAAGTGAATACAAAATAAACAGGAACAAAAGAAAACATCCACGGGGGGACAAAACTGAAACAAAAACACGAGCACAACGGAAGAACACGGAACTAGGGAAACACACAGCTGGAACGAACACGGGAAGACAGGCAAGGTAGGCAAAACATAGGAGCATAAACATACAAACATGTACCAACAAGCATCAACGAACAACAAGGGATAGAGGAACAAACAGGGTTTAAATACACAGACACACTAATGACTAAACGATATACAGGTGAGAACAATGAAGTGCATGGGCAGTGATGAAGGCAGGGAACTATGGGTAATGTAGTGCATGACAATAGACAAGTGAAACACGGGGCAGACAACAGGGGATCATGACAGGTGTTCTTATAAGCATCACAAGCAGTAAATCAAAAGGCTACAAAAAAAGAGAAGACTGCACTTGATACAAAAATTAAACTTCTTGAAAAAAAAATTCATATAAAGATGATTTAATCATTCATCAAGTATTGTTAACTCTTAGAACTAAATACAATTAATTATCTGCCAAAAAGCAACCGCCAGTCTTATGATGTTAAGGCAAAATTATGATCAGGGTGAAAAAGCTGGGAAATTGTTAGCTTTGAGAATTAAAACATCTGAAAAGAATAATAAATTCTATTGAAGATAATATTGGCAATATCACAAGTGACCCGGTTAGAAGAAACAATACTTTTAAATGCTTTTTCGAGACTTTATACACCTCTGAATATTTAAACAGTTGTGCACAAACAACCTTTTCTGGAAAATTGTCCCTGGACACAGATATAACGGAAGAAGAAATTATAGAGGCTATTGATATCTTAACAGCGAGTCGAACACCAGGGCTCTTGACGTAGAAATAAATGTAAGAAATTTAAAAGAAAACTTGTCCCACCAATTTTAGATACGTTTAAAGAATCCTTTGAAAATGGTGTACTCCCAGACTCTTTAAGAAATGCTCTCATTATGTTACTTCCTAAGCCTAATAAAATAAATACAAAATGCAAATCATTTCAGCCAATTTCATTCCTTAATACAGATGTTAAGATATTGAGTAAAATTCTGGCAAGGAGGTTGTAGGCATTTTATCGAGACCAAAACAGATTTATTAAGGGCAGGCAAGGTCTCCATAATGTTAGAACTTTGCTTAGCATTTTACATCTTAAAAAGGTAACTTCTGATACAGCCATTCTGTCCCTGGATGCTGAAAAGGCCTTCTACAGGGTGGAATGGCCCTATCTATTTGAGGTAGTGAAAAGATTTGGGTTTGGAGAAATTATTCATAAATAGATTAAGATACTTTACACATGTTCTATGGCTGAAGTACTCACTAATAGTATAGTTTCCAGGGCTTTTAATATTCAAAGGGGTACTTGTCAAGGGTGCCCCTATCACCTCTTTTTTTTGTCTTAGCAATCGAGCCACTTGCCATAGCAGTAAGGTCTCATTGTTCAGCTTCTAGGACTTGAAGTTAATATCCCTAATAATCAGCACTTCCTTGTTTTAAAAACGTCATCAGGGTCTTCAGGTTGGCACCCTCCTTCACCGGTGTTTCGTTGATAGGCCCACGACTCCTCCAGAGGGGACAGGGACTTCTGTGAAGTTTACCACAATACAAAATCCGGCCTGAGCTTGGTGTTTAAAATCTCATGTGGAAACTTGAGTTGCTGATCTAGATCCACTTGCATTTTCCAGTCCCGTGTGGCGTCCAAGAGGGTGCTGCCCTGCTCTCACAAAGGGGATAGTGGATGAGTGTCCAGATGTTGGGTGAGGGAGGGCAATGATGGAAGATCGGCTTCCTTCCAGAATGAATTCCAGTTGGCGTAGGACTTGGTTATGCCTCCAGGTATAATGGCCTTGGGACAGACTGATTTTGCAGCCAGTGAGGATGTGCCTGAAAGTTGCTGGGGTTTGGCAGAGAGGGCATGCTGGATCATCTCCAAACCACTGGTTAAGATTCTTGGGTGTTGGAAGAACATCGTAGGTGGCCCTGATGATGAAGTTGATTTGGCTTCCTTCCATCTCCCACAGATCTTTCCAAGTGAGATTATGGTGCTCCAGGTTTTCCCAGTTAGTCCACTGGCCCTGCTTGGCTTGTGACACTGCCTTTACGCATCTCTCTGCTTCCTGTTGGTGCCGGACCTCTGCAACTACCATCTTTCTCCTCTCTCAAGGTGATGCCTTGTGCCATGCAGGTCGACTTGTTCCTAGTCCAAGCCCACCTCTTCCTTGTTGCACCTGTCCTACTATGTCTCCATGTCTGAGTGTGGATTGTGCTTGCTTTAAAGCATCAGCTGGGGCCCAATTCCTCCCAGTTGCCAGTCTGGGAGGAGCTGTTCGTATGGCTGCATCTTGAGACTCTGCCAGGGTCATGCTCAGCCTCACTTTGGTGTATTTATATTCTTCGGTGAGGCTAGAGATTCCAGTGCACCATGTCCGTACAACCCGATGTTACTGAGGCAGCACGGGAGTCCCATCCACTTCTTGACGTATGCACTGACTGTCCTCTCCAGCTTCTCAACTTTGGAAATGGGAAACTCATACACCATTAAAGGCCACATTAGGCGAGGGAGCAACCCAAACTGCAGACACCACAGCTTCAGCTTGCCCGGAAGTGAAGTCTTATCAATACTGACAAGGCCTTTGATGGTTTCTTCCCTCAGTTGATCACAGAAATCTTTGCATCTTTGAGACTTGCGTTATACTACCATCCTAGACTCTTGACAGGAAGCTCTGATATCAATGGAATGGGTGTTTTATTGATGTTGAACCTTTGATCGGTAAGCTTTCCTTTGATGATGGATATGCTCCTAGATTTATTGGGTTTCACCTTCATCCTTGCCAATGTAATGTTGGAGTGAAGCTTCGCTAACAGACCTTTGGTACAGGCAATGGTTGAGGTCAAGGTGGTCATGTCGTCCATATAGGCTCGAATCGGAGGTAGCCGCTGTCCAGCCTGCTGACACTCCCCTCCGACTACCCATTTAGATGCTCTGATGATCACCTCCATTGCCATGGTGAAGGCTAGGGGGGATATGGTGCACCCTGCCATGATACCCACTTCCAATGATTGCCATGATGTTGTATATTCTGCAGTTGTTATTGTAACATTAGTAGTTGTAATTGTACCATACTAGGCATCAGAATAAACACCACAGATATAAGTATTTCTTTGAACACAGACGATGTCATTATATAACTAACAGGTTTGGCTCACTCCATTCCTTCCCCAATACAACTTCTTTTTTTTTTTGTTAACTTCTCTGGTTATAAAATCAATCAATCCAAATTGTGTATTCTTTTATTGAATAAGGATGATAGTCAAATACCAGCTGTTACTCACTTTAATGTAGTAGACTCCTTCACTTATTTAGGAATTAAAATCACAGCTAATGTAGATTATATATCCTCTGCATATTATCAAACCCTTTTAAATAACATCTCCAAATTCATTGACAGATGGAAAAGTCTACCCATATCGCTAATTGGATGTATAAACACAATAAAAATGAGTGTATTACCTAAAATAATATACATCTTTCAAAATATTCATCTGTGCCCTCCACCCTCCTTTTTTACATCACTTTGGAACCTATTCACTGATTTCATCTGGAATAATAAACAAGCTTGAGTTTGTCTGCCATTATTATTCTTACCATATAATAGGGGTGTTCTTCAATTTCCTAATTTACAGTGGTATTATTGGGCATCACAATTGCAATCTATTTTATACTATTTCTATTCTGAAGCCCGCCCATCTTGGCTGGACATTGAATCTTTTTTATAAAGTCAAAATTACCCCTTAATCTTTATCTTTATTAGATAGATATCAAAACTCTCAGAAAAGACAAATATATTCTCATTAATACAATTAAAGTATGGTTGCGATGTGCATAATTATTTAAATCAGTCAAATATTTATCATGTTTTACCCCAATATGGGGAAATAAGAGTTTCAAACCAGCCCGATCAGCCTAAGGATTTAAGCTATGGTATAATAAAGGGGTGCAAAAAATTTTGGATTTTTAGAAAGGAAATTACTTAATGTCCTTTGCGGAGATTGTAGCACAGTTTGATATTCCCAAAAAATATTTCTTTAAATTCCTTCAAATTAGGAGCTATGTTTCTTCTTACCAAAGTACAAAGCTTACTCCTATTGAAATGTTATTATCAAAGTCACCCCAATATAAAACTTAATATCAATATTTTATAAATTGTTAGAGTCATACTCTAATTAATCTTCAGAATCCAAATTGATCTCCTGGAGAGAAGATTTAAAAATGTCCTTAGATACATGGGAAAAAGTATGTATGAAAGATCAATCTCAAACTATTAACAGTAATATCAAATTAATACAGTACAAATGGATTATGAGAACGTATTTTACTCCAGTTATGTTAAAGAAAATAGTCAGAACACACCAGATACATGCATCAAATGCTTAGATGATGAAGGCACACTTTTGCACAGCATGTAGAATTGTCCTAAGGTGCAGGAGTTTTGGAAATAGGTAGTTTTACTTATTTTTTTAGATGGTTTCTATTAATATCCCAATGAAAGCAGAAATTTTCATTTTTGGGAATTTTTCCTGAGAATATTGTATATGGTAGCAGCACTCGTAAACTCATTGACATGTTTATACTTCAAGAAAAGCCTCTAATAGCTATGTATTGGAAGAAAGTGGAAAGGCCATCTATCGTACGGTGGATCAATAATATGTCCTTTTGTTTGTCGATGGAAATGATTACATATATTCTGAAAGGTAAACTGTCTTTCTTTGAGAATATTTGAAAACCCTTTATATCCTTTATTTCAAACTCGGATTTAAGTAATATAATTAATGAGGTAGAAAAGGATAAAATAGCTTGATTCTCAACTTATTTTCACCCACATTTTATTACTACTAAACCATTAGTCATTTAATAATACTGTTTTTCCTAAATTACTACTGCTACTCTTGTGTGCATGACTATTTCCAACTCTTCTCAGTGTGTAGCTATCTGAATTGACCTGTGCCCTTTTTTTCTCTCTCTGTGTTTTATTTTTCCTTTATTATTATTATAATTATTACTATTATGTAAAGAGATCTAACTATTTTTAATTTATAATATTGTTGTAATACACTGGCATAATTTATTACATCTCAATAAACAAATTGTTAAAAAAAAAATGTGTGGTCTGCTAAAGAAAGTCATACACATATGGCATAAGGGTGAGGAAATTATGAGAGAATATTCATATTTGGGTGAACTATTCCTTTAAGAGCGCTTTAATTGGCCTCTTAAAGAGAGAGAGTTAACCCAAAAATGAAAATTCTCTCATCATTTACTCACCCTTATTCCATCCCGGTGTGTATGACTTTCTTTTGCAAAACACAAACAAAGAGTTTTACAAGAATTGGATTACTTTTATGCAACCTTTGTCATTTTTATTCATTTATTTATTTTGAGCTTCAAAGTTTTGTCACAATTCACTTGCATAGAAAGAACCTACAGAGATTAAATATTCTTCTAAAAATCCTTGTTTGAGTTTTGGGTGATCTATCCCTTTAAATGTGGTCTATGTCAGACACTAGTCTGACAGGTGATACTCCTAAACCTTGACTGCTTTATACTTAGTCTTATTTTTTCTTATTCTTTGACACTATAGACAGGAGTACCTGTGGTTGTACTTGACCATTTCTTTGGAAATTGTTTCAGAAATCGAGCAGTGGATATAGACACCCACTAAGCTGGACTGAATAGAGGCATTGCTCCATATATTAAAGGAATAGTCCACTTCAAAAATGTAGATTCTGTAATAATTTATTCCACCCTTATCTCATTCTGAACTGTATGACATTTGTATGTGGATCAAAAAGACATTTATTTTTAATGAAAAATGATTTGTTTCTCACCAATACCATATGCCTTCAAAAGACTTGGAATATGAACCACAAGCCGCATAGACTACCTTAATGGTACTTTTGGGTCCTTTTTTAAGCTTTAAAGTTGTAGTGCGTAACTTTTTCAGTCTCAATTATTTCTCCTATCCCAGCTTAATATGAAGAGATGACAACAAGTGAGCCGTTCGTAGGTGTTTTCAAATTGTAAAAACTGTCTCTGTGGCACTATAGTTTCCTGTTTGTTTTGAGCAACTTGTCCAGCCCAACACAAAAACATTGACTAAACCAATGCCGTAAGCTGAGGACGAGGCTGTCTGTTTGTTCGATCAACAACAGACTGGGGACGTATTCGGAAGGCTATTTGAAAACAATTTTTATTTTTGCAATTCCATTAGATGTGGCTAGTGGTGCAGAAATTGAACACTCCAGCTTTAAAGTGAGTCACTGTCAACTGCCATTGTATTTACTTTTTCTATATCTGTGCTATTCTGTAAAACGAAAACATTTGCAAGAGGAATGGTGGGTCAAAATGGGCTATCTGCAAAGTTTTGGAAAGGGAGTGATGGATGGATGGAATCCTCATGTTCCACAGCTGGATAGCTATACAGACAGTGGCATCTACCTCCTACAGTATGTGGAGAGCTTCCTCAAGGTACTGTATGTAACTACGGAACATCTGTTGACATGTTTACTTTGAAATGTGTGGGATTTTCCTGTATTTGAAAGCTCAGTTATTATTACTGTTTTATTTAGGGCCCACCACAAACTTTCCATCCCAGCATAGACCTGAAAAACTGGTTTTCCCAGAGGACAGTGAAGAAGAAGAAGAGGAAGCAAATCAAACGACTCATCCTCAGGCTCCACAGAGAGCAAATGGTTTGATTTTTACAGTTGAAGTCAGACATTTTCATACATCTTACCCAAATACATTTAAACACAGTTTTTCACAATTTCTGACATTTAATCGTAGAAAACATTCCCTGTCTTAGGTCAGTTAGGATCACTACTTTATTTTAAGAATGTGAAATGTCAGAATAATAGTAGAGAGAATGATTTCTTTCAGCTTTTATTTCTTTCATCACATTCCCAGTGGGTCAGAAGTTTACATACACTTTGTTAGTATTTGGGGTAATTACTTTTAAATTGTTTAAATTGTTTAAAGGCTATCCACGTTTTGGATAGCCTTCCACAAGCTTCTCACAATAAGTTTCTGGAATTATGGCCCATTCCTCCAGACAGAACTGGAGGAATTATCTTCCTGGCTGATGTCTTGAGATTTTGCTTCAATATATCCACATAATCTTCCTTCCTCATGATGTCATCTATTTTGTGAAGTGCACCAGTCCCTCCTGCAGCAAAGCACCCCCACAACATGATGCTGACACCCCCATGTTTCACGGTGGGATGGTGTTCTTCGGCTTGCAAGCCTCACCCTTTCACTTGTCTCCATATTTCTAATAGGATTAAGTCCTTAATAAAATAATGAAGGGTCTTTCTGGTTTGTCTATGTGACTGATCAAGGCCAGAAGAACAATCTATAATTGGGTCCAGTGTACAATTGAATTCTCCACCAATTGCATAAAACCCAGAAAGGGTGGATGAAGTCAAAAAAAGGCTACTATAGAATTTTGGGATGTCCTCATTAGGGCCATAAATATTGACAAGAATCAGTGAAATTTAGAGAGTAAAGTCCCTAGAACAATTAAATATCTACCTAATGGATACTGTATTGACATTTCACACAACATTTACTTAGGAAACAAACTGTGGAAAAATCTTGTGAATATATCACACAACAGATAGAAATGTATTTTGATATTAATACAACACAAACCTCAGATTGTTATCAGATGGGAAGCTGTCACGAACGCCGAGTTAGGCACCTCCTCAACCGGCCATCAGAGATTTGAGTCACCCGAGTATTGATGTTACACTACAATTACACTACCTTGCCCATAAACCCACACACCCGGACTAATTATACTACAGCTGTTTCCCATCACTGACTCTCTATTTAACCCTGCCTGTTGTTTTACTCATTGCGAAGTCTTGTTTGCCCCGGCTACATTTCTGAGTGTTATTTACTGCATATCTGATCTACTGTGTACCAACCTTGCCTTGTTTCCTCGACCACGTTTGTTTGCCACTTGCCTTGATTATACTCTCGCCTGAATTCTGATTATCACTGTTTGCTGCCCGCCCTGATCTTCTGCCTGCTCTGACTTTGACTCTGCCTGCCTACGTTAACTCTGTCTGCCTGTTGCTTGACCCTTGCATGTACGACCTGTGAATATTTCATTAAAACTGCTTATGGATCCCAACTTACCTGAGTCTTCGTTACAGAAGCTTTTAAAGTGTTTATTAGAGGTGTTCTTATAAGCGTCACAAGCAGTAAATCAAAAGGCTACAAAAAAAGAGATGACTGCACTTGATACAAAAATTAAACTTCTTGAAAAAAATTACCATATAAAGATGATTTAATCATTCATCAAGTATTGTTAACTCTTAGAGCTAAATACAATGAATTATCTGCCAAAAAGCAACCGCCAGTCTTATGATTTAAAGTTAAATATAAAACATAATAAAATAAATACAAATATTTAAATAAAACCATATATTATCCATTTCAAACTATTCAATGATCTATTCAAAAGCTACTGAATAAAAATGTGATTTTAAAGAAGATTTAAAAATGGCTAATGATGAAGCTGATCTCTCATCCAAAGGGAGACTATTCCATAGATTAGGACATATCACAGAAAAGGCACGGTTACCCTTAGATCTATAGCGGCAACGAGGAACCTTCAATAGAAGTTGATCAGATGACATGAGCGCTCAGGTGGGGGAGTAAGGTTGTAAAAGGTCACTGATGTATTGGGGCGTGAGACCAGATAGTGCCTTGTAGACAAAAGAGGAAGCCAGTGTAGAGATGCTAAAACCAGGGAAATGTGATCCCTCTTTCTTGACCCTGCTAAAAGCCTAGCTGCCATGTTTGGAACTAGCTGTTGGCAGGATAACGCAGTTTGGGGTAGACCAATGTACAATGAGATACAACAGCCTAACCTTGATGTAATAAGTGAGTGGATCACAATTTCCAAGTCTTTATGGGAATTTTTTTTTTTTTCAATTTAGCGACAGAAAAAGCTACCCTTGACAACAGCACTGATCTGCTTATTGAAAATAACGAGGAGTCTAAAATTTCTCTAAGACTTCTTAAATGATCTTGTGCATTGGACAGCAGAGGACTTAACTGGGCAACCAGGCCAGGTAAGGAGGACATGGAGGAACCTTAAATCAGAACTTCGGTTTTACTTTCATTTAAATGTAAGACATTGTTTACCAGCCAATGTTTAATATCTTTGAAGCAATTTAGGGCATTCTCAGATGAACAATTCTTGTCTACACTCACTGGGAAATAAAATTGGGAATTGTCAGCATAGCAGTGATAAGATATGCTATACTTCTGAAAAATAGAGCTCTGAGGAAGCATATACAGGGAAAATAACAAGGGTCCTAATATAGACCCTTTAGGGACACCATACTGTAATTGAGTTGCCATAGACGAAAAATTACATACATTTACAGAGAACGTCCTTTCTTTTAGATAGGAGAAAAACCACTGAATGGACAGGGAATAAAACAGCCTATTTAAGACTGCCCGAAGCAGTCCCGGCAAAGACCATCGGTGAGTGCAGTGTTGTTTATTTCCTTTGAGGTAATCCAGTCAGAAGTGAGGTTTAGCGTAGATTTCAAACTAACAAAAATGACTTGTGTCATGCACAAAGCCAGTGTCCTAAACGACTTGCCAAAACTAGTTTGCTAATATTAAATCTGTGGAGTGGTTAAAAAAATCAGTTTTAATGACTTCAACCTAAGTGTATGTAAACTTCTGACTTCAACTATATATATATATATATATATATATATATATATATATATATATATATATAAATTATTAAAATAAAAGTCCTCCCGTTCGAATCGCAGCGTGAGCCAACTCTTGTTCTCACCTTCCCCGTTCGAATGCTGTGAGCCCATCCACTTCTATGCTGAGTGGAGTTCTCCTGTTTGAATCACAGTGTAGCCCCTCTCAACCAGCCATCGTACAAGAATGCACCTTCAAGCAAATACATACAGCGCTCCCTCTATAATGCTTTTTTGGGGGAAAGATACAATTTTCAGAAGTATCTTGTATATGCCAATTTACCATATAGAATTGTTGCCGGCTCCCTTAATGCCTTTTTGGGCGGTAATCGTGACTCGAGTTGAGTCTCGAGCTCCGAGCCCTCCAGTATACGGACAGCAAGCCAAATAAGTTTACCTCTTCTATACTAGATTACATTAACATACAAACTACAAAGGTAATGTCTGTGATGAGAGCGGTTGCCCTTCCTGCACTGCTGGTAGTTACGCTACTGCTTTGTCAGCTGAATGAATGGGTGCAAGAATAAAGAAAAATAATATTCTGCTTTTTCTCGTATAGTCTTCTCTGAGAAAGATAAACATATCAGGGGAAACATACTCTTGGACTACGTGATTGACCTTTTTCAACCTCTCATGCATCTTTGCTGTGTTCTCCATACGAGCAACTTCTTTTATCTTATTTTATTGTAAAGTTTAAGGGCTAATGAGACTTTAAATGTATCAAGCACTAGCCCCTTAGTTATTAGTTCAGTGCTTTGAAATATCCATCTGGATATCGGGATATGCAGCAAATGGGTTGTAATTTAAGCTTAAATGTTTAAGAGGGATTGGTTTCCATTGTTGATGGTACCACTGAGGTACCACTTATTCAAAGGGCAAACATGAATGCTAAACTTGCTGTTTGATTAGTACTCATTGGTTCTTTTTGACTTCTGATTTTACTAGAATTGTAAGTACCGAATGGATACTGAAAAAGATTACAAAACTATTGTCCTCCAAAACATTATGCCAGTTGTCCTTAAGACATTTAAGTACTTTATTTTGGTGCTGTATTTGTGCTGTATTTAGTTTCAATTCTCTATGAAAACTGTGGTCAACTTCTGATTATTTAATCTGTTTTTTTTTTTTTGCTTCATTTATTCTAATTTCACAGCGTCCCTTCTGGAATAGCTGCAGTCTCTAATTGTTGACTGATCATGATCTTAATCAGTTCTGCATTATACTTTAATGTAACTCTATGGCCAAAAACCAGAATGTACTTTATATGTGCTTGTGTATCCCTCTTGTTCATTTTGAAAAAGCATTAGGCGGCTCAGTTTTTTTTAAAGAAACATTCATATGTAATGTAATTTGGCATGAGTAATAGTGTCTGGAAATAAAGCAAATCTTTCCTCCTTTATGTGTTCCCTGCTGTTTTGTTTATGGCATTTGTGCTCTGGCACACCTTGTGCAATTGTTTTTATCTCTTCAGTGCTCTTGGGAAATGCAAAGTCAGTGTGGCATTATATCTAATTAATAGTGTTTCTACAGATACACAAGGTGAGAGACACATAACTGCGCTCTTGTCTTAATCTACTCAGTCTAAATTGTACAATCATTTTAAAAACAGTTTATGCTACTTAAATAATTCTTGCAGAAAGAACTGATGTTCAATATTAGCATGCAAAAAAAAACTGACATACAACTCAAGCTAGTAGACTAGTTAACCTGTATAAACAGACTCAGCAATGTTTCAGGATGAAGCTATACAGAATGTAAAAATGGGGCATGGTCTAAACCTTAAACTTAAAATAGATTTTTTTTTCCTTTTACAACTTTTTTGCTCAGAAATGTGATACAGTTCCATGTAGAAACAATATCAGGTGTCCTAATTCGATTTACAAACACAAAGTCTGCTTTCAATGAGGTATTGGATTTCAACTTAGGAATACTTCTAAAAGTTTTGAATTACAAGCCCTTAAAAAATTAATGAATCTCCAGTTTGTATCAGTTGCACACCTTTTAGTAACCATGACGATCCAATAGCCAGCTCTTGACATTTTCAGATCTCTAATATGACGCCTTTTGACGCATCACTAAAACTTTATCAACAATAAAATCTAAAGGGATTTCTCTGTATTTGACAAAGCATTTACTTAAAATAGTGAAGGTGCTGAATGCAATAACTTTTGAAATAAAAGCTCTAAATGTGAAAAAATGCCCAAAATCTTTTTGCACAGTATATTCAACTAACATATAATGAATGTATTTAAATAACAGGCAATGCCCACACCTCACATATTTGCCGAAAACTAGATTTGTGCTGTGCAAAAAAAATTAGGAAATCACATAATAGCCTGAAATATACAATGTGGCAAGAATTGAGAAATGTACGTATTGTAATAGAGCCAATAATCAGTTAATCATTAAAGTTTTATTGCCAAACTCTGTAACCCTTTTGAGATTTACTCACTTTCTTTCTTTACCCCTGTCCTTTACCCATCACAATAGCACATTTTCAAACTTATATGAACCGTGACGCTATCTGACCAGCTTAAATATGGGACAAATCGCGTCCCGTATTGATTTGATACAGGGCGCATAATTGTAGGCCTATCTCTAAATACGGGACGATCCCGTACTTTACCGGACGGTTGACAACCCTATAACTTATAAGTGACGCTGGAATATTCCAGGAGGATCCCAGTTTCTACGGTGCATCCTGCAGCAGAACAGGAACACGAATATCAATTATTATCAACAATTTGGCCATCTGATTATTAGGGGGGAAACTACAGAAATTGTAGTTACGGCCCTCCCATCCACAAATATTTAAACATTCAAAATAACCACTTAAGGAAACCCTTTCCAGTTCAGTCCAATCGCTAATGACATTTCATTTAATCTCTAATATTTTATATTGTCAGTATAAGGACTACTCTGTTTTTAGTAAATAAACTTTGTAGGCTACATGTCAAGAGTCATTTTCCTGAGGCCATTAGATGGTTGAACGAAAGTAGTGGATGTGTTTAAAAACATAGTGAGCTTCCTACTTAGTCGGCACATGATGCCTAAAAACTCTTCACGCCGAACGCTCACTAGGTAGGCAGCTCGCTATGTTTTGACGCGAAGGCAGTGCGTGTCACAGTTTCTGTGTCGCCGCTGAGGTCGCTGTTATTCCTGTGGACTTCAGTCTGGAGCCGGACACTGAGAGGAAGGACAGCAGCAGCTTTGGAAAAGAGAAAATTAAACATCGAGGGAATCTGTCACCGCTAACCGGGACACTGTCGCTGCTCTACCTACAAAGCCAGCTGCTCTTACAGGACTTACACAAACTGTAAGTGACTTTCATGACTATGGTTTATTATGTGGATGTAATATATTTGTCAGGTATGTCTGGGTTGTTAATGTTAAGTTGTGTTTAATAGCTTAAAGAGTGGCGAGCTAGCATGCTGCTAATGAATGTGTCGCTATTATTAACAGCTGTCAGGTAAATTTCTCATGTCATTTCTTTCAATAACAAGCAACATTCTTATTAAATAATCGGGGTTTCATTGTGACATTTGAATAGGAACGAATATTTGACTATATTTGCGCTTCAAAGAGCTTCGTGTATATCCGGCATAGTTTTATTGCATTGAAACCTTAGCAGGTTGTCTTAAAGTTGTACTGATGTTAATGTCTCTATTTTCACTGAGAACTTACTTGCTTTGATAAGTTGAGGAAGAAGTTTCAAAGTTTCCAGCGAGGCAATAAAGCCTCAATTTAATTTAAAGTCGATTGGAGGGATCCTGTTAAAATAGTTAAACTATTGTGCTCCGAAGTAGTGGAAATTATGGCTCAATTTAACCTTATTTTATAGTGTTTCTCTATTATTTTGTATGAGATGACGCTTTCTACGCTTCAAACTGCTGTCTTCGCGCATGCGCACCATGTTTTATGGCTCCCTCATAGGAACAAATAATCTTTCAAATGATGTAATTCTGAAATTAAAGCTCATCATGATTTTGATGTGTGAAAAGCAAATAATATTTGATGAAACTTGCCAGCAATAAGTTACCAACTATAGTCTTACGTACAGACTAAAAACATTTATATTTTCCCCCAGTTGTTTCATGTTTGAACACTTATTTGAATATTCTAGAAGCTCAGTAAAATGTTGGCTTTGGAAGCACCAACGGCAGTGGCCTCTTTGCATCCTGTTGCATCCTGTTTTCCATGTCCTCTGGTTACAAAGAGAGCAAGAGCAGAGGAAAAAGGGGGAAGGATACTGTATGTGCTTTGCAGGAAACTTACACAGCCCTATGACCCCTTTTCATCTCGTATGGCAACCCCTGTACTGGTGCCATCGGTGTGAATAGAATTATGTATAATTACTCATCTGCCTATAAACGTCACCATACAAGATGGCGAGTGATGATCCAAACGTCTGTTGTTGACTGTCACAGCAATGTTGATGCAGAGAGTTTTTCACAGTTTTGTTATTATTTTTGTTCTGTTTACTTATGTGTAATGGACTGTATCTCAGCCAGGCTTTCATTCCCAAATAGCCTATGCCTCGAAATTTCCAAGAACTCCTTAGAAATGTAGCCATATGTAAATGTCATTTTGTGCACCACTCCATAAACACTCCTATGTACAGTATGTAAGGTTTAGCTTGCAAACCTTACTTTAGCTGGCTCTCAAGACTATTTGGGTAATTCAAACAATACCTGCCAAGACAATGTCCTGGTCATATTTAAGCCCAAATCAATACAAAAAACACATTAAATAATATTTTGCATAAAGACATTAAAGGCCATTAAATGAATATTCCAGGTTCAATACAAGTTAAGATCAATCATCAGCATTTGTGGTATAATGTTAATTACCACAAAAAAATATTATTTCGACTCTTAAAAAAGGAAAACTCCAGGTACACAGTGAGGCACTTACAGTGAAAGTGAATGGGGACATTTTTTTGAGGGTTTAAAGGCAGAAATGTGAAGCTTATAATTTTACAAAAGCACTTACATTAATTATTCTGTTAATACTCATTATTTGAGCTGTAAAGTTTAAATAATAGTTTTTTGGTGATTCGTTTTAGGGTTTACGTCATTTCTGTGTCATGGCAACAAAGTTTAAAAATCGGATATATCTTTACACAGAAAAGTTTAGTAAGCGATTTTATCACACTAAAATAATATTAACACTCGTATTGTTTATGTCTTGCGGCTATACTTTAGAAACATTTTAAGTTCCTCAAGCCACGTCCACACTAATATGTTTTAGTTCGAAAATGCATCTTTTTCTCTACATTTTGGCCTTCAATCCACACAGAGATGGCGTTTTTGACAAATTGAGCTTTTCGAGTGGATAAAGTGGATACATTTGAAAAAGGCATCTTCACATTGTAGTTTGGACAGGGGAAACGGAGTTATCTGAAAACAATTAAGTCAGTGTTTCCTACACAATTCAGCTCTTGCAGCGGGAGAAAACGCCCCGCCTACCCTCCCCCCATATTATATTATTCTATACTATAGTATTTATATAGTTTATTATATTTGTATTATATATAAGTTACATGTTAGTTTTTACATTATTAAAAAAATATTGCAAAAGTGTATCTGTAGCTAGCTACACTGTCATTTGAACATTGAACAAGACTGATTCAGTGAGTTCACGTGTTATTGTCATGTGTTATTCACTTGTCAGAGTAAAAAATTTACTTGTTCGGTATATTATGATAAATTGTCAAAATAAATAGCGTGAAGCCTCCACACATGCTAGGTCTCCGCGGTAACGCGCTCAACAAGCCATGTGAATTAGATGCATGGATTGATAGTCTCAGACGCCGAGGCAACTGAGATTCATCCTCCACCATCTGGATTGAGACGAGTCACTATGCCACCAAGAGGATCTGGAGTGCATTAGGAATTGGGCATTCCAAATAAAAAATAAATAATAATAATAATAATAATAATAATAATAATAATAATAAAAAATACCATGACAAATAATAACATTAATTAATTTGTTATCTATGTAAGAATTGTTTCAAGTTCTCAAGTAATTATTCAAGACTAGTAAACAGTCAGTAATAAAATAAAAATAAAAACAGCAATGAATAGAAATAGATACATGTTTTTTATATAAAAATATAAATGATGAAAACAGTGCTTTTTTAACAGCTTTAAAAGTTTTTAACAACAGTTTCAAGTATTCAAGTAAACATTCAGATTGAAATGTGATATGAAATTACTACAGGTCTTCACTGTATGATTATAATACATTCATAATTTTATAAAGCTACTAAAGTTACTCAGTCAAGAGCAGTGAGTGTTTTCTCATTTTCTTGTTATGGTTGTTTTATTAGTATGATGACACACTAGACGGCAGCGGGTCCATTAGCTTACATTTACAATTACAAGTCCGACAGTTTGAAGCGAATCCGCTCGTAAACACTGTTTTCAAATGTATCTGGATGATTGTGGATGTAACCTTAGATTACCTGCAACTCTTCTTTTTTTTTTTTTTTAACAAAAGGGGGGACAAATCGAAATACATTTTTGTGGTAGTCAATAATGTGCTACAAATGCTGTTGATTTAATTTACCTTAGATTGAACCTGGAATATTCTTTTAAAACAATTCATTGTGACATTATTTACAGGTCACTTTTACCACCTAGTTCTCATCAACTTAACACGTCCAGACGTTTTAATATTCACATTGTTTTCATGATGCTTTTCATTCACAGTCATTAGTTATTAGGTTCTGTTGTACAGTGATTTTGTTTCATTAAAATCATCGAAAATAAAAGGGAGTACCAAGAAAATACTACTATGATGTATAAATACTATGTCTATGCAATTTTTTTTTACATTGGGGTAATGAGAATAGGGGGTTAAAATGCACGTAACTGTCATGGAAGTAATGTCACATAATAAAAAATCTAAAAAAATACTAATAATTTTTTGGGGGGATTTTGGAGTAAAATAGGACCATAAAATATTCTTGATGGGTTCCATTTTTCTATTATGCAACTGTATAAAATAGACATAAATTCAAAATTATTTAACCCCCCTGACCTGCAATACGTTCTAGTGATGTGAATTAAAAAACATCAAAACCTCTGTAAAAAGTCAAAGTCAGTTTTTAATACACATTTGAGTGATTTTGAGAACAAAGAGTTCAGTTTACCTACATTTTTAAATAAAAAAAGATAACTAATTCTCTCCACAAATGTCATGTCTCTGCTGCCACTTCTTCCTTGAAATCACAACAAAGATTTTCTAATGGGATTTTAATAATGGACTGAAAGGCCCATTCAAGGACATCCCATGACCCATCCCTGAACCAGATTTTTCAAATCAAATCACTTTTTTTTTTATTTGTTACTCAACCATATACACAAGTGCAACAGTGAGTGAAAGTCTTGGGTGCGGTTCCAAGCAACATAGCAGTATGACAATTACAATAAACATCTGATTTACACAGTTTACACATCTTGTTACACAACATAATATACACCTAATAATATACAATATACAGTATATACAAAATAAGAAGACTGAAAACACTAAAACATTATATACAGTATACACCAAATAAGAAGACTGTATAGAATAAAAATACACAATATTTCAAGTTGCTAGGGAACTTTGGCATAGAGGTCCTAAGTTCATTTTCTTTCTTGTCTCCATATCACTAGTTTCGATGTCTCTCAGGCAGATAATTTCAACAAAGCTTCTTTCTCTTTCGATGGCCAACTGCATGCAATATAACTATAAAACATGCTCATGGAAGCTTTTTTGTGTAACTTGGGATCAGTAGACTCTACCTCGCAATTAACATAGAATCTAGCTGTGTTTAGTCTTTCCCAAGTATAATAGGTTAATTATCATTATACACATTGTACAAACTGAAGCATGAAATGGCAGTTTGATTAGATATTTACTCTTCTTTCTGCTTTAGTTCATAGCTTATAAGTGATAAAACTTTTCATGAAAATAGAAAAGAAATTGCTCAAAATCTAAAATTAAAAGATATCAATAGGCCCACTATTTGTGAAGATGATTGTAAATAGGCTCACAAATAGGCACACTGTTTCTGATTTCACATGCATGCTCTGTTTAGAGAAGAAAAGTCAGCCTACAGCGATAAAAGAGCATTGAGAAATGATTTAGCATGGCGAGAGAGAAGAGAGAATGGTAATTAACCCCTGATCTATAATAAAGTATAGAGATAAGTGATATGCACAGATCTCTGATGTCACTGTCAAAAATAATTGTAACAGTATAAAACTGGCACAAGTAATAAACACTGATGCTTCAGCATCACACACCACATATTACATATAATCTCCAAAACAGCTCCATGTGAGGCATCATTAGGAATATAGAAAAAACATCCCCAACTCTACACCACTGCCTACCCCTTGTTACTATTGCTAGTGTAATTTTGGCCTTGTTGTTGTTCAATAATGCAGGTCAATAATAAAACCAAATAAATAAAATTATAATAAAACAAAAATAAATTGAAATCCCCCACTGTCTTCCCCTGCTATGCAGTGTTTGATTGGCTAATTTTGGCCTTGTTCGATGAAAAGCTTGTTCATGGATGTTCATAATTTTTTTTATTAGAAAACATGCAAAAAACAAACAAACAAAAAACACTCAAATCAAATCCCTTTATTGCCAACTGGGGTGTTTGCGGTCCTTTTCTGCATATCGCGGCGCCGTTTTGTGGTCCGTTCTGCATAACGGCGCCACATTTTTGTTTATCGCGGCCCATTCGGCCCGTGTCGCGGCTGACCCACCTGCCCGCTCGGTTCTCCAGATGGCTAATCCGCCCCTGATCGGCCCAAAATTGCGTCTGCCCACCGGGAAAATGCCGGTATGCCAGATTACCAGTCCAGCCCTGCAGTATACACAAAATTAGAAGACTATACAATAAAAATACACTATACCTCCCCCATGTAATCAGTGGAAATAAATATAACAAATAAGTGTTGTGTTGACATTCAGTTGACATTCAGGTTGATAGTCAGTTGCCAGTGTGTTATTAAGATAAGTATAAAATGTGAGTCCAGTCTGAGGCTAATAAAGTGTGGTGCGATATATGTATCTTGATTGATCAAGAGTTCAAAAGTCTTATTGCATGGGGGAAGAAGCTGTCATGAAGTCGGCTGGTGCAGGTCCTGATGCTGCGATATCGCCTGCCTGATTGTAGCAGTGTGAGCAGGCCATGGCTCGGGTGGCTGGAGTCTCTGATGATCCTCCGATCTTTTTTCACCCACGCCTGGTATCGATGTGTTGGAGGGAGGGAAGCTCACCTCCATGATGTGTCAGTGCGCACCACCATTTGCAGGGCTTTGCAGTTGAGGGTGGTGCTGTTGCCATACCAGGCGGTGATGCAGCCAGTCAGGATGCTCTCTACAGTGCTGGTGTAGAACCGTATGAGGATGTGGTGGTTCATTCCAAACTTCCTCAGCCATCTCAAGAAGAAGAGGCGCACAACAGCCTCAGTATGGATGGACCATGTGATGTGGACACCGAGGACTCTTGAAGCTGCTAACTCTCTTCACCGCTGCTCCATTGATGGTGATGGGGATGTGTTTTCTGCCTTTTCTCCTGAAGTTCACCACAAGCTCCTTGGTCTTCCTGACACTGAGGGACAGGTTGTGCTCCTGACACCAGCATGTCAGTGTGTGCACCTCCTCTCTGTAGGCTTTCATCATTGACGTGCTTCCTGCCTCCTCCTCCATGTGATGTGTGACCTTACTAACAAGTTTATGTCATCCCTCTCATGAGCAGACATCACAGAGATATATGGAAGCGAACATTTGTATTTAAAAAGTATGTAAGTGTAGTTTTGTTTCTTAAAATAATAAATCGTTTGGGTTCAGAAGAACTTTATTTGTCGACTGGAGTCATGTGGTTTATTTTGAGGTAGATCCATACCCTTTTGGTCGGCATTACGTCATCTATGTACGTCCTGATAAAACACATTACACTATCAATGTAGACCTCGATGTTGTCATCAGAGGTGGACCGGAACATCTCCCAGTCTGCGTGAAAAAAATGTCTTGTAGTGTAGAATCTGATTGATCTGACCAGCACTGGATCATTCTGAGGGCGGGTGCTTCCTGTGTCAGATTCTGCCTGTAAGCGGGCAGAAGCAGAATGGGAGAGTGGTCCGATATGCCAAATGGTGGGTGGGGAGGGATTTGTAGCCGTACCAGAAGGGAGATTAGCAATGGTCCAAAACCCTGTCCCCACGTGTGATGAAACTGATGTGTTGGTAGTATTTCGGTGCTATTGACTTGAAGTTGGCTTTGTTAAAGTCCCCGGTTACAATGAATGCGGCCTCAGGGTGTGTGATTTCCTGCTCACTAATACTCCCATACAGTCCCGTGAGTGCTGGTCTGTGTCGGCTTGTTGCCGGGATGTACACAGCTGTGATAATGACCGCTGTGAATTCCCTCGGTAGCCAGAATGGTCGACATAGAAGCATGAGAAATTCCAGATCAGGAGAGCAGAAAGACTTGATAGAATGTACGTTCCTCTGACCACACCAGGATTTGTTGATCATAAAACATACACCACCACCTCTGTTTTTACCTGAGAGGTCTTTCGCTCTGTCCGCTCGGTGCACAGGTTCAATGGCTAAGTCTGGAATCTCCACAGACATCCAAGTTTTTGTAAGGCAGATAATGCAGCAGTCCCTCATCTCTCGTTGGAAAGAGATCTGGGTAGCAGATCTCTAAGAATCTAAGAATACTGGGTAGCAGGGGTCGATTTGTGTGACATCTTAGTCTGACGAGAATGCCGAATGTTTCGTAGAAAACATTCCCTGTTTTAGGTCAGTTAGGATTATTACTTTATTTAAAGAATGTGAAATGGCAGAATAATAGTAGAAAGAATTATTTATTTCAGCTTTTATTTCTTTCATCACATTCCCAGTAGTGTAACGGTACTCTGTAAAAAACAAAAAACAAACTGTACGGTTCGCCAACCACAGTTTTGTAAGCATTCGGTCCGTGGTTCATCTATAGATTAATAACGCATCTGGATCATACAGTTTCGCTAATGCACTTGTATCACTCTTTATTGCCCAGGTTTTCTTAGCAGAAATCATGGTTTTGATAGAATTAACCATGGATTTATGTAGTAATAGTGTATTAGCCATGCATCAATGATTGAGAATGAGGCTCAGAACCTAAGCAAAGTATTTATTAAAACAAAAAGGGCAAAAACATACGTAAACTACCCAATGGGGAAAACGGCAATCCAGGGCTGGGGGAGAATGCAGTGGGGAACAGGACCATACGGACCGGGTAGAGATGAAAAAACAGGAAACTAGACCAACCGAAAGACTGACTGGAATAAACAAGACTGACTGGAAAACATGATGCAAACACGAGGAGACTAAAATAGGGAGAGAAATCAAACGGGATAACAAGGGACAGGTGAGGCAAATTAACTAATAATAAGCATACAAGGAGGTGGGGTATAATGTAAGACAGAGAGACATGTGGCGATACGGAAACAAAACAAAGCCACGTGCTCTCACAAGACAACAAAACACCCAAACGGCATGAGTGCACATCGCCAAGACATTAAGGCAATATAAGCCCATGCCAAGCGAAAAACAAGATCAGAGAATAAGTAGCAATGGCAAACAAAACAATGCAACGCATTCTCACACTAAACAAAACCTGAGCGTACATTGTGAGGCAAATGCCATGTGATGCACACAACAGGGGACAAAAACAAGACAGGACACCTTTGCGAGAGTTCGACCACACACCTGACACCTTAGACTGAAGTGACCCAACCTCAGCACAACATGAAAACATGACAAATACTGAACCGTACAGGAACCGTGAGCCTAAAACCGTGAAGCAAACCGAACCATGAGAAATTTGAACCATTACACCCGTAATTTCCAATGGGTTTACATACACTTTTTAGTATTTGGTAGCATTGCCTTTAAATTGTTTAACTTGGGTCAAACGTTTTGGGTAGCATCTGTAGCGTATTTAGGGGTTTCAATTAAAGTTTGCTAACTGGTTAGTTTGGCGGGGTTGTGTTATGCCATTAGCTTAGCTGTACTGTGTTTACAATATGGTGTCGGCAAATTGCGCATGTGCGGTAGATTGCCTCTTTAGGAGTCTCTTTAGGACTTCCCGTGAACTTTCGTCACCATAGCAGCCAACACACGTGATTTGTTTAATCGAGGCATATGAATGTTAATGCCTTCCACAATGCACAAATAAACAGTAATCAGTTAAAGTGCCCAGATTCTCACACCAAAATATGTAGCGAATTTGGTATGATAAATATAAACTGGACAGGTTAATCTGTCTTGTACGTTAGCATTGTTTGTAATTGAAAGAGTATGTGTGAGCTAGGAATTAAATTAAACAGTCTTATTTCTACATTACTATGTTAGGAAATGTACAATGGAATCAGTCATGTTTGACAACCGTTATAATTTAAATAAATGACAAATAACTAGATTATTTGTTTGATTCAATATTCCACCATTAAATTAGTAATAAAATCTTGTATCAGCTCACAAATTCTACTGTAGGGAATTAGCTTTAATAAGAGAAGTATGATTAATTCTCTTATTGGAGTAATATTATTCTCATGGCTTATTGACAATAATATTACTCATATAGGTATAGCTTTGAAGCGGAATCTTTTAGAAACAGGGATGAGATTATTTATCAAAATATACCACAGTCAAAAATATAATTAAAAGGGAAACATGAATAATTAATTATAACACCTTATAACATCGGTTAATAGAATCAACTTGAGGTAGCTGAATTATCATTACAATTAATTTATCTGTTCGTCCCGCGAACACTCACTATTGATTGTCTATCAATTCTCAGAAAGTATATCTTTCATTGCCACACAAAAATAACTCTTTCTTAACATGGAGTTAAATACGAACACATAACTAATCTAAACAAAAACATACACACGAAACACTCATACATAGGAAAAGGAAAAGTGAAAATAAAATGAAACCGGAACAGAATAGGTGAAATGCAGTTATGAAAGAGTCATTTTGACCATCTGAGAGAACCATTTATTAAAGCACTTTTGTTACAAAGGGGATTTCATGTCTTATACTAAACTAAATTCAGTTAGTTACTGGTACAGGAGAGCGTCTGGATGGTTCCAGAGTCCAGAGTCCAGAGTGTTCAAGTTGCAATCAACTTCTTCCGTGTTGAATGAAGAAATTAGGATGAACTCTGGTGTTCATTGACTCTATGGTCCAGGTAGTTGCACATGGCTTGAGGTGTTTGGGCCTACCAGCCTGCAACCTCATGGTCAGCACGACCATGCAGCTGAGGGTCAGTGGAAAGCCAGGGGAAAGAGAGAGTCAGTAAGAGGCAGGATGTGTCCTTTTAACTCCTGATGGAGGTCACTCCTCTCGAGTCTGGCTTGACTAATGAGAAAGGTGCAATTCCCAAGTGGGAAATCTCCAGAGATGATCGATTGGGATCAAGTCTGGGCTCTGGCTGGGCAATTCAAGAACATTCACTGGATTGTCCCTAAGCCACTCTTGCCTTGTCTTGGTTGTGTACTTCATTGTCCTGATAGAAGGTGTACCTCTGGCCCAGTCTGAGGTCCTGAGCTTACTGGACCAGGTTTTCATCTGTATTTTGCTGCATTTGGCTTTCCTTCAACCCTGACCAGTCCCCCAGTCCCTGCCAATGAGCAGTGCCTGGTTTCCTCCAGACATGATGCTTGGAATTGAGGCCAAACAGTTCAATCTTCATTTCATCAGACCAGAGAATAATTTTTCTTGCACTGAGGAGAGGCTTTCATCTGGCCATTCTGCCGTAAAGCCCAGATCGGTGGAGTGTTGCAGTGATGGTTGTCCTTCTGCAAGTTCCTCCCATCACCACACATGATCTCTGGAGCTCAACCAGAGTGACCATTGGGTTATTGGTCATCTCTCTTACCAAGGCTCTTCTCTCCCAATTGCTAAGTTTGGCCGGCCGGGCAGCCAGCTCTAGGAAGAGTCCTGGCAGGTCCAAACTTCCATTTAAGAATTATTGAGGCCACTTTTTAACCTTCCCCAGATCTGTGCCTCGACACAATCCTGTCTCTGAGCCCTGCAGGCAGTTCCTTTGACCTCATGGCTTGGTTTTGGCTCTGATATGCATTTTCAGCTGTGAGACATTATATAGACATGTGCGTGCCATTCCAAATCATGTCCAATCAATTGAAGTTGCCACAGGTGGGCTCCAATCAAAGTGTAGAAACATCTCAAAGATAATCCAGAGGAATGGGATGCACCTGAGCTAAATTTCAAGTGTTATAGCAAAGGGTCGGAATACTTATGTCAATGTGATATTTCAGTTTCTTATTTTTTTTTTTAATGTGCAAAGTTAGCAAAAATCTGGTTTTTGCTTTCTCATTATGGGGGTTTTATTTGTAGATTTATGTGAAAAAATTATAATTTAAAGCATTTTAGCATAAGGCTGCAACATAACAAAATGCAAAACAAATGAAGAGGTCTGAATACTTTCTGAATGCACTGTATTTTACTTTACGAATCACTACATTTTAGCACATATCCAGCCCCTCGTTTTTCCAAGACTGATCCAGCACAGATCTGATCATTCAGAAAGAAGTAATGTTCCAGATAGCCCTCTGATGAGGTATGCGTCTGAACAGAAGAATATACAGTTCTCATGTCCTGTCCTGAATGCTTTGTTCCTTTCAAAGGGCTCAAGTGAAACTCCAATTATTGGAACAGATGCATTCCCAAGCACATAATGAGGTTATTTAGCATGCTTTACAATTTATAATTGTGCCATGGGGAACTCTTGGGAATGGGCCATTGTCACAGTGGTAGAGAATGGCAGATGAAGCCAGAGCCAGCATTGGCCAAATTGATGCTAGGCAGTCTGTGTTCCGCGACTCCTATCGGGCCTTGAATAAATGGTGCCCTACGCTGACTGCGTAATATGCGTATAGGAAGCAACACTACTGTATGTCACTCTGGCCAGTGCTTATCATGTCCTTGCATACCAGATAATCATATTTGATGTGAAGTCTGTATGATTTGACTCATGCCATGTGCAATAAGGGCCTAATGATTCGCTTGAATTGCCTTTATAATCTTTGACAGCAGTCCAGTTACAGGTCATGGTGTCTGCTTCACCCAGTAGATCTCTTGAAACTTAGTGGATATCATCCATTGTTTATAGAACCCATATTATGCTAATTTACAGGTTCATAATTTTGTTTTGGGGCTCTATTAGAATAGGTTTACATGCTTTAATGTTCAAAAAAACATAATGTTTCTCATACTGTACATTGCTGCAGCTCCTCTTTTCACCCTCTGTCTGAAACGCTCTGTTTTAGCTCCTGTCTCTTTAAAGCCCCCCCTTTCCGAAAAGCCCAGTGTGCTCTCATTGTTTAGCTGGCCCGCTTCGAGCGTGTGTCAGAAATGTAACGTCCTTTACCATAACCGAAGTAGCCCTTAGGCGGGCATTATGCAAATAGTGAGCAAATAGGGACAGTGAGTAACTCCCTTTGGTGTGGGCTTTTTAACTTTGAAACTTTGCTTCAGATTTTTACTGGCCCTGCCAAAGTTTTCACTGGCCCCAACACGAAAATGACAAATAACTGATTTTAACATCATGGCTTTAAAAAATATGTCCGAAGATTAATACAATGTCCCCCATGGACCTGGGTAGCTCAGTGAGTAAAGACGCTGACTACCACCCCTGGAGACGTGAGTTTGAATCCAGGGCATGCTGAGTGACTCCAGCCAGGTCTCCTAAGCAACAAAATTGGCCCAGTTGCTAGGGAGGAGAGAGTCACATGGGGTAACTTCCTTGTGGTTGCTATAATGTGTGGTTCTCGCTCTCGGTGGGGCAAGTGGTGAGTTATGTGTGGATGCTGTGGACAATAGCGTGGGCCTTAACCCTCTGGGGTCGACGGACGCGCCGGCATGTCCTGCTGGATAGTTTCATCATTACAGCAGAAACTATTTAAAATACTCCATCATTTTTGGGTATACAGATAAGTGTAAGACATCATTAGAGACTATAAAGGGTCTACTTTTATTTGTGTACACTCACAATAACAACAAAATCTTGTGCTTTTGTAAAATAAAGAAAATAAAAAGGGTGAGCTGTCAACAGTCTCTGTGTTCACGAGCATATTTCAGAAACATGTCACAAAAATGAACTGAAACTCCGTGAATACTTATCACACAAACATGAAACATATGTCTAAAGAAAGCTTAAAATGTCTACTTTTAAATAAAACATATTCTCCTGCAATGCAATCTGTTTGAAACAAAGCGATGTACAGTTTTTTACCGGTCCATCTCATTATCTGTAATGTGATCCCACCCACCAGCAGAGCCCACCATTCATATGCTAATGTGCTGAGACGATCAATGCAAATGTACACGCCCCCGACTGTGTTCAGAGGTTTGATGTAAACACAACACAACTCAACTTTTCTGCGTGTTTTTAACGAATCTCCTGGATATTAAGGAAGAGTTAACATTTTCCTCAGAAGAAGAGCGGGACTCCGGACGAGTAAGTCATTTAGTTTTCATTAGCTGACATGCTATTTTATATAAACATGTAGATATTTTACTAGTGGGACTGTTTCCAGACTTGCATGACAGGATTCAGAGTATTGACATTTGAAATATATCCTAATAAGCAAGTTTTAGTTACATTTAAATGCTGTTTTGGCTAAAGCAGGTATTTAAATTGTATTCTGTATGATATAAATATGGTATGTAATATGATATGATATAAAAATAATATGAATGTTTAGATTATATTTGATCTATTTATTATATAAAATTCAGCTTTGATCACAAATTGCCTTTTACAATATATTTAAATAGAAAACGGTTCTTTTAAATTGTAAAAAGAGTTCACAATATCACTGTTGTTTCTGTATTTTGGATCAAATAAATTCAGTCTTGGTGAGCAGAAGAGACTTATTTTAACGGTAGTGTAGGTCTAAAATTAAGTAAAGTCTTTATGTAAAGAAAATGTATAGTCAGATTACTTCTTTTAACTTACAATCATTCTCTATCCCTCATTGATAGGCCCAGGGGAGGGTCTTTTGTCTCTCAGGTGTAAATTACCTCCATATTCATGATCGTTCAACACTAAAATTGTCTTACAAAAGTTAAATTACTACATTGTTTTGTATGAATGAGTGATCAGGATGGTTTACACATCATTTTGTAGCAAAAACTGTAGGCTACAAGATCCAGTTCTCAAAAGTATCGTGGACAAATGTTTAGTATGTATTATATGGCCTAATTTCAGTGACTTAAAATGTTTGTTTCTTTAAAAAACATGCATAAATGTTATTTTCTCAAAAATACAAACCTGTACACACATGTTGCTCACATATTATTGTAGCCCAGTTTGTGCTGAATACAGTGTTATCAGACTTTAGCCATTAATATGTTTTTAAGCAACTGAAAAAAGCACAAATGTCAAGGCATGTCAAAACTTCTCCAGGGCCCAAAACACCCTCAGACCCCAGAGGGTTAACCTGCGCTACATCTCCGCAGTAATGCGCTCAACATGCCACGTGATAAGATGCACGGACTGATGGTCTCAGATGCGGAGGCAACTGAGATTCGTCCTCCACCACCCAGATTAAGGACAGTCACTACGCCACCACGAGGACTTAGAGCGCATTGGGAATTGGGCATTCCAAATTGGGGAGAAAAAGCGCAGAAGAAAATACAAAATACAATATCCCCCAAAATTGAATCGTATATATAATTTACAAGATATGTTTTATGCCTTATGTAATCCGATATATGCACTTTACAGATATAAAATTATAGATACATCATATTAACCCTGCCATTTACACGTGTTTATAAGCCAAGAGTTCTGTGGAGGAGATAATGGGTTTTCGGTCACCTGTTTAGTCATGCTGTCATGCATCTTTTGCCCATTTGTAGTGTTTTCACAAGAAGGATCAAAGATTATTCACTAGGTTAAAGATTTGATTATTGGCTGAGAGAACAGAATTGCTACTAAATCGGTTGTGATGTGTAATATACAGTAGGTAGATATTAGGCCTAATCTGTGAATTAACAATGTGTAAATAACATGAAATCAGACAACCCAAACAAGACCAACACTGACTAAAAACAAAGAACAAAAACAAAAACTGTATGGTCCAGAAATTAGATATGTAACAAGTGTTTTATGAGGATGATATGAAGTAGACTGTTTCAAATAATCATCTTCACCCTGCAGATGAACAGCTCTGATAATAATAGTCTAATAGCCATAGTGATCTTGCTTCTTTTCATATCAAACAGCATTATCATGTAGAATTAATGCTTACGTTTTGAAAGATTACCTAATTAAATGTATACTTACATTTTGGATATTGAGCAGCTCGTGATTTCCAGACACATGTATAACTGGGGTTTAACAAATTTTATTACGTCTCATTCGGCGCTTCATCTCTAAAGGTGAATTAATGAGAGAAAATGTGTTTGAGCACATGCTTGTTTAAAAGTCCAGGCTGCATGGAGAGAGATGATGATGATGAGACAAATGCATGGAGAGACATGGATTTTCAGCCCTAATTTTCACCCAAAAATGTAGGGATTTTGTGCACCGTGAACACGGAATGTGCGGGGATACTTAAAATGTGGCACAAGATGTTAAATCACACTACAAAATGTATTAAGTGGGGATTTTTCCTGCTATTTTCTACACATTGGTAATAGCTGCTGCTAAGACACTTGGAAATGAGCGAGGACAGTGTTAGGAGAGTGCGCTCGGTGTATTTAGAATATGTTACTGACCTTGAGTATTCTAAGGGAATACGTAAAAAACATTTTACAGCATGTATTCTGTAATCTGTAGTGGAATACATTTCAAAAGTAGATTAATTCAACAGAACTGCTGTCTAGCTGAATTGAAGGCATGGTACTTCATTCGCTGTAAAATACTAGCTATGCCCCAAATGAAGCACTATGCAGAATACCCTATGCGCTCCATGTAGTGTATGAATTGTAAATAAGTGTGGTATCGTCCCAAATGGAACAATTATGATTTTGTTTTACT